>NC_053029.1:23189926-23523724 GCF_016746235.2 Drosophila teissieri | reverse complement strand
ACACGGGCTCGAAGACTTTCGAGACCGGGGCCATGATCGACCCATGCATGGCGGTGACCAGCATCGACCGGTCGTTGGCGGCTGCGTTCCGGCTGCCCATCACACGGCTGGGAGACGACGAGGTCTGCTCGGTGACACTCCGGTCCCGAACAAGCACCTTCCGACTCAACGTCGTCCTGAAGATCGAACCCAGCCTAAGGATCCGGACACCCATCCGAGCTCTGAGCGACGCCGCAAGGGCCAAGTTTGACGGGGTTCGCACCGCTGCTCGCGCTCTCCTTCTCTCCTCTCGCTCTATTCACCACTCCGCGGTCCCGCGGTAATCCCAATGTTAGTTTTAAGTTAGTCTTAATTTGCAAGTGTTGTAATAAAGTGCGAAATTGAAGTCGATCCCGTGACTTTTCATTTCTGGAGGAACTTATCAGCAGCAGCCGCAACAGCAACAACAACGACGTCAGAAGCCAAATTATTATGGACAACAACTCCGCCCACTCCAATTCAGGCTTGCTTCTTTGAATCTCCTAAGGTGAAAACCTCCTTGAATGGAATTGACACAATGTATCGCCCATCTGAATCCTTTTTTGTAGGTTTAATAAATTTATTTTCACAGATTTCAGACTCGATATCATTTTTTTCCTCATCTTCAACTTCCCAGTAGCGATCTAAATCTTTTAATTCTATTGTTGTGGCTACAATGGTTTCTTTTCCTTTGGATTTTTTACATCCAGAAACTATTCACCCGAAATCAGTTTTTTGTCCAAGGAGCCCGTCTATTTTTATACCCGTTACTCGTAGAGTAAAAGGGTATACTAGATTCGTTGAAAAGTATGTAACAGGCAGAAGGAAGCGTTTCCGACCATATAAAGTATATATATTCTTGATCAGGATCAATAGCCGAGTCGATCTGGCCATGTCCGTTCGTCTGTCTGTCTGTCCGTCTGTCTGTCCGTCTGTCCGTCCGTATGAACGTCGAGATCTCAGGAACTACAAAAGGTAGAAAGTTGAGATTAAGCATACTGACTCCTGAGACATAGACGTAGCGCAAGTTTGTCGATTCAAGTTGCCACTCCCACTCTAACGCCCACAAACCGCCAAAAGCTGCTACGCCCACACTTTTGAAAAATGTTTTGATATTTTTTCATTTTTGTATTAGTCTTGTAAATTTCTATCAATTTGCCAAAACAAATTTTGCCACGCCCACTCTAGCGCCCACAAACCGCCAAAAACTGTCAGTGCTGAAGACTCCTTTGCACTTTTACTAGCTGAGTAACGGGTATCAGATAGTCGGGAAACTCGACTATAGCGTTCTCTCTTGTTTTATGTGTATGCCGTTAAACTCCAATTGCATTCGTAGGGAAGCCATTATGGGCATTTTGAAGATACAAGAAGTTGTTTCAGGATATTTTGGTTTTTCATGAGCTCTTGCATAGTTTTTTGCATGAACGTAATGAAGTCATTCATGCTTTGCTGTAGGGATAGCTTCGATGCCACTTTGTTGAGTCTATTGGATATTCTAGGAGTAGTGCTTAGGACAGTTGAGGGTCGTTGAAACATCGGTTGCGAAGAGTAGAAATTGACTTGGTTGTATGTATGTGCTGTGGCAATACGTTTGTTTGGGCGGCTTTTCAAATCTTCGTACCCCACAAAGATTCTGTAGTTTGCAGTATGTTTTTCCCCGCAGTTACTGCATTTCTTTACAGACTTATCTTTCTTATTTTTGGGCAGTTAGTGGTAGTATGAGGTATGAGTTCGCTACAGACAACACATATGTACTTAAGGGTGCAGTGTGGCCGTATTCTTGGCAATTATTACACTGAACTGGATTGATACATTTGTGCGGTGATTTCTCCACGGTGATCCTCCGATGTAGCAAGTACTGTAGATTGTATATTGGATGCACTTCATTTTTTTTTAGTGCTCTGGCTTGAGTTCTATTTAAAATAGTGTCTGCGGAACTTTGTCTTTGTTTAAAATGTTAAAAGCTGTTTTTGCAGAAAAGTTTTTTTTTTTGGCATTATACCCCTCTTCCTTTGTCCAATTCTACCAATTTTAAATTCTACCGGCTAGTTGCAGGGGTTATATGATTTTCCGCTCTTTGATAGGTCCAGTCAAGCCGCTGTTGAAATTTTTTTTATCTAATAAGTTTTTTATTTTAATTTTATCCGGTAGGCTTATCTCGGGGTCTGCGAACTGTTGCCTCCTAAATGCCTCAGAACCGGGAAGGCAGAGCCGTGGGTGATCGTTTGCATTCCGAACATGGCATAGTATGGTTCCGTACCGATCGGCTCATGAAAGCCACTGGGGAGAGTACATTCAATTCGGCTGAGTTACAAATCTCAATTTCTTTTATTAGTTGCAATTGTAGCCCGCAGAATTTTTAGCATTGATCGGCTTACCCTTTCAGCGGCATTGGCCTGTGGGGAATAAAGCCCGGTTCTTACATGTTGAATGCCGTATCGGTCCACTAGGTCAGCTCATGTTCGGGAAACAAATTGTTTTCCGTTGATTGTTGGATTGTATGTATTCTGGCACACCAAACGGATGGAAAATGTTTACCTCAAGGAATGTGACTACTTCTGTTGCTACTGTCTGTTTTTTAGGCTTTGGAGCCTCTGTCCGGCTCGTTCAGTCACTCGCTGCTCTCCCATGGGTGGGCGTTTATTCTATATCTGTGACAACCAGCATTGCCAACAACCAAGCATCGGAAGAGCGGCGACGCGACGTTGACACCTAGCGGACACTGATGACAGCTGAGCGGTTGACAGTTGACTCTAGTGCGGACGAACGAGCGGCGCGGTGTGCCAACGGTAGGAATAGTAATAATCCTAGGCAATATTACTATACTATAGCGTTCTCTCTTGTTTTATGTGTATGCCGTTAAACTCCAATTGCATTCGTAGGGAAGCCATTATGGGCATTTTGAAGATACAAGAAGTTGTTTCAGGATATTTTGGTTTTTCATGAGCTCTTGCATAGTTTTTTGCATGAACGTAATGAAGTCATTCATGCTTTGCTGTAGGGATAGCTTCGATGCCACTTTGTTGAGTCTATTGGATATTCTAGGAGTAGTGCTTAGGACAGTTGAGGGTCGTTGAAACATCGGTTGCGAAGAGTAGAAATTGACTTGGTTGTATGTATGTGCTGTGGCAATACGTTTGTTTGGGCGGCTTTTCAAATCTTCGTACCCCACAAAGATTCTGTAGTTTGCAGTATGTTTTTCCCCGCAGTTACTGCATTTCTTTACAGACTTATCTTTCTTATTTTTGGGCAGTTAGTGGTAGTATGAGGTATGAGTTCGCTACAGACAACACATATGTACTTAAGGGTGCAGTGTGGCCGTATTCTTGGCAATTATTACACTGAACTGGATTGATACATTTGTGCGGTGATTCCTCCACGGTGATCCTCCGATGTAGCAAGTACTGTAGATTGTATATTGGATGCACTTCATTTTTTTTTAGTGCTCTGGCTTGAGTTCTATTTAAAATAGTGTCTGCGGAACTTTGTCTTTGTTTAAAATGTTAAAAGCTGTTTTTGCAGAAAAGTTTTTGACCTTCAGAGCATCAATTATTTCGGCAGGTGTCACTGTTGCCCTTGCAACTGTAGACGTTTGAAACTTTTTAATTGGTAGGTGTAATAGTTTTTACCAGCTTCATTTAGGTTTTTAGTCACTATACGGTGGTCTGCTTCTGTTTGAATCTGTAGTTTTGTATCATGAATATTTCCTTTTTTAATTTGCTGTCACCAACCAATGCAACGAGTTTATTTACAATTGCGTTTGTACTCTGTTCTTGTATGAATATAGGTGGACGCCTGGCCTTATTTGGTTAACTTACCGTTGTTTCGCTGGGTGGTTTGGTCGCAGAATCAGCCAAGATAGCATATCAGTTTTAATTGTTTACTGCAGTTTTCATTGCCGCTGTTGGCTCGATTGATTTTGGGTTGATTACCCGCCTCAATGTTTCGCGTGCTGAGTTTTTTCGTGATTTGGATGATTTTGATGCCAGTCTGCACAGTAGAAATCGTAGTCTGCTTTTGTTTTGGCTCTTCTTTGCGTGCATTATTGTTGTTGCCAATGGTCGGTGTTACGGAATTATTTATAGCTGGCCCAGCGATAATCAGTAAAGCCGCTGACGAAGTTGTTGTTTTCGTAGCAGTGACAGTTGCTAGGGAAGTCACTGCACTTGTTATTGCAGTGTTACAATTCCCCGGAATGCCCGTTTGACGCGGGAGCGGGATAGGAGAGGTGGTCTCTTCGCTCCACGACTAGTGAACCGAAGCAGGCTGAGAGGGAGAGCAAGAACGCCGTCTGTCGTTCGCTGAGGGCAAAAGTTTATTTTTCGAGTAAGTCTTCAACAACAGACGAACAAATTAATGAAGTTGAGAAAATCGTATTGGTCAATCGTCGCATCACCGTTAAAGAAGTTGCTGAGTTCTTCTTGGCCTTTTGAGAACATTTTGTACCACCGATAAACGTTGCTTCGGTCCAAGGTAGCTTCACCGTATGCCACAGTCAACATTCGGAATGCATCCGCACAATATTGTATACAGGTTTTTTTATCCATTTTTTTGAATAGGTAAAAATCGAAGACGATCCAAAACACGTGCAAGCAAAGCAGCTGTCAACAATTAAGATAACATTTAAAATGACCAAGCTTGTCGGCATAAGTGACATACATGAGTACGCCATAAAAAAATCGAAATTCGATAATACGTAACCCGCGAAAAGTTAAAACTCGCGATTCTTTTTGAACACACCTCGTACAAATCTTTCGCGTGGAACACTCCGATACTTTTGCCCTGAGCATTGCCCAGCTCGTATAGCGATTTACCCTTACGCTGCAAAACAACACAGCGCACGCGATTTGTGCCGAGCTTGGCATTATACCCCTCTTCCTTTGTCCAATTCTACCAATTTTAAATTCTACCGGCTAGTTGCAGGGGTTATATGATTTTCCGCTCTTTGATAGGTCCAGTCAAGCCGCTGTTGAAATTTTTTTTATCTAATAAGTTTTTTATTTTAATTTTATCCGGTAGGCTTATCTCGGGGTCTGCGAACTGTTGCCTCCTAAATGCCTCAGAACCGGGAAGGCAGAGCCGTGGGTGATCGTTTGCATTCCGAACATGGCATAGTATGGTTCCGTACCGATCGGCTCATGAAAGCCACTGGGGAGAGTACATTCAATTCGGCTGAGTTACAAATCTCAATTTCTTTTATTAGTTGCAATTGTAGCCCGCAGAATTTTTAGCATTGATCGGCTTACCCTTTCAGCGGCATTGGCCTGTGGGGAATAAAGCCCGGTTCTTACATGTTGAATGCCGTATCGGTCCACTAGGTCAGCTCATGTTCGGGAAACAAATTGTTTTCCGTTGATTGTTGGATTGTATGTATTCTGGCACACCAAACGGATGGAAAATGTTTACCTCAAGGAATGTGACTACTTCTGTTGCTACTGTCTGTTTTTTAGGCTTTGGAGCCTCTGTCCGGCTCGTTCAGTCACTCGCTGCTCTCCCATGGGTGGGCGTTTATTCTATATCTGTGACAACCAGCATTGCCAACAACCAAGCATCGGAAGAGCGGCGACGCGACGTTGACACCTAGCGGACACTGATGACAGCTGAGCGGTTGACAGTTGACTCTAGTGCGGACGAACGAGCGGCGCGGTGTGCCAACGGTAGGAATAGTAATTATCCTAGGCAATATTGGTAATAAATTGACTTGGGTCATAACACTTTTTTTTGCACATTCATCGACATCCTGGGCCAGTAGTAAAACTTTCGAAGTTTCCTTAAGGATTTGTATAAACTCCCGTATCCTGCAGTCATGACATGATGTGCTCTCCAAGATAGTTATGATCGTTATACCCTTCTGATATCTGATTTGTATTTCATTCATATGAACTTTGGACAGTGCAGGAACCACGTTCAGGTACCCTCGGCGGGGTTCGAAGGTAAAGTCGATATCCTGTAGTTTGAGGCTCCATCGCGCTAGCCTGCCCGACAGATCTTTCTGCCTGCGTCATCGTTTTGAAACAGGACAAGTCGAATAGCCTGACGATGAATTGGTAGAGTGGCCTGCCGGGAACTTTAAACGCCGTCTTCTCGCTACTTTTGGGTGCTGTATTTGCCAAGAGACATTTTTTAAATCAATCGCGGAAATATAAAAGGTTTCCAGAAGTCGACTTAGTAGGCCGTCAATGTGTGTCTTTAATGGTTCGGGCGTTAGCTTTGCGGGCGTCTAAGCAATAATATGCGACAATTATATGCTGCTCTAGGCATGTTTTTCCGAACCTCTTTTCCGGTCATGATGGAAAAGTTGCAACTGACCGCAGTTGCAGTCTTTGACTTCCAGTATGCTGGTGTGGGGTGTATGCGGTAGTGGGCGTGTTAGTGTCTACCAGGTCCGAGTCTTCATTTGAATCGCCTTTCGTTTGAGGTTCTAGAGTTGCTAGCTCGAGCTCTCCTTTACCGAGGAATGTTAGGCCAAACGTTTCCCAAAAATCGATCCCGAAATAGAATCGCTGTGTTAGACCAGGCACGATTAGGAAAAAACGACAGGTTGCGTCTTGGAATCGAGACGTGCATGGATTCTTGTTTGCAGGGTGTTGGCGGTAGAAATCCACTCTGTATCCACACACATAGCAAAACTTTCCCCACGGAATAAAAAACTTTCAACGGTCACACCACGGCCGGAATTTTAAGTTCTATTTATCTAGCCGAACCGCTTTGGCAATGGATTTTGAAATGTTAGACTCCGATCGTATTCGGGTTGAAACTGGTGACTGGTCTCCACTGCTACGCATTGTTGAGGTATCTGCTGTGGAGTGGCTTTTTGTCTGGGTTCCCTTCATTGATGCATCTGACTGTTAAAGTACTCTTGAGATACTTGTTTTGGTATCGGTGTGTCCTGATGCCTTAGAAAGCTATGCGTGGAATTTTTGGGTAGCTTAGGTGGTGGTGCTATCCTTGGTTGCTCCGTAAAGGTTTTGGCGGCTTGTAACTCAGCCACTTTCTTCCTTAGAGCGTTTATTTGAGCGCTCATTTCCAATTACGTATCTCTACTTTGTCTCACCAAATCCATCAGTCGGTAGCATCCGACCGGTCTATCGAACTTGCCTGGTACCGCGGAAGCATGCTGGCCCCTATTAGGTCCTAGTTGTAGATCCATCCCTCCGGCTGCTTCATCCATTGTGTTGCTAATCTGGTCTGTCAGGTGTCCTACCTCCTCCGGCTGGTTTTCGAAGTTTTCGAGACTCTCTTGAATAAGTGCCTCATATAGTCGGGGGGTGTCTTGCACTTCGCGGTGCACGGCTCTCTTTTTGCGTGCGTAATGGGGTTACTCACCCGGTGGAGGGTGCAATAACACTTTCTTTTTTGCCACCTTCATTTATGTATTTGAGTTGCTTTATTTGAGATTTTGATTTAGGTATTCTGCCTGGTATGCAGTTTAATATATGACACGATCTACAATGAACGTTGCTGACCACAACTTGTTATAATGAGATAGGTAAGTGGGAGTGCTGCGATTAATAAGTCTCTTTTCAGTAAAAGAATCGTCGGGTAGTAAAGACCCAAAAAAAAAGAATAATTACCCGGAGATGCCCTGAAATGGTTACATCCGGCCAACATGCCTCCGTCTACCACAGCTTAGGGAGCTTTTACTAGGTTCCGTACGGAAACTGGCCCACCTAGAGCAGTGGTTTCTTTTTCGGGAACTGATTCACCTAAGCGAACTCACCGAAAACCACCTCCCGCCGGTCGTCGGAAAATCGCGCTGTTTGACCGATACTTTCGGACTCCACAACCTGCTGCTATGTGACCGATACGTTTGGAATCCGCCACCCGCGGTAGCCGGACTTATGCCTTCGGAATTCACAACAGTTTTGCAATTTCGCTGGAATCGAGCCTCACAAACGACCTGGGTACTTGGCGTAGTACGTCGGCAGCGTCGGTCAAAGAATAGCCAAAAAATTATCATAGAAAGCCTTTCAAAAGACCGCTAAATGCGTAACCATTATATCTGCGCTTCTGCTCTTTTTAGGCTCGAGCCTCTCGAACGACCTAGCTACTTGGGCTAGTACGTTGGAAGCGTCGGCCAATAAGCACACACAAATTATATTTACGTTAATTTAAAAATGTCTGTTGGCACTCAGTATGTTACTATTATAACAAGGAAAGCTCCCATATTTTTGACTTAAAGAAATAAAAAAAAATTAATTTTCCTGATGACAAAACAAAGGACCAATGGTTTTTAAAAGATAATACAATAAGTGATCTCAAAGTCATACCTCTATTCTGAAACATTTTCATGTGTTTTCTGTTGCAGAATTTGGGGACTTTAATTTATACTAAATAGTAAAAGAATTAATAAATAATGCACTAATTCTACTTAAGTCCAATATTCTATTAATAGTCTTATGCCATTTAAAGCTGGAAGTTATGTCTGTTTAGGTACCCTAATCTCCCAATACAGGAATCTAGCTCGTTAAATTTAATAACACTATTCCTTAATGAATGCGATAAATCCTTCCGTTGGGCGGCAATCCCGTTACGTCGGTGTATTTGTGCCCTCTGGATACGGACTAGGGCAGAGGTAAAGGCATCCAGGCACCAGGTTGCTAGTGTAACCTCGTAGTATTTAGATTTTGGGAACTTGGTAAGCCCGTCACCTCTTTACCATAACGAGAATAAATATTAAAAGTAAAAAATTAAAAGTAAAATTAATTACATTCGTACCGCTCGTCAGTCAGCAGTCCTCAGAGCCCCACAAGCTAAGCTGTCGCTTGATCGTAAAACGATTCCCTCACCTTCACGCGTCATCCGAAATGGATCTTCACGATCCCTGTTGTCAAGGCTGTGCGTCAAACGTTATGCCATCTGACCTACTCCACTTCTCGCGTCAGCACCTCTTTTGAAAATGTGGACCTACTAATTTTGTTGTAGGTAAATTAATAGCATGTCTTTATTGATTAATATATTGCTGGATAGTGCCATGTCTAATAGAAAATATAATGTAGTAGGCACTTATATCGGGTACCCACTGTACCCATATGTCAGCTGTCTTTTAACATATAAACACATTATAGCACTATTTTGCAATGCGTACATCAACAGTCCAGCCCAAGTGCAATCGGATGCTCGCTGCATCCACTTAAAGGCTAGCGACGATAACTGCATAGTCAGCATTCTCACGCAGGCAAAAGCGGTGACCACATACCATGTGTGCCTATAGCACTCCTCCCCCTTCAGCACCGTCGCTTGGTTCTCGCTTCTCGATTTAAGCTAATGTACTTCTGTATGTAGATCCTAAGATCATTCAAGAATTATACTTCAATCGGAGCGGGACTGCCCTGCTTATGAATAAAATCAGAATTATTTTAAAACATAAACTTGTGCGTTGTGCATATAGCAACAGTCGACCACTGTATGTGATTTGACAATGTATGATTTGACAATAATTTGCCCTTTTTTATAAGTTCTTAGACTTCAAATCTATATTATTTTTGATAAATTGCCACAACGTCAAAACTCTAGTTCTGCCTTGCCTTAACATAACAATTATTCGAATACAACATAGAAATAATAATAGCCCACTCTATAATATTAATTACTATCTATTATAAAATATTTATTTTTTAAATGTAATTTCCTTTTTTTTGAAATTCTTTGTTTTAAATTACAGTAGTTATAATAATTTACTTTGTGTATGTTTTAATTATTTACTATAGTTATTTAGTCAAATTACTAGTATGAAATTGACACATTTTCAGCATTTAAAATGCAAATAAGATTCAGTTGAATTATTTTGTTATATTCTGATTTGATATTTTTACAAAGGGCGCAATTTTGGGTGGGAAAAAAAGCACGCAAACTTTTTTGTTTTTCTTCTTAATTTCTTTTAATCCGTTTGCTTATAGCTGACTATACGCAGGAGCTTCTCGATTTTTGAATTGAAGTATTTTGTTGTATTAGTAAAGTACGGAAATATGAGCGAGAATTGAAGTTGATGATAATATAGGACCCCACTATAATTGTAATGGCTTCCCTGTGGTGTTTTCTGACTATTTCATATATTACATATTATTAATTAATTATTATCAACATAAATATAAATATGTAAGCGGTAGCTAATTCGAGCAGCGATTCTAACAAATGAATAATTTTTAAATATTATTTTATAAAATCATATCGAAATCGACCAAAACCTTTTTCGTTTTTGTTTCTTAGATCAAAATTGATTTCGTCCCGAAAATCTTCTTCTAGAACAACCACGCACACATACACACTATCTCCTTTATTGTTTTTACTCACACAAGCAAGAAAATTATATTTTTAGATTTTGGCCGTCACCAAAAAAGTGGCTGAATAGTGCAAAACCAATGTACGACCGTTACGCATCTTGTTATTCTAATGTCTTTGGTGGAACATGTCCTTGATGCCACCGTAGACTACGACTGCTCCCTTTCTGAAATAAAAGCGCACAGCTGGCAAAGGCTTGTATTGCTGAGGCCCTTTATCCAGCTCTAAATTAAACTAAGTTCCTCCAACTTTTGCTGCAGCGTCAAATACAATGCGTACCTTGCCGGGCTTGTATGTATGCAGTATGCCCAGGCACATTTGGGCTAACAATCCCTTAACATTCAGACTAGTTCTCAAATTCTAGGTCACACAAAAAATACTAACTACGCCTACTGATTACAATATTCGATCGTCGACAAAAATAATGGTAATAATAATGGTAGTAATAACGGAAACCGAGAGGGCAACAACTATCAGTACAGCTGTATAGAATGAAGCACACCTTTATTCTGAAGTACGGTCCAATAAAGACGTTTAATAGGGAATTCAGTAATATCTGACATGTGCAAATATTTGAAAATAAAAAATTTAACATAAAGCGCACAAATCACCAGCAGACAGTTGGAGTGGTTGAAAAAAGCCAATGGACTTTAAATGAATACATACGATCTTATATATATGCACAGTTTAAGCCGCCTGGAGGATCTTTAATATCCCGAGATCCGGCTTATTCAACCAGCTAATTTAATTTTTTAAACAATTTTCTGTAATTGTCCCCGTTATGAAGACCCGGGATCGCTTAAAATAGTTAGCCAGCTTGAAAATCATCTAAATTTTTCATCTAGAATTAAAACAAAGTTTCTTTTTTTATAAAACACAAAAATTTTGTTTCAGCGCCGACACGCCGACAGATCGATCTTTCGCCGAGGAATGAGTCGCTGTGAGTTATAAAAATTGATATGTAATTTGATTAATTTTTAGTCCCCATAAATTTTGAATCTAATATACGTATTTCAACTTGAGAGTCTCAATTAACTTGTACCCAGTATAAATTTAAATAAATTTCTTAAGTTAACGTCCGCTGAATACGAATCAAAGTGCGTAGGCATTTTATGTTTTGAGTATTAAACCTAAATGAGGAATAAACCGTACAGGAAAATTGTAAATTTTAAACATTGAAAAGAAATTTCACTTGTATTATTAACTTATTATTTAAAGTCAAATTTTCATGTATTTAAATTTTTTTTTTGTCATCTACCTTTTGTTATATTTACCATATATATGTATGTGGCGTTTTATCATTATAATATAAGTTTTATTTGAATTTTGTAACAAATAATATAGGATATTGAAATTAATCATCACCGTCGTTGTATTGTTGTCGCTCTCGTGGCCACACAGGCAGAACGCACAACTTCCTTCTTCTCCGAGCAAAAAACAACTCTGTCTCTACCGCTGTCGTAAACCACTTCGCCCTCGTAGCGTTGCGCTTTTGCTCCTCGTTGATCGTCGTGCTTGCGAATTCGCCACCTCGCTAATTCACCAACATCTTCATCTCGTCGTTGTTATCGTCGTTGTCGTTGTCTAGGGATCAGCTGTTTCATACTAGTGGGATTAGGGTAAACAGCCAAAAACCAATCCCACATTCGGCCATTCTGACTAAGCTTTCGACCCGAATGCTTCATCGTCATCGCTGTCATCGTTGCCAATCGGCCATGGCTTCATATATTCCGCGCACGTTGCAGAATTCTTTGGTCCATCGCTGTTGCCTACTTTTTGGACATCATAGGCGTTGTTGTACTTCACCTGTACAACTTTATAAGGCCCCAAAAACTTAGGTTTCAGCTTTAGGCCACTACCAAACTGGGTACGTTTAATAGCAATTAGGTCGCCAATATCATATCGTCTTGCTTGCTTGCGTCGAAGATTGTAGTCCTTCTTGTTCTCGTTCTGCAGCTTCAATATCTGAGTCTTAGCCTCTACTCGTAACTCGTTGCGATCTTCATTGAAAACTGCTACGGCCTCTTTGTTTATCAAGTCTCGTATCTGAGGATCATCTTTCGTACTCATTTTAATACCAACCAGTAGCTCAAAAGGCGTCGTATTAATGCTTCTGGTAAATGTTGAGTTGATCGCCTGTTGCACTCTGTTGACATTGCGGTACCATTTCGTGGGGTCATCGACACTTAGCTTTGAGAGTACAGAAATGATAATAGTCGCTCAACCTGTCCGTTTACCCTTGGCAAGCCAGTAGTCGTCTTCACTAGCTTTATTCCCTCGTCTTCGCAATATTTCACAAAGTCTTGCGATGTGAATGCTGAGCCTCTATCCGAAATAATGAATGCTGGGTTGCCAAAGTTAACACTTTGGTTGCTGAGCTTCACAATCACCTCGTTTGCTGTGGTTGACTTCGTAGGATAGAGCCAGCAAAATTTCGTAAAAGAATCGATTACGGCCAAAATGTGTTTGTAGTCTTTATGCGTTGACTCCAGCGGACCCAAAAAGTCAATATGGTAGGTAAACAATGGGACGTCTTCTTTCTGGAGTGGGTGTAGTAGTCCTTCTTGCTTGCCTCGCTTGCGATCCGTTAAAATGCATGGAATACAGCACTCGATATATTTTTTAATCTTGTCTTCAACGTGTGGTATAAAAAATTCTCGGCAGATTAACTCCTTTGTCTTCTTAGCAGCAAAATGACCTCTGTCGTGGGCACTGCTAATTACTCGCTTTTGCATTTCGTTTGGCACTACTACCAGCTCATCGTCACCTACAAGTTTGTACAGCACACCTTTTAAAAAGTAGTCATCGTATACTTTATTTTCATCGCTTAGAGCTTCTTTGATGGCTCTTATCTTCTCGTCGCGTGCTTGCGCATCCTTCAAAGCAGTACTTATGCTATCTTCTTTTATGAGCATCACTGGATACCGGCTGAGAGCATCGACATGCTTCATTCTCACGCCAGATCGATGTTCAACTGTATAGTTATATTCTTGTAGAAAAAGAATCCAGCGAGCCACCCTGGTGCATAAGCTTTGTTTTTCTAAAGTAAAAGCGTAAAAGCGTTGCAGTCTGTTACTAGTTTAAAATGAATGCTTAACAAATACACCCTAAACTTAGTCAAAGCTTCGATGACTGCCAATATTTCCAACTCATAGCTGCTGTATTTACGCTGTGCATCTGTGGTCTTTTTTGACATAAAATACACAGGATGCAGTTGACCATTGTCGACGTTCATCTGTAATAAAACTGCTCCGAATCCATCAATAGACGCATCTGTATGCACTTCCGTCTCGTAAGTCTGATTATAAATACTTAAAACAGGGTTCTCAGTTAGTAACTTTTTCAAAATATTAACTGCATTCTCTTTGTCCAAATCAAATCTGAATCTAGTGTTTTTCTTTGTCAACTCAGTTAAAGGTCTAGCTATTTCTGCGTAATTTGGTATAAACTTTCTGAAATAGCACATCAGGCCCAAAAAACTTTCTACTTGCTTAATAGTTTGTGGCATCTTGAATTTGGATACAGCTTCGATTTTCTCTGGTGAGGGGTAAATTTTGCGATTTTCTATAACATGGCCCAGAAATTGAATGCGCGTCTTCAGAAAATTGCATTTTTTCAAAATAAGCTGCAGACCATAATCTTCGCACGTCGCAATAACTTCCTTCAAGTTTTGTACAGCGTCTTGTTCCGTCTTAGCGGGAATAATAATATCATCTACATAGGGCAATGCGATTCCTCTGCGTGACAGATCACGAAATATCGCATTAACGTGGCGCTGAAAAACGCCTGGCGAATTTGAAAACCCAAAGGGTACTTTCAAAAACTGATATTGTCCTCGGCGTGTCACAAATGACGTATATTTTCTGCTGGGTTCAGCAACTGGTACGTGGAAAAATCCGTTTTTCAAATCGATTGTACTGAATATTTTTGCCTCTTGCAGACGATCCAACTGGTCCTCAATGAGCGGTAATGGGAAATGGTCTTTAACAATTACTTTGTTAATTCTGCGATAATCTATCTACACACAGCCTAACAGAACCGTCGTGCTTTTTTACAAGTACTATGGGACTTGTAAACTCGGATGTTGACTCTTCAATTATGTCATTCTCAAGCCACTCTTTAATCTGTTTATCAACAATATGCATTTCCGAAAAATCTAGTCTGCGTGGACGTGAGAAAATTGGCACTTCATCATTTAGCACAATACGCATTTCTACATTTGTTGTTTTTGTTTTGACCGGTTCATAGTTCGAAATTAGCTCACGCCGAAATTAGTAAGCCGTTACAGTTAAAAACAATCTCTGCTTGTAAACATAGCTGTTCTCCGATAATTAATTGCATATCAAGAAATTTGATTGGAACGACGTAAAAATCTAACAAATAATCCTCTTCATCAATCAGAATTTGTTGTTTTATTTTTATTTTATTTGATTGGAGTCGCGGTCACTCCCGAATCCAATTAGAACGACATTGCAGCTTTCCAGCTTCGGCTTTCCAATATCACAATAAAAATCTTCCCGTATGATATTGAATTTACTACCCGTATCGAATAACGCCGTACACTTTTTATTTGCAATATAAACTTCTTTGCTGGTCAAATCGTTTTTTGAAATCAAACTGCGAGTGTTCGTGCTTAAAACATTTTTGTCAATATTTGCGCACTCTTTAGAAATATGTCCGTACTGATTACATTTGTAACACTTTCTGCCTTTTTCTTTATTCTGGCAGTTATTCAACACATGTCCTTTTTCACCACTGTTGTAGCATTTCAGCTCTTTTTTCGCGTCTTTGTTTACATTCTGATTTTTTCTGTCTTTCTCTTTCACAATGTTCTCATTGCGCTTCGATCTGTCTTTCTCACTCTGATTTTCCTTTGCTATCATTGTTCCGAAACACTTTAGTTTGTCTTTAAATTGACTTATATTTTTGGCACCATATAATATTGTTTTGTTTACACTTTTTTCGTCGATGCCGTCAATTAAATACTGCATGAAAGCGTCATCTGCAATTTTACCTCTAGAAGCAATATTTTTCATTCTATAAAAGTACTCGAAAACACACTCGTTGTTGCCACGTTTCGTTTGCGCGAGTTGCTCGTGAACTAGCTTGCTGCTGACACTTGACTTAAATTCGGATAGCAATGCTGCTTTGAGAGAATTCCACGAATTTAGACCTCTCTCTCTCAACACAAACAATTTTGCAATTCCTTTAAGTGATTTTTTTGCAAACAGAAACTTCTGGAAGTCATTCCAATACATAAGCGTCGCTTGCTCTTCGTACTCTTCTATCCATACTTCGATTGGAATAGTGTTAGTGCCATCATAACTGCGTATGCTCTCTTCAACGTCGCGAAAACTGATCGCAAAGCGTGTCGTCGACATACTGTCGTTTTCAGTAAATACGTTGCGCCTGGTATTCATCTCGTCTACTCCTTGTACATTTTCATCACTTCTTTCGGCGTTCGTTGCTCTGTTCGGTGTCTGGAATACAACGTTTTCTGCTTCACTGTCTGTTTCATCGTCTGTTTCATCGTCTGTTTCGTCGGCTTCGGTTGACGCCAGTAAACTGTTCTTCTTCAAGTTGCGGAAAATGTGTATATGCAAATCTTCGTCTCTGTACCCTATGCCTAGCACGTTACATATTGCTACAAGGTCAGCCTGCGTCAAATTATCTTCTGCGTATTCCTTCTTTGCACCATATCTCTGGTCATTTTCGGCAAAATCGAAACCAGTAAATTCCCGTAGTCTTTGACTATTCCTTCTGTTTCCTTCACTCTCGAACACAAACTTATGCAGTGCAGCAATGCTCTCCTTCTTACTTGAGCGTAAACTAGCACTTATGAAATTATTTAAACACGCCATTATGGTAAAAAAAAATTGCGACTGTATTTTTTGTTTTACACGTTCAACTTTTGTTTAATATCATCAATTTTGTTCACATTTGCTCATTCCCGTTCACATTTGCTCAATCCCGGTCGAGCGCCCAAAATGTGGGGTTTTATTATTATAATATAAGTTTTATTTGAATTTTGTAACAAATAATATAGGATATTGAAATTAATCGTCACCGTCGTTGTATTGTTGTCGCTCTCGTAGCCACACAGGCAGAACGCACAACTTCCTTCTTCTCCGAGCAAAAAACAACTCTGTCTCTACCGCTGTCGTAAAGCACTTCGCCCTCGTAGCGTTGCGCTTTTGCTCCTCGTTGATCGTCGTGTTTGGGAATTCGCCATCATCTTCATCTCGTCGTTGTTATCGTCGTTGTCGTTGTCTAGGGATCAGCTGTTTCATACTAGTGAGATTAGGGTAAACAGCCAAAAACCAATCCCACATGTATTACAACTTTTATATCTTAGATTAAGTCATTAATTTCGATTTCTTAAATCCGTTTGGGTATACCGTCGTGAGCTACGATATATGATACGACTCTTGTTAAATTTTAACTTTTGAATTAAACCATGGAAGCTTAAGCCGATTATTTTCTAAACTCAGCAGATGTCGCGACCGTGACGGGGTGCAAAAGTGATCAGTAGAGCTTCGTTATAGCGGAAAATAATCGTAGGTAGGGTGGGCAATTCGCGAGGCACTTAGCATCTTCCTTCTCTCTTTTTTTACCCGTTACCGTTACCAGAGTAAAAGGGTATACTAGATTCGTCGAAAAGTATGTAACAGGCAGAGGGAAGCGTTTCCGACCATATATATAGTATATATATTCTTGGTCAGAATCAATAGCCGAGTCGATCTGGCCATGTCCGTCTGTCTGTCCGTATGAATGTCGAAATCTCAGGAACAATTAAAGCCAGAGATTGAGCATGGGGACTCCAGGGACATAGACGCAGCGCAAGTTTGTCGATTCATGTTGCCACGTCCACTCTAACGCCCACAAACCGCCCAAAACTGCTACGCCCACGTTTATGAAAAATGTTTGTCCGAATTTACGGCTCCCCTTGTCCGGTTTTGTTAACTAGCTGTCGATCGTATGCCCGCTCAATTCTTGACTTAAATTAATAATATGCAAGCAAGGCCACCACCCCCAAGCGACGAGCTAGAGCCGGACCCTATAGCGTGCACCGCCAATGCAGATCCTGTAAATCTTCGTCGTGTCGCACTGTTTCAAACCTGTATTGCCAACTTAAAGTTCTATACCTCGAAAAAAAAACACACTTAATTACCTCAGATAAACTCTTTGCTTTAAAAAAAATGGTAACTGTGTATATTGGACGTATAGATCTTTTAAACGCAATTTAAAAATCAAAGAAATAAGATAAAATACACCTTTTTATAGCCGTTACTCATAGAGTAAAAGGGTATACTAGATTCGTTGAAAAGTATGTAACAGACAGAAGGAAGCGTTTCCGGCCTTACAAAAATATATATTATTTTTGATCAGGATCAATAGCCGAGTCGATCTGGCCATGTCTGCCTGTCCGTCCGTCTGTCCGTCATTCCGTTTTTGATTTCTTTGTGGGTCTTTCAAATTATCGATTTGCTTAAAAACTTGTTACCACGCCTACCCTAACGCCCACAAATCGCTTAAAACTGACACGCCCACACTTTGAAAAATGTTTTTATATCTTTTCACATTTTTGTTAGTTTTGTAAATTTTTCTCGATTTGCCAAAAAACTTTTTGCCATGCATCATTTGTTATCTCTGAATGTTTAATGTTTTAAAAACAAAAAATAAATACATTTTAAAGAAAAAAATTTGGATATATTATATTTTGTATTTTGTCAATTGTTTATCTATTTTTACCTTTGTATGCTCATTTTGTTCAAAATAATCATTAAATTTTACTTGTGTGCCCGCCATACAATTTTGTACTGCGCAGCGACTGCGCTTGTAGCACAATTTGCACTAAGCCGCGCGTGTTTTACGCTGAGTTGAAAGTATCTTTTGCCTGGGAAATTCGGGGTGGGACGTGGGGGGACCCGATCTCTTTTGATTCTGATAAAGAACATATTCAAGAACAACACCTCATACTCCAAACCCAGGGAATGGTAGGGAATCGATTTATATTCTCCATCAAAGTTGAAAACAAGAGAGAACGCTATAGTCGAGTTCCCCGACTATCTGATATCCGTTACTCAGCTAGTGAAAGTGCGAAGGAGTCTTCAGCACTGACAGTTTTTGGCGGTTTGTGGGCGCTAGAGTGGGCGTGGCAAAATGTTTTTTGGCAAATCGATAGAAATTTAGAAGACTAATACAAAAATGAAAAAATATCAAAACATTTTTCAAAAGTGTGGGCGTAGCAGCTTTGGGCGGTTTGTGGGCGTTAGAGTGGGCGTGGCAAAAAGTTGTTCGCAAATCGTTAGAAATTTATAAGACTAATACAAAAATGAAAAAATATCAAAACATTTCTCAAAAGTGTGGGCGTGGCAGTTTTGCGCGGTTTGTGGGCGTTAGAGTGGGCGTGGCAACATGAATCGACAAATTTGCGCTGCGTCTATGTCTCAGGAGTCAGTATGCTTAATCTCAACTTTCTACCTTTTGTAGTTCCTGAGATCTCGACGTTCATACGGACGGACAGACAGACAGACGGACGGACAGACGGACATGGCCAGATCGACCTACTTTTCAACGAATCTAGTATACCCTTTTACTCTACGAGTAACGGGTATAAATATGTGAAAATTAGTAATTCGGTAAAACAGGTATGCCTGCACGTGCAAAGAATATTATACATTTATTCTACCTTGGTTTTACCGAGGTTTGATGACCCTTTCCATAGAGACCATAACCAAGCCGGTCGGTTACATATTTTACCTAAAAATCGACCGCAAAGTCAGAAATTTCCACAAAAAATACCTGTTTTTTTTGCAACCTAAAAAAGGTTCAACTTTGAACACTTGTAACTTCTAAAATACTGAACCGATTTGAATTATTTTTTGGATTCAACCCTTTTGAACTATTACCTGTCGAATGCGAACGCAACGATCCGTTTTCATCAAAAATTTGAATTTAGTATAGCATTTGTATCTAATGCGCCACTGTGCGTCGGCTTGTGGAATTCATATGTTATTCAGGATCAGTGGTGGGCATGTTTGTTTGTTTAAGGTAAAGATCGTTATCGAATCGATACAGGATTGGACCTAGAACACTGCCATGTGGCACTCCAGCTTCGGGTGCTTCTTATTGCAAACACTCTGTTGTATAGGTACGACTTCAGTAGCTTATGTATGTTTTGAGGCAACAGCTTGATTATATTAAACAAAAGCGAAACCAGGTGGCAGAGGGACTTCGTAGTGGCATAATTTCTGTGAGCTTTCAGCAAAGGGTGCTTAGTGCTGGTGGAAGAGAGTTGCTCGATATATGAACGTTGGCTGTTTTCTTCCTCTTGTTTAAAAGCATTGGTAAGCCTGCGTATGGCTATTTTAAGCTTGTGCCTTGTAGTTGGTGATCTATTGGACTGCCACTCCCTTCGTAGGCGTCGTTTATCTAATGCCAGCGCCGCTCGATTTCTCGGTTAGTTCTAATATGGTTTGGTTTTGCATACGTCACTGGCGGGGTTGAAGCCTTTGAATCCGAAACTAGAATATTTTTAAGAGTGTCTGTTGACTTGTCTATATCCTCCTTAATAGATAATGCCGGTGTTAGTTCTATGTGTGATCAGATATTCTTTTTATATCTTTAAGTTTGTTTTAAAATTTGTAAGTCTATAGGGTGGGTCGACTATGTGGTGGCGATTTAGCATATTTAGAAGAACAGGTGAGTTATCTGATGATAAATCTGCTAGTGCTTCGGCGGTGACCATGTTGCGGGGGACTTGTTTAGTAATTGCAAAATCGATCAGGTCTGGGATTTTTCTTGGGTCTGCTGGCCAGTATGTAGGCCTTCAAAGATACATAGTCTAGCTTGTTTTTCGGCTTCGTAAGCGCACTGTACAACTGCTTACCCTTTGGCGTCAAAAGTGTGGGTGTGTCACCTAGTGAGTTAAAGAATTCCATGTATTCTTCCTCAGAGATTGAACAGCGTGGTGGGCAGAAGACTGCGGTTAGAGTCATTGAACCAATGTTGAGTTGTAAGGCTATGGACGTAGATTGTAAGTGGTTTTTGTCAAAATTGTTGTTACGTCGATGTTTTTATACCCGTTACTTGTAGAGTAAAAGGGTATACTAGATTCGTTGAAAAGTATGTAACAGGCAGAAGGAAGCGTTTCCGACCATATAAAGTATATAAGTTATTAAGCGGAGTGGGAGGTTGGCAATAATATATCCCTTGCCATTGTCTCCCAGTGTAGGTAGCCGGTTGGCTGTTGCTGGTTGTCCAGTGGGGGGCCGGTTGGCCGTCCTGTTTCTATGATGAAATAGGATGATTACGTTGGAAGGAGACTGTCCTTCAATACCGCTGGCCTAGAGACTCAGCCGGTATATTTTGTAATAAAAAGGTTTAACAGCTAAGTGCCGGAGTTTCGTTATATGAGCTTGTGCTCTTTATTAATTGATAAAATCAGAACTGAACTTAAGAACTAACAAAAGCTCATGCATGACCGGATGCCTGTGGCAGACCGCTGACCATGCACATTTTGCAGAAGTCATACGATCGCTGCTAGCCAATGGGACAAAGCCACGGCCCATAAAGGCGCAATATGTTGGCTCAGCTCTCGGGCCAATTAGGGTGGACCCAATTTGGGGTGGACCATACATGAGTGGAGTAATAATTATAATATTAAATGCTTAATATTAATAAATTATGGGTAATGATTAATATTAATAGGAGGAATAAAAATAGGCCTGCTGATGCTAACCTGGGAGTTCGTTGTTAACTACTCCCCCCTTAAATTAGACGCCGTCCTCGGTGACAGCCAATTCGTCAATGGATTTTTGCAACTGGGATGCCTCCCGTTTGCGCCTGCAGTGTTGTTGCAGCAGGACCAGCCGCAGGTTGTGCTCGTTCATCCGCTTTAGTAGCGGCAGACTCAGTATTTGATCATGTCCGGTGATTCCAGGGCTCTTATCCACAGCGTAATTGAGGTTCAAATACACTGAGCCGTTGATGACTGCCTTCCGTTCGAAGGTAATAAGGTGGGTCCCTATTACGGTTGTTGTAGGCCCGTCATCGATAGTAATCCTCGTAAATTTCTCGTTGACGATTATTCCTCCATCGTCCACGATTGTAAGGGGCTCTAGATTGCTGGGCTGCGTCCGGCATGTAGCCACACCGCCGGCATGTAACTGCCTGGCGCAGGTGTCGTGAACCGCCTTTTTGCAGAACGTGGCCAAGTTGGTAGACGCGCAATCTGAAACTGCTAGGACTCCGTCATCACATTCCGCCAAGACGTTTTCTTCAATTTGTAACATGGTATGGACAGGAAAGAGCAGGACTTTTTTACAAATAAACTTAACTTTAGGATATTGAACAATTACATGGATAAAAATATTAGATTGAAAAATCTTAATCTTAGATACATCCATAAGACTAACTATGGGGACCTCTGTGAGCTGTTCGTCGAAGATAGATTTAAGGTCATTGTGATTAAAAATAACTGGATTTATCATATTGTTTTTTGCGAGTGTGATCGTGAGCATGCAATTTTGTATTTCTGAAATTAGTATTTCTATTCTATTTCTGGCTAAGAGGGTCTCGAAAAGGTGGCCGGCGTCAACCAACCCGTCCCTTATCTCTTTGAGGATTCTGTTTACTGTGTCTGTGAGTTGGTTAATATGTTTTTGCGTTTCAGTGTTTATTACTACCTGCCTATTGTTTGCCTCTATTAGGGCTGCTTCGTTAGTTTTGATTCTAAAGAGGTCCTCCGCGTCGGGCGTGCCCGCCACGACGTTGAGTGCCGAGCCCAGGAAATCCAGGCTCCTGGCCATTCTACGGTGCACGGTAATTTCATTCAGCATGTTCTGGGCATGGTTGATGTCGACTTCCAGAAGGACTGTGGGAACAGTTCAAGCATTCTGACTGTAGAGTCATATGCTAGAAAACTCAGACAGATTTGTCGAGTGCCTAATCAGGCCATACTGTTCCCATACTAATACATTCCCGTCTAACACCGGGATGTATTTTGCATGCGAGAAGTCGGTGACTCGCGCGCTTGCGGTGGTTAGAAGTATGATGGATATTACGGCAAGCCTGTGGAAATTATAGCAAATGGTGAGTGTTTAATATAAGGGTGAATGTGGCATTTGAAATGCCTATTTGATATTGTCCTTATGGACCACCCTCCCCCTAATGAGAACAGATGTTCCCAGATCTGCTTCCACACGCTCTTCTGAATAAAGCGGAGTCAATTTGTTATCTAACCTTTTGTTGTTACGTAGGTGTACTTTTTCACCAACTTCAAAGATTCGGTTTTGTCTAGAAGGGTTAATTCTGTCCAGGCTAGCTTGTTGTGCCTTGTCAATTCTATCTTTGATTGCCAACATGATCTCGTCATTGCCAGCGTGGATAACCTCCACTGGTCTAAACTTTGTGACCGAATGTAGCAACCTGTTGTATTCTATCGTAGCCCGTGAGATCAATTCCACAGTATCCTCTATTTTTTTTTATCAATTTTGAGGCATCTGGCGATTTCTGCCAGTGTACTGAGAAACCTTTCAATTTGGCCATTGGAGCTACTGTGTAGCGGTGGCGCATTGACAACATCGATGCTGTATTGGTTTTGGACATGGCCAGATCGACCTACTTTTCAACGAATCTAGTATACCCTTTTACTCTACGAGTAACGGGTATAAATATGTGAAAATTAGTAATTCGGTAAAACAGGTATGCCTGCACGTGCAAAGAATATTATACATTTATTCTACCTTGGTTTTACCGAGGTTTGATGACCCTTTCCATAGAGACCATAACCAAGCCGGTCGGTTACATATTTTACCTAAAAATCGACCGCAAAGTCAGAAATTTCCACAAAAAATACCTGTTTTTTTTTGCAACCTAAAAAAGGTTCAACTTTGAACACTTGTAACTTCTAAAATACTGAACCGATTTGAATTATTTTTTGGATTCAACCCTTTTGAACTATTACCTGTCGAATGCGAACGCAACGATCCGTTTTCATCAAAAATTTGAATTTAGTATAGCATTTGTATCTAATGCGCCACTGTGCGTCGGCTTGTGGAATTCATATGTTATTCAGGATCAGTGGTGGGCATGTTTGTTTGTTTAAGGTAAAGATCGTTATCGAATCGATACAGGATTGGACCTAGAACACTGCCATGTGGCACTCCAGCTTCGGGTGCTTCTTATTGCAAACACTCTGTTGTATAGGTACGACTTCAGTAGCTTATGTATGTTTTGAGGCAACAGCTTGATTATATTAAACAAAAGCGAAACCAGGTGGCAGAGGGACTTCGTAGTGGCATAATTTCTGTGAGCTTTCAGCAAAGGGTGCTTAGTGCTGGTGGAAGAGAGTTGCTCGATATATGAACGTTGGCTGTTTTCTTCCTCTTGTTTAAAAGCATTGGTAAGCCTGCGTATGGCTATTTTAAGCTTGTGCCTTGTAGTTGGTGATCTATTGGACTGCCACTCCCTTCGTAGGCGTCGTTTATCTAATGCCAGCGCCGCTCGATTTCTCGGTTAGTTCTAATATGGTTTGGTTTTGCATACGTCACTGGCGGGGTTGAAGCCTTTGAATCCGAAACTAGAATATTTTTAAGAGTGTCTGTTGACTTGTCTATATCCTCCTTAATAGATAATGCCGGTGTTAGTTCTATGTGTGATCAGATATTCTTTTTATATCTTTAAGTTTGTTTTAAAATTTGTAAGTCTATAGGGTGGGTCGACTATGTGGTGGCGATTTAGCATATTTAGAAGAACAGGTGAGTTATCTGATGATAAATCTGCTAGTGCTTCGGCGGTGACCATGTTGCGGGGGACTTGTTTAGTAATTGCAAAATCGATCAGGTCTGGGATTTTTCTTGGGTCTGCTGGCCAGTATGTAGGCCTTCAAAGATACATAGTCTAGCTTGTTTTTCGGCTTCGTAAGCGCACTGTACAACTGCTTACCCTTTGGCGTCAAAAGTGTGGGTGTGTCACCTAGTGAGTTAAAGAATTCCATGTATTCTTCCTCAGAGATTGAACAGCGTGGTGGGCAGAAGACTGCGGTTAGAGTCATTGAACCAATGTTGAGTTGTAAGGCTATGGACGTAGATTGTAAGTGGTTTTTGTCAAAATTGTTGTTACGTCGATGTTTTTATACCCGTTACTTGTAGAGTAAAAGGGTATACTAGATTCGTTGAAAAGTATGTAACAGGCAGAAGGAAGCGTTTCCGACCATATAAAGTATATAAGTTATTAAGCGGAGTGGGAGGTTGGCAATAATATATCCCTTGCCATTGTCTCCCAGTGTAGGTAGCCGGTTGGCTGTTGCTGGTTGTCCAGTGGGGGGCCGGTTGGCCGTCCTGTTTCTATGATGAAATAGGATGATTACGTTGGAAGGAGACTGTCCTTCAATACCGCTGGCCTAGAGACTCAGCCGGTATATTTTGTAATAAAAAGGTTTAACAGCTAAGTGCCGGAGTTTCGTTATATGAGCTTGTGCTCTTTATTAATTGATAAAATCAGAACTGAACTTAAGAACTAACAAAAGCTCATGCATGACCGGATGCCTGTGGCAGACCGCTGACCATGCACATTTTGCAGAAGTCATACGATCGCTGCTAGCCAATGGGACAAAGCCACGGCCCATAAAGGCGCAATATGTTGGCTCAGCTCTCGGGCCAATTAGGGTGGACCCAATTTGGGGTGGACCATACATGAGTGGAGTAATAATTATAATATTAAATGCTTAATATTAATAAATTATGGGTAATGATTAATATTAATAGGAGGAATAAAAATAGGCCTGCTGATGCTAACCTGGGAGTTCGTTGTTAACTACTCCCCCCTTAAATTAGACGCCGTCCTCGGTGACAGCCAATTCGTCAATGGATTTTTGCAACTGGGATGCCTCCCGTTTGCGCCTGCAGTGTTGTTGCAGCAGGACCAAGCCGCATAACGTGAAGCTAACGGCGACTCCCGCGACGAACCAGATTTTTGGTGCACCTCCCGCGGACACGTCCTCTCTGAGCTCCTGCATCAGCCGCAGGTTGTGCTCGTTCATCCGCTTTAGTAGCGGCAGACTCAGTATTTGATCATGTCCGGTGATTCCAGGGCTCTTATCCACAGCGTAATTGAGGTTCAAATACACTGAGCCGTTGATGACTGCCTTCCGTTCGAAGGTAATAAGGTGGGTCCCTATTACGGTTGTTGTAGGCCCGTCATCGATAGTAATCCTCGTAAATTTCTCGTTGACGATTATTACTCCATCGTCCACGATTGTAAGGGGCTCTAGATTGCTGGGCTGCGTCCGGCATGTAGCCACACCGCCGGCATGTAACTGCCTGGCGCAGGTGTCGTGAACCGCCTTTTTGCAGAACGTGGCCAAGTTGGTAGACGCGCAATCTGAAACTGCTAGGACTCCGTCATCACATTCCGCCAAGACGTTGAAGACGTTCAATTTGTAACATGGTATGATAGTGAGCAACAGGAAAGAGCAGGACTTTTTTACAAATAAACTTAACTTTAGGATATTGAACAATTACATGGATAAAAATATTAGATTGAAAAATCTTAATCTTAGATACATCCATAAGACTAACTATGGGGACCTCTGTGAGCTGTTCGTCGAAGATAGATTTAAGGTCATTGTGATTAAAAATAACTGGATTTATCATATTGTTTTTTGCGAGTGTGATCGTGAGCATGCAATTTTGTATTTCTGAAATTAGTATTCTATTTCTGGCTAAGAGGGTCTCGAAAAGGTGGCCGGCGTCAACCAACCCGTCCCTTATCTCTTTGAGGATTCTGTTTACTGTGTCTGTGAGTTGGTTAATATGTTTTTGCGTTTCAGTGTTTATTACTACCTGCCTATTGTTTGCCTCTATTAGGGCTGCTTCGTTAGTTTTGATTCTAAAGAGGTCCTCCGCGTCGGGCGTGCCCGCCACGACGTTGAGTGCCGAGCCCAGGAAATCCAGGCTCCTGGCCATTCTACGGTGCACGGTAATTTCATTCAGCATGTTCTGGGCATGGTTGATGTCGACTTCCAGAAGGACTGTGGGAACAGTTCAAGCATTCTGACTGTAGAGTCATATGCTAGAAAACTCAGACAGATTTGTCGAGTGCCTAATCAGGCCATACTGTTCCCATACTAATACATTCCCGTCTAACACCGGGATGTATTTTGCATGCGAGAAGTCGGTGACTCGCGCGCTTGCGGTGGTTAGAAGTATGATGGATATTACGGCAAGCCTGTGGAAATTATAGCAAATGGTGAGTGTTTAATATAAGGGTGAATGTGGCATTTGAAATGCCTATTTGATATTGTCCTTATGGACCACCCTCCCCCTAATGAGAACAGATGTTCCCAGATCTGCTTCCACACGCTCTTCTGAATAAAGCGGAGTCAATTTGTTACCTAACCTTTTGTTGTTACGTAGGTGTACTTTTTCACCAACTTCAAAGATTCGGTTTTGTCTAGAAGGGTTAATTCTGTCCAGGTTAGCTTGTTGTGCCTTGTCAATTCTATCTTTGATTGCCAACATGATCTCGTCATTGCCAGCGTGGATAACCTCCACTGGTCTAAACTTTGTGACCGAATGTAGCAACCTGTTGTATTCTATCGTAGCCCGTGAGATCAATTCCACAGTATCCTCTATTTTTTTTATCAATTTTGAGGCATCTGGCGATTTCTGCCAGTGTACTGAGAAACCTTTCAATTTGGCCATTGGAGCTACTGTGTAGCGGTGGCGCATTGACAACATCGATGCTGTATTGGTTTTTAAGCAACGACGTGATTGTCTCAGAGTTGAAAGAGGCTTCGTTGTCGTAGTATATGGTTTTGATATTTGGGTAGAAGTTTACCAATTGGTGAATAGGGACTCGTACATCAATGATTGCCCTAGAAACTAAGGGTTGTACGATGGCGAATTTGGACAATTTGTCAATACAGGTTAAGAAGATTTTTCTGTCAGTGGAAAATATGTCGATATGCAACATTTCTCCAACGTATGAAGGTATAGGGGTATTTCCTAATTCCTGTTTCTTAGGATGGCGGTCGTATTTGGCTTTATTGCAGACTTTGCAATTTGCGACCACTTCGCTAGCTAGTTTAGACATATTCGGGAAGTAATAATCCCGGAGGATTTGTTTAGCGTTCTCTTGTGCAGCCCGATGGGCGCGATTGTGCTCGGTGTTAGTGATTTTAAGCTGTTCATTGACGTTGGTAATATCACTGACGAAGGCTTTACAATGCCAAAACTTTGTCGCAGGAAACTCCTGCCTCAAGGCATGTTGAATACGCGCCAGGGTGGGGAAATCACAGTGAATCGCGTTCACGACATTGGCGTTGACAATTTCTTTAACGGATTCTACAAGCGAGTCTTTGTCATTAAAGTTAATGATATGGCGAGTTCTATTTCCGAAGATTATGAAGTCTCGCCGAAGCGGTTGGTTTGCTTCTTCCAAAATGATTTGGTTTCTGAAGCAGTTCAGAGGTTTGTCTGTGGCTTCTATAGTGTACGAAAGGGAAAGCTCACTATGCACCGTGGCTGGATCGGACTGGGCCTCAGCCTCTAAGTTGTTCAGGGGTTGTCGAGATAGCGCGTCCACTACCAGGTTTTGTTTTCCCGGTGTGTAAAATACTTTCCCGTTGTTCTCATCAATAAATGCTTTCCATCGCTTAATCTTAGCGTTGGTGTTTTTCTCGGATACCGCGTATGTGAGGGGCTGGTGGTCTGTAAATTTTGAAGTTTGCCTATTGCCCAGACTATCGCCAACAATTCTCTTTCGTTGGTGGCGTAGTTCAGTTCGCAGTCTTTCAGCGTACGAGAGATCATGGTGATGGGCCTCTTGTTCTGGGACAATACCGCGCCTATACCACTGCCTGAAGCGTCGGTGGTTAGGTCAAATGGTAATTTGAAATCGGGGTACGTCAAATTACATCTTCTGATGTTACGCAGGTGATCAAACGCATTACGCTGGGTTTCATCAAATGTAACAGGAACTTTTTTCGACATGTTTTTACTCACTTTACCGTTTTCCCCTTTGAGAATATGAGTGAGAGGCCTGGCAATGGAGACAAAATTCTTCACAAAGCTTCTGTAATAGCTCGCCAGGCCGAGGAAAGACCTAAGGCTAAACAGATTTTTGTGTTCGGGGAACTCTTGTATCGCCCTGACTTTTTCAAGGTCTGTTTTCGTTCCCCCCCTAGTGACTATGAAGCCTAAGAATTCTACGCTTTCTTTAAAGAATTTAGTCTTTTCTCGTGCCACCTTCATGTTGGCCTCGAGCAGTCGCTTAAGCACTATATCGATGTGCTTAACATGTTCGGTTTCGTTTTCTGAAAATATAATGACGTCATCGACATAGACGTAACATATCTTGCCTATTTCTTCCCTCAACACATCATCGATGGCTCTTTGGAATATGCTACCTGCGTTTTTTAATCCGAAAGGTAATCGGCAAAACTCGTATTTCCCTCCGTTAACTGAGGAAGAGGTTTTTTCCCGGTCCTTCTCGGCCAAGTATATCTGGTGATACCCTGACCTTAAGTCTAGGGTAGTAAAGTATCTGACTTTTCCCAAGTTCGCTAAAATCATGGGAATGATTGGCATAGGGTAGCGGTCAGCAATTGTTTGTTCATTTAGTTTCTCGACCGGCATTACATTTCTTAGCTCCTTTACGGGCTTAAGGTAATTCTTTGCCGCCCCCGTGTCGATAAGTATTTTTAGTGTTCTACCAGCCAACTGTCGTTCGATGAACGGCAGTCGGGAGCGTTCCCTAAAAAATGTAGCAGATCTTTAAGTTCGACGGAGTCGTTACCTTCTTCAATGCTGGCGACTTCCGCTTCAGCTGTGACGGAATACCCTGACTCTTCCTGCTCGTGGGATTGAGTTATATTATTAACACGCTGGCGAATAACGCTGAGATGAATTCCGTCTTTTGATGTTGCTATTATTCTGAGGCTTTCCCCAATTTGTTTCCTGCCTAGATTTGGCTGTCGAAGGGTTGATCTCCATAGGCTGTACTTTGTTATGGTCTACAATTTCGGGGTCCCCGCGCTTCTGCCAGGGGCTGTCCTCTTGGGGCTTGCTTTGGAATTGCTTAGGAATGAAGTGTGGATTTTTATCCTCTCCTTTCCATTGCTTTCCCTGAAATTTATTAGTACGCCTGTTGCCATCGTGCACAAGAGCCTTGTCTTCGATGGCCTTCGCGTATGACGCCGCGAATGCACTTCTTTCAATGCTATTTTCAGCCTCCCGCGCAAGCGCTAACGCAGTCGTAAGGTCTTTTGGTTGTGCTGGTAGCACCAGTGCTTTGAGCGGTCTTTTCAGCCCAGCAATAAATGCGTGTAGGGCATCGTCCCTAACCTCCTTATTTAAGATAGTTGCCGTGTCCGCACTATGCGACATAACTATTTTGTTCGTGACGAGCGTGAGTTTCCTCTCGACTTCGTCATAGTATGCCATAAGATCGGCATCACGTTGTTGAACCATCTCGAGATTTTGACGTAATACTCGTAGGGACGTTTTGTCCGCGTATGTGCAGTCCAGCCTAGCCAGAATTGCATCGAAATTTAGCACAGTATTATGTGACGTGAGGAGCGCTCGCGCGTTACCACAAATTTTGTTTTTAATAATTACCACTGCTTCATAGTGGGCCTCGCTGCCCTTGTATCTCTTGAATACCTCGTACGCATCTGATGCGGCCTGCCTCCAAGACACGTATTCATCGTGGCTGCCGCTAAAGGTTGGGAGCGATTTCACAATATCTAACTTGACATCACACTTTATGCTGGGGTCCGGCATTACCCTTTCATAAACTTCTACTTGGGGTGCCTGCACAGTTAACGAGCTGACCTGGTTTCTAACTGATTCAATTTCTGCCCGCCAGCGCTGCTCCTGTGCGGTTAGCGCGGCGTTGACGGCATTTGTTATGAGCGCTTGGACCATTTCTGCATTCATTTCTGATGAGTCTGGTTGTCTCATTGCGGGGCAAAATCCGATTTCTTCACTATCGTCACTGTCTACTTCTTGCTTCACTTCCCTATATTCCCAATTCATCGGCCGCAAATGAAGCTGAGTGAATTAATTGGCAGTAATATGGGTGGCGAATAAAGGTAAAATTTGCGTTTCGCGCACCGCTTTTAGTTGGCCAACACTTGTAGCTAAGTCAGGGTCTGGCGACGATGTACAATATTTTAAAGGAGTCACAACACAGTGGGCGAAGTATAACAAATTTGAGAGAAAATATAATAATAAACCCGCAGAATTTTTATGTGTAAAACTTAGCAATCGTTTGCTGGAGTTGCTGCACAGAGAGTGGAGTCACAGAAAATTCGTGAAAACATCACAATAAAAACGCTGAGTTATACATCCCAAGAAAAATTCCAGTTGGGAAATGGTTGGAGCGAAGCACAGGCTTAGCAAACACACAGATACACTGGGCACAAAATTTCTACGTTTCTTTATTTAAAATTAGACACATGCAAATTAAGTAAATTCACAGAATACTCCAGGGGAAAGGTGCGGGGCATAATCGCCACACAAAAATGCAAAGAAATATGTATATCGGGATTTTACACTGTACGGAATTTTTCTGGCGAGGTATGCAGAACTCACAGGCACACTTTATTTATTCGTTTATTACAGTATCACGACCTGGTGCTATCTTAGTCGCAAAGTCACTTACATTTTATGATCTTCAGGGTATGTTCGAAGAGTAGTTGGGCGTCAGTTATTAAGTGGAGTGGGAGGTTGGCAATAATATATCCCTCGCCGTTGTCTCCCAGTGTAGGTAGCCGGTTGGCTGTTGCTGGTTGTCCAGTGGGGGGCCGGTTGGCCGTCCTGTTTCTATGATGAAATAGGATGATTACGTTGGAAGGAGACTGTCCTTCAATACCGCTGGCCTAGAGACTCAGCCGGTATATTTTGTAATAAAAAGGTTTAACGGCAAAGTGCCGGAGTTTCGTTATATGAGCTTGTGCTCTTTATTAATTGATAAAATCAGAACTGAACTTAAGAACTAACAAAAGCTCATGCATGACCGGATGCCTGTGGCAGACCGCTGACCATGCACATTTTGCAGAAGTCATACGATCGCTGCTAGCCAATGGGCGCAATATGTTGGCTCAGCTCTCGGGCCAATTAGGGTGGACCCAATTTGGGGTGGACCATACATGAGTGGAGTAATAATTATAATATTAAATGCTTAATATTAATAAATTATGGGTAATATGATTAATATTAATAGGAGGAATAAAAAGAGGCCTGCTGATGCTAACCTGGGAGTTCGTTGTTAACTTATATATTCTTGATCAGGATGAATGCCACTCCCACTCTAACGCCTACAAACCGCCCAAAGCTGCTACGCCCACACTTTTTAAAAATGTTTTGATATTTTTTTATTTTTGTATTAGTCTTATAAATTTCTAACGATTTACCAAAAAACTTTTTTGCCAAGCCCACTCTAACGCCCACAAACCGCCCAAAGCTGCTACGCCCACACTTTTGAAAAATATTTTGATATTTTTTCATTTTTGTATTAGTCTTGTAAATTTCTATCAATTTGCCAAAAAAAATTTTGCCACGCCCACTCTAGCGCCCACAAACCGCCAAAAACTGTCAGTGCTGAAGACTCCTTTGCACTTTTACTAGCTGAGTAACGGGTATCAGATAGTCGGGAAACTCGACTATAGCGTTCTCTCTTGTTTTATAATGAACTGTGTGAGTTCTTGTGTATGCCGTTAAACTCCAATTGCATTCGTAGGGAAGCCATTATGGGAATTTTGAAGATACAAGAAGTTGTATCAGGATATTTTGGTTTTTCATGAGCTCTTGCATAGTTTTTTGCATGAACGTAATGTAGTCATTCATGCTTTGCTGTAGGGATAGTTTCGATGCCACTTTGTTAAGTCTATTGGATATTCTAGGAGTAGTGCTTAGGACAGTTGAGGGTCGTTGAAACATCGGTTGCGAAGAGTAGAAATTGACTTGGTTGTATGTATGTGCTGTGGCAATACGTTTGTTTGGGCGGCTTTTCAAATCTTCGTACCCCACAAAGATTCTGTAGTTTGCAGTATGATTTTTCCCGCAGTTACTGCATTTCTTTACAGACTTATCTTTCTTATTTTTGGGCAGTTAGTGGTAGTATGAGGTATGAGTTCGCTACAGACAACACATATGTACTTAAGGGTGCAGTGTGGCCGTATTCTTGGCAATTATTACACTGAACTGGATTGATACATTTGTGCGGTGATTCCTCCACGGTGATCCTCCGATGTAGCAAGTACTGTAGATTGTATATTGGATGCACTTCATTTTTTTTTAGTGATCTGGTTTGAGTTCTATTTAAAATAGTGTCTGCGGAACTTTGTCTTTGTTTAAAATGTTAAAAGCTGTTTTTGCAGAAAAGTTTTTGACCTTCAGAGCATCAATTATTTCGGCAGGTGTCACTGTTGCTTAAATTCCCTTGCAACTGTAGACGTTTGAAACATTTTAATTGGTAGGTGTAATAGTTTTTACCAGCTTCATTTAGGTTTTTAGTCACTATACGGTGGTCTGCTTCTGTTTGAATCTGTAGTTTTGTATCATGAATATTTCCTTTTTTAGAGAGGGAGAGCAAGAACGCCGTCTGTCGTTCGCTTAGGGCAAAAGTTTATTTTTCGAGTAAGTCTTCAACAACAGACGAACAAATTAATGAAGTTGAGAAAATCGTATTGGTCAATCGTCGCATCCCCGTTTAAGAAGTTGCTGAGTTCTTCTTGGCCTTTTGAGAACATTTTGTACCACCGATAAACGTTGCTTCGGTCCAAGGTACCTTCTCCGTATGCCACAGTCAACATTCGGAATATTACATAATATTGTATACAGGTTTTTTTATCCATTTTTTTGAATAGGTAAAAATCGAAGACGATCCAAAACACGTGCAAGCAAAGCAGCTGTCAACAATTATGATAACATTTAAAATTACGAAGCTTGTCGGCATATGTGACATACATGAGTACGCCATAAAAAAATCGAAATTCGATAATACGTAACCCGCGAAAAGTTAAAACTCGCGATTCTTTTTGAACACACCTCGTACAAATCTTTCGCGTGGAACACTCCGATACTTTTGCCCTGAGCATTGCCCAGCTCGTATAGCGATTTACCCTTACGCTGCAAAACAACACAGCGCACGCGATTTGTGCCGAGCTTGGCATTATACCCCTCTTCCTTTGTCCAATTCTACCAATTTTAAATTCTACCGGCTAGTTGCAGGGGTTATATGATTTTCCGCTCTTTGATAGGACCAGTCAAGCCGCTGTTGAAATTTTTTTTATCTAATAAGTTTTTTATTTTAATTTTATCCGGTAGGCTTATCTCGGGGTCTGCGAACTGTTGCCTCCTAAATGCCTCAGAACCGGGAAGGCAGAGCCGTGGGTGATCGTTTGCATTCCGAACATGGCATAGTATGGTTCCGTACCGATCGGCTCATGAAAGCCACTGGGGAGGGTACATTCAATTCGGCTGAGTTACAAATCTCAATTTCTTTGATTAGTTGCAATTGTAGCCCGCAGAATTTTAAGCATTGATCGGCTTACCCTTTCAGCGGCATTGGCCTGTGGGGAATAAAGCCCGGTTCTTACATGTTGAATGCCGTATCGGTCCACTAGGTCAGCTCAAGTTCGGGAAACAAATTGTTTTCCGTTGATTGTTGGATTGTATGTATTCTGGCACACCAAACGGATGGAAAATGTTTACCTCAAGGAATGTGACTACTTCTGTTGCTACTGTCTGTTTTTTAGGCTTTGGAGCCTCTGTCCGGGTCGTTCAGTCACTCGCTGCTCTCCCATGGGTGGGCGTTTATTCTATATCTGTGACAACCAGCATTGCCAACAACCAAGCATCGGAAGAGCGGCGACGCGACGTTGACACCTAGCGGACACTGATGACAGCTGAGCGGTTGACAGTTGACTCTAGTGCGGACGAACGAGCGGCGCGCGATTGGGTGTTCACCGCCTGCGTTATCGTTTTGAAACAGGACTCCTCTCACTCTAGTGTTAGATGCGTCGCATTGAATGATAAATGGCCTTTTAAAGTCAGGAGTGACAAGCACAGAGACTGCTGCCATGTAGTTACACAGACTCTCAAACGCCTAAACGCCCTCTTCGGATAACTCTAATTTCTTTACACGGTTTTCCTTAAGACAGCCATGAAGAAGGAATGCAGTCTGGGCGTAGTTCTGAATGAATCTCCGGTACCACAAATTCATGCCTAGGGAAATCTCGTATCGCCTGCATCCGTGCGGATGCAATCCCCTCCTACAACGTACCCCAGATATTTGGCCTGACAATAGCTAAACTTACTCTTGCCTACATTGATGGTAAGTTTTCGCATTAGTCAGCAAATTCTCTGTGCGGTGTTGCACAAGTCGAATAGCCTGACGATGAATTGGTAGAGTGGCCTGCCGGGAACTTTAAACGCCGTCTTCTCGCTGCCGCCAAAGATTTTCAGTGCTAAAAATTCTCCTTTGCACTTCCCATTGGTAAGTAACGGGTATAAGATAACTATAGCGTTTCTGTTGCTAGGTCTCTGTGTATGTCTTCGTTCGCTCCAGTGAGAGTTCTCAGAATTGTTGACTGTGCTCGCTGAATAAAGTCTATATTACTTCTGGATGCGTTGCCCCACAGCTCGGAGCCATAAGTCCAGATAGGTTTTAAGACGGAGTTGTATAGAAGAGCTTTGAACTCCAGACTAGGTGGAGAGCGAGCATTTATGAGCCAGTGGAGGTTTTTTGTTTTAAGTTTAAGTTGTATAGTCTTGGCTTTTATATTTTTGCGCCAAGTAAGCCGCCTGTCCAGATGAACAACCAGATGTTACCTCGTCGCACAGTGGCGCCTTAGATACTTTTGGGTTACAAAAATCATAACTCTTCAACCAGTTGAGATATTTTCATAAATGAAAGGTAATTTTAATACTATAATTTTAATGCAATAAAGAAGCTGAAGCACAACAGGGCAGCTGGCGAAGACAACATACCAGCCGAATTGCTTCAAGCTGACACCCAACTAATGGCTGAAACATTGCATCCACACTTCTCACGCATATGGGAAGGCGAGACGGTGCCAGACTCCTGGAAAAACGGAATCATTGTGAAGCTTCCCAAAAAAGGCGACCTTAGTGACTGCAACAACTGGAGAGGGATAACACTGCTCAACACCAGCTACAAGATCTTAGCTACACTTCTGAACGAACGCCTCCAGGAAAAAATTGAGCCAACACTACAAGACGAACAGGCAGGCTTCAGACCACACAGGAGTTGCGCAGACCAGGCAAATACACTACGCATAATAACCGAGGAAGCTGTGGAATGGAGAGCCCCGCTTTACCTCCTGTTCATCGACTTCAAGAAGGCATTCGACTCAGTTGAAAGAGCAGCAATATGGCGAGAACTTGCAAGAAAAGGAGTACCTGCAAACCTCATCGCCATCATCAAATCGATGTATGACGATGCCAACCTGGCGGTACTGCACAATGGAAAAACTAGTGCACCTTTCCAGACGAACACCGGAATTCGGCAAGGATGCCCGCTGTCACCACTCCTCTTCAACATCGTAGTCGACGAGTTAATGAGCGAAGTATGCTCTTCCAAGCGCGGAATTTCGTGGAACCTCACCAGACACCTTGAGGACTTGGACTACGCAGACGACATCTGTCTCATATCGCACAGATTCGGCGACATACAGAGGAAAAGTGACGACCTCGTCAAGATAGCCAGCAGCGTAGGGCTCGAGATAAACATAGCGAAAACAAAAGCCAGTCGTCTTGGCAAAGCCCGCTCAGCATTTGGGAGACTATACCGCATATGGAGAGACCGAAAAATCAGCCGACGAACAAAGCTCAGGGTCTACAATGCGTGTTTCAATCCATACTGCTATACGGAAGTGAGACATGGCGCGCCACGAAGAAAATAACGCAGAAGCTACAGGCTTTCAGCTACAAATGCCTGAGAGTCATATGTGGGGTATTCTGGCCAAACAGAATAGCCAACACAGAACTGTGGCGCGTTACAGACGAGTCCCCGATTCATATACAAATAAGGAAGAAAAAATGGATGTGGATAGGGCACGCTCTCAGAAGAAACCCGAGTAGCATTGTGAGGATGGCACTAGACTGGAACCCCCAAGGAAGCAGGCGAGTAGGAAGGCCAAGAGCAACCTGGAGAAGAACCGCTCACCAAGAACTAGCCCAAATAAACACTACATGGGAAAGTGCAAAACAGACAGCTCAAAATAGAGTTAGATGGAAAGCTCTCGTAGAAGCCCTAAGTTCCCGAGAGGAATAGAAGGAATTAAAAAAAACAAAAAAAATGTTAATACCTTTCGATTAAGTGGTCATACAGTATGGTGTGATAAATAGTAGATTTTATACACGAAAATTAATGTTTTTGGAGGCAGTTTTCTCAATTTTTATCCAATTTCGCAGTGGCGGACTAAGGACACTTGAGGCCCGGGGCGGGGTTAAGTCAAGGGGCCCCCCCCCCATTGAAAAAATTTTTTTTTTATTTTTTTACTTCTGCAATTTCGACAAATACTTTTTATTTTTTTTTTCTTAATGTTTTATGTTTTTAAAACAAAAAATAAAAAAATTTTTAAAAAAAAAAATTTGGATTTATTATATTTTGTTTTTTGTCAATTGTTTATCTATTTTTACCTTTGTATGCTCATTTTGTTCAAAATAATCATTCAATTTTACTTGTGTGCCCGCCATACAATTTTGTACTGCGCAGAGACTGCGCTTGTAGCAATTTGCACTAAGCCGCGCGTGTTTTACGCTGAGTTGAAAGTATCTTTTGCCTGGGAAATTCGGGGTGGGACGTGGGGGGACCCGATCTCTTTTGATTCTGATAAAGAACATATTCAAAAACAACACCTTATACTCCAAACCCAGGGAATGGTAAGGAATCGATTTATATTCTCCATCAAAGTTGAAAAATATGTGAAAATTAGTAATTCGGTAAAACAGGTATGCCTGCACGTGCAAAGAATATTATACATTTATTCTACCTTGGTTTTACCGAGGTTTGATGACCTTTTCCATAGAGACCATAACCAAGCCGGTCGGTTACATATTTTACCTAAAAATCGACCGCAAAGTCAGAAATTTCTACAAAAAATACCTGTTTTTTTTTGCAACCTAAAAAAGGTTCAACTTTGAACACTTGTAACTTCTAAAATACTGACTCGATTTGAATTATTTTTTGGATTCAACCCTTTTGAACTATTACCTGTCGAATGCGAACGCAACGATCCGTTTTCATCAAAAATTTGAATTTAGTATAGCATTTGTATCTAATGCGCCACTGTGCGTCGGCTTGTGGAATTCATATGTTATTCAGGATCAGTGGTGGGCATGTTTGTTTGTTTAAGGTAAAGATCGTTATCGAATCGATACAGGATTGGACCTAGAACACTGCCATGTGGCACTCCAGCTTCGGGTGCTTCTTATTGCAAACACTCTGTTGTATAGGTACGACTTCAGTAGCTTCAATATTAAATGCTTAATATTAATAAATTATGGGTAATGATTAATATTAATAGGAGGAATAAAAAAAAGGCCTGCTGATGCTAACCTGGGAGTTCGTTGTTAACTACTCCCCCCTTAAATTAGACGCCGTCCTCGGTGACAGCCAATTCGTCAATGGATTTTTGCAACTGGGATGCCTCCCGTTTGCGCCTGCAGTGTTGTTGCAGCAGGACCAAGCCGCATAACGTGAAGCTAACGGCGACTCCCGCGACGAACCAGATTTTTGGTGCACCTCCCGCGGACACGTCCTCTCTGAGCTCCTGCATCAGCCGCAGGTTGTGCTCGTTCATCCGCTTTAGTAGCGGCAGACTCAGTATTTGATCATGTCCGGTGATTCCAGGGCTCTTATCCACAGCGTAATTGAGGTTCAAATACACTGAGCCGTTGATGACTGCCTTCCGTTCGAAGGTAATAAGGTGGGTCCCTATTACGGTTGTTGTAGGCCCGTCATCGATAGTAATCCTCGTAAATTTCTCGTTGACGATTATTACTCCATCGTCCACGATTGTAAGGGGCTCTAGATTGCTGGGCTGCGTCCGGCATGTAGCCACACCGCCGGCATGTAACTGCCTGGCGCAGGTGTCGTGAACCGCCTTTTTGCAGAACGTGGCCAAGTTGGTAGACGCGCAATCTGAAACTGCTAGGACTCCGTCATCACATTCCGCCAAGACGTTGAAGACGTTCAATTTGTAACATGGTATGATAGTGAGCAACAGGAAAGAGCAGGACTTTTTTACAAATAAACTTAACTTTAGGATATTGAACAATTACATGGATAAAAATATTAGATTGAAAAATCTTAATCTTAGATACATCCATAAGACTAACTATGGGGACCTCTGTGAGCTGTTCGTCGAAGATAGATTTAAGGTCATTGTGATTAAAAATAACTGGATTTATCATATTGTTTTTTGCGAGTGTGATCGTGAGCATGCAATTTTGTATTTCTGAAATTAGTATTCTATTTCTGGCTAAGAGGGTCTCGAAAAGGTGGCCGGCGTCAACCAACCCGTCCCTTTTCTCTTTGAGGATTCTGTTTACTGTGTCTGTGAGTTGGTTAATATGTTTTTGCGTTTCAGTGTTTATTACTACCTGCCTATTGTTTGCCTCTATTAGGGCTGCTTCGTTAGTTTTGATTCTAAAGAGGTCCTCCGCGTCGGGCGTGCCCGCCACGACGTTGAGTGCCGAGCCCAGGAAATCCAGGCTCCTGGCCATTCTACGGTGCACGGTAATTTCATCCAGCATGTTCTGGGCATGGTTGATGTCGACTTCCAGAAGTTTCCTCATGTGGGACTGTGGGAACAATTCAAGCATTCTGACTGTAGAGTCAATTATGCTAGAAAACTCAGACAGATTTGTCGAGTGCCTAATCAGGCCATACTGTTCCCATACTAATACATTCCCGTCTAACACCGGGATGTATTTTGCATGCGAGAAGTCGGTGACTCGCGCGCTTGCGGTGGTTAGAAGTATGATGGATATTACGGCAAGCCTGTGGAAATTATAGCAAATGGTGAGTGTTTAATATAAGGGTGAATGTGGCAGATGAAATGCCTATTTGATATTGTCCTTATGGACCACCCTCCCCCTAATGAGAACAGATGTTCCCAGATCTGCTTCCACACGCTCTTCTGAATAAAGCGGAGTCAATTTGTTACCTAACCTTTTGTTGTTACGTAGGTGTACTTTTTCACCAACTTCAAAGATTCGGTTTTGTCTAGAAGGGTTAATTCTGTCCAGGTTAGCTTGTTGTGCCTTGTCAATTCTATCTTTGATTGCCAACATGATCTCGTCATTGCCAGCGTGGATAACCTCCACTGGTCTAAACTTTGTGACCGAATGTAGCGACCTGTTGTATTCTATCGTAGCCCGTGAGATCAATTCCACAGTATCCTCTATTTTTTTATATCAATTTTGAGGCATCTGGCGATAGTGTGCCAGTGTACTGAGAAACCTTTCAATTTGGCCATTGGAGCTACTGTGTAGCGGTGGCGCATTGACAACATCGATGCTGTATTGGTTTTTAAGCAACGACGTGATTGTCTCAGAGTTGAAAGAGGCTTCGTTGTCGCAGTATACGGTTTTGATATTTGGGTAGAAGTTTACCAATTGGAGAATAGGGGCTCGTACATCGATGATTGCCCTAGAAACTAAGGGTTGTACGATGGCGAATTTGGACAATTTGTCAATACAGGTTAAGAAGATTTTTCTGTCAGTGGAAAATATGTCGATATGCAACATTTCTCCAACGTATGAAGGTATAGGGGTATTTCCTAATTCCTGTTTCTTAGGATGGCGGTCGTATTTGGCTTTATTGCAGACTTTGAAATTTGCGACCACTTCGCTAGCTAGTTTAGACATATTCGGGAAGTAATAATCCCGGAGGATTTATTTAGCGTTCTCTTGTGCAGCCCGATGGGCGCGATTGTGCTCGGTGTTAGTGATTTCAAGCTGTTCATTGACGTTGGTAATATCACTGACGAAGGCTTTACAATGCCAAAACTTTGTCGCAGGAAACTCCTGCCTCAAGGCATGTTGAATACGCGCCAGGGTAGGGAAATCACAGTGAATCGCGTTCACGACATTGGCGTTGACAATTTCTTTAACGGATTCTACAAGCGAGTCTTTGTCATTAAAGTTAATGATATGGCGAGTTCTATTTCCGAAGATTATGAAGTCTCGCCGAAGCGGTTGGTTTGCTTCTTCCAAAATGATTTGGTTTCTGAAGCAGTTCAGAGGTTTGTCTGTGGTTTCTATAGTGTACGAAAGGGAAAGCTCACTATGCACCGTGGCTGGATCGGACTGGGCCTCAGCCTCTAAGTTGTTCAGGGGTTGTCGAGATAGCGCGTCCACTACCAGGTTTTGTTTTCCCGGTGTGTAAAATACTTTCCCGTTGTTCTCATCAATAAATGCTTTCCATCGCTTAATCTTAGCGTTGGTGTTTTTCTCGGATACCGCGTATGTGAGGGGCTGGTGGTCTGTAAATTTTGAAGTTTGCCTATTGCCCAGACTATCGCCAACAATTCTCTTTCGTTGGTGGCGTAGTTCAGTTCGCAGTCTTTCAGCGTACGAGAGATCATGGTGATGGGCCTCTTGTTCTGGGACAATACCGCGCCTATACCACTGCCTGAAGCGTCGGTGGTTAGGTCAAATGGTAATTTGAAATTGGGGTACGTCAAATTACATCTTCTGATGCTAGGATGTTACGCAGGTGATCAAACGCATGGGTTTCATCAAATGTAACAGGAACTTTTTTCGACATGTTTTTACTCACTTTACCGTTTTCCCCTTTGAGAATATGAGTGAGAGGCCTGGCAATGGAGACAAAATTCTTCACAAAGCTTCTGTAATAGCTCGCCAGGCCGAGGAAAGACCTAAGGCTAAACAGATTTTTGTGTTCGGGGAACTCTTGTATCGCCCTGACTTTTTCAAGGTCTGTTTTCGTTCCCCCCCTAGTGACTATGAAGCCTAAGAATTCTACGCTTTCTTTAAAGAATTTAGTCTTTTCTCGTGCCACCTTCATGTTGGCCTCGAGCAGTCGCTTAAGCACTATATCGATGTGCTTAACATGTTCGGTTTCGTTTTCTGAAAATATAATGACGTCATCGACATAGACGTAACATATCTTGCCTATTTCTTCCCTCAGCACATCATCGATGGCTCTTTGGAATATGCTACCTGCGTTTTTTAATCCGAAAGGTAATCGGCAAAACTCGTATTTCCCTCCGTTAACTGAGAAAGAGGTTTTTTCCCGGTCCTTCTCGGCCAAGTATATCTGGTGATACCCTGACCTTAAGTCTAGGGTAGTAAAGTATCTGACTTTTCCCAAGTTCGCTAAAATCATGGGAATGATTGGCATAGGGTAGCGGTCAGCAATTGTTTGTTCATTTAGTTTCTCGACCGGCATTACATTTCTTAGCTCCTTTACGGGCTTAAGGTAATTCTTTGCCGCCCCCGTGTCGATAAGTATTTTTAGTGTTCTACCAGCCAACTGTCGTTCGATGAACGGCAGTCGGGAGCGTTCCCTAAAAAATGTAGCAGATCTTTAAGTTCGACGGAGTCGTTACCTTCTTCAATGCTGGCGACTTCCGCTTCAGCTGTGACGGAATACCCTGACTCTTCCTGCTCGTGGGATTGAGTTATATTATTAACACGCTGGCGAATAACGCTGAGATGAATTCCGTCTTTTGATGTTGCTATTATTCTGAGGCTTTCCCCAATTTGTTTCCTGCCTAGATTTGGCTGTCGAAGGGTTGATCTCCATAGGCTGTACTTTGTTATGGTCTACAATTTCGGGGTCCCCGCGCTTCTGCCAGGGGCTGTCCTCTTGGGGCTTGCTTTGGAATTGCTTAGGAATGAAGTGTGGATTTTTATCCTCTCCTTTCCATTGCTTTCCCTGAAATTTATTAGTACGCCTGTTGCCATCGTGCACAAGAGCCTTGTCTTCGATGGCCTTCGCGTATGACGCCGCGAATGCACTTCTTTCAATGCTATTTTCAGCCTCCCGCGCAAGCGCTAACGCAGTCATAAGGTCTTTTGGTTGTGCTGGTAGCACCAGTGCTTTGAGCGGTCTTTTCAGCCCAGCAATAAATGCGTGTAGGGCATCGTCCCTAACCTCCTTATTTAAGATAGTTGCCGTGTCCGCACTATGCGACATAACTATTTTGTTCGTGACGAGCGTGAGTTTCCTCTCGACTTCGTCATAGTATGCCATAAGATCGGCATCACGTTGTTGAACCATCTCGAGATTTTGACGTAATACTCGTAGGGACGTTTTGTCCGCGTATGTGCAGTCCAGCCTAGCCAGAATTGCATCGAAATTTAGCACAGTATTATGTGACGTGAGGAGCGCTCGCGCGTTACCACAAATTTTGTTTTTAATAATTACCACTGCTTCATAGTGGGCCTCGCTGCCCTTGTATCTCTTGAATACCTCGTACGCATCTGATGCGGCCTGCCTCCAAGACACGTATTCATCGTGGCTGCCGCTAAAGGTTGGGAGCGATTTCACAATATCTAACTTGACATCACACTTTATGCTGGGGTCCGGCGTTACCCTTTCATAAACTTCTACTTGGGGTGCCTGCACAGTTAACGAGCTGACCTGGTTTCTAACTGATTCAATTTCTGCCTGCCAGCGCTGCTCCTGTGCGGTTAGCGCGGCGTTGACGGCATTTGTTATGAGCGCTTGGACCATTTCTGCATTCATTTCTGATGAGTCTGGTTGTCTCACTGCGGGGCAAAATCCGATTTCTTCACTATCGTCACTGTCTACTTCTTGCTTCACTTCCCTATATTCCCAATTCATCGGCCGCAAATGAAGCTGAGTGAATTAATTGGCAGTAATATGGGTGGCGAATAAAGGTAAAATTTGCGTTTCGCGCACCGCTTTTAGTTGGCCAACACTTGTAGCTAAGTCAGGGTCTGGCGACGATGTACAATATTTTAAAGGAGTCACAACACAGTGGGCGAAGTATAACAAATTTGAGAGAAAATATAATAATAAACCCGCAGAATTTTTATGTGTAAAACTTAGCAATCGTTTGCTGGAGTTGCTGCACAGAGAGTGGAGTCACAGAAAATTCGTGAAAACATCACAATAAAAACGCTGAGTTATACATCCCAAGAAAAATTCCAGTTGGGAAATGGTTGGAGCGAAGCACAGGCTTAGCAAACACACAGATACACTGGGCACAAAATTTCTACGTTTCTTTATTTAAAATTAGACACATGCAAATTAAGTAAATTCACAGAATACTCCAGGGGAAAGGTGCGGGGCATAATCGCCACACAAAAATGCAAAGAAATATGTATATCGGGATTTTACACTGTACGGAATTTTTCTGGCGAGGTATGCAGAACTCACAGGCACACTTTATTTATTCGTTTATTACAGTATCACGACCTGGTGCTATCTTAGTCGCAAAGTCACTTACATTTTATGATCTTCAGGGTATGTTCGAAGAGTAGTTGGGCGTCAGTTATTAAGTGGAGTGGGAGGTTGGCAATAATATATCCCTCGCCGTTGTCTCCCAGTGTAGGTAGCCGGTTGGCTGTTGCTGGTTGTCCAGTGGGGGGCCGGTTGGCCGTCCTGTTTCTATGATGAAATAGGATGATTACGTTGGAAGGAGACTGTCCTTCAATACCGCTGGCCTAGAGACTCAGCCGGTATATTTTGTAATAAAAAGGTTTAACGGCAAAGTGCCGGAGTTTCGTTATATGAGCTTGTGCTCTTTATTAATTGATAAAATCAGAACTGAACTTAAGAACTAACAAAAGCTCATGCATGACCGGATGCCTGTGGCAGACCGCTGACCATGCACATTTTGCAGAAGTCATACGATCGCTGCTAGCCAATGGGACAAAGCCACGGCCCATAAGGGCGCAATATGTTGGCTCAGCTCTCGGGCCAATTAGGGTGGACCCAATTTGGGGTGGACCATACATGAGTGGAGTAATAATTATAATATTAAATGCTTAATATTAATAAATTATGGGTAATGATTAATATTAATAGGAGGAATAAAAATAGGCCTGCTGATGCTAACCTGGGAGTTCGTTGTTAACTACTCCCCCCTTAAATTAGACGCCGTCCTCGGTGACAGCCAATTCGTCAATGGATTTTTGCAACTGGGATGCCTCCCGTTTGCGTCTGCAGTGTTGTTGCAGCAGGACCAAGCCGCATAACGTGAAGCTAACGGCGACTCCCGCGACGAACCAGATTTTTGGTGCACCTCCCGCGGACACGTCCTCTCTGAGCTCCTGCATCAGCCGCAGGTTGTGCTCGTTCATCCGCTTTAGTAGCGGCAGACTCAGTATTTGATCATGTCCGGTGATTCCAGGGCTCTTATCCACAGCGTAATTGAGGTTCAAATACACTGAGTCGTTGATGACTGCCTTCCGTTCGAAGGTAATAAGGTGGGTCCCTATTACGGTTGTTGTAGGCCCGTCATCGATAGTAATCCTCGTAAATTTCTCGTTGACGATTATTACTCCATCGTCCACGATTGTAAGGGGCTCTAGATTGCTGGGCTGCGTCCGGCATGTAGCCACACCGCCGGCACACAGCCTGGCGCAGGTGTCGTGAACCGCCTTTTTGCAGAATGTGGCCAAGTTGGTAGACGCGCAATCTGAAACTGCTAGGACTCCGTCATCACATTCCGCCAAGACGTTTTCTTCAATTTGTAACATGGTATGGACAGGAAAGAGCAGGACTTTTTTACAAATAAACTTAACTTTAGGATATTGAACAATTACATGGATAAAAATATTAGATTGAAAAATCTTAATCTTAGATACATCCATAAGACTAACTATGGGGACCTCTGTGAGCTGTTCGTCGAAGATAGATTTAAGGTCATTGTGATTAAAAATAACTGGATTTATCATATTGTTTTTTGCGAGTGTGATCGTGAGCATGCAATTTTGTATTTCTGAAATTAGTATTTCTATTCTATTTCTGGCTAAGAGGGTCTCGAAAAGGTGGCCGGCGTCAACCAACCCGTCCCTTATCTCTTTGAGGATTCTGTTTACTGTGTCTGTGAGTTGGTTAATATGTTTTTGCGTTTCAGTGTTTATTACTACCTGCCTATTGTTTGCCTCTATTAGGGCTGCTTCGTTAGTTTTGATTCTAAAGAGGTCCTCCGCGTCGGGCGTGCCCGCCACGACGTTGAGTGCCGAGCCCAGGAAATCCAGGCTCCTGGCCATTCTACGGTGCACGGTAATTTCATCCAGCATGTTCTGGGCATGGTTAATGTCGACTTCCAGAAGTTTCCTCATGTGGGACTGTGGGAACAGTTCAAGCATTCTGACTGTAGAGTCATATGCTAGAAAACTCAGACAGATTTGTCGAGTGCCTAATCAGGCCATACTGTTCCCATACTAATACATTCCCGTCTAACACCGGGATGTATTTTGCATGCGAGAAGTCGGTGACTCGCGCGCTTGCGGTGGTTAGAAGTATGATCGATATTACGGCAAGCCTGTGGAAATTATAGCAAATGGTGAGTGTTTAATATAAGGGTGAATGTGGCATTTGAAATGCCTATTTGATATTGTCCTTATGGACCACCCTCCCCCTAATGAGAACAGATGTTCCCAGATCTGCTTCCACACGCTCTACTGAATAAAGCGGAGTCAATTTGTTACCTAACCATTTGTTGTTACGTAGGTGTACTTTTTCACCAACTTCAAAGATTCGGTTTTGTCTAGAAGGGTTAATTCTGTCCAGGTTAGCTTGTTGTGCCTTGTCAATTCTATCTTTGATTGCCAACATGATCTCGTCATTGCCAGCGTGGATAACCTCCACTGGTCTAAACTTTGTGACCGAATGTAGCAACCTGTTGTATTCTATCGTAGCCCGTGAGATCAATTCCACAGTATCCTCTATTTATACCCGTTACTCGTAGAGTAAAAGGGTATACTAGATTCGTTGAAAAGTATGTAACAGGCAGAAGGAAGCGTTTCCGACCATATAAAGTATATATATTCTTGATCAGGATCAATAGCCGAGTCGATCTGGCCATGTCCGTCTGTCCGTCCGTCTGTCCGTCTGTCCGTCTGTCTGTCCGTATGAACGTCGAGATCTCAGGAACTACAAAAGCTACAAAGTTGAGATTCAGCATGCAGACTCCAGAGACATAGAAGCAGCGCAAGTTTGTCGATTCATGTTGCCACGCCCACTCTAACGCCCACAAACCGCCCAAAACTGCCACGCCCACACTTTTAAAAAATGTTTCGATATTTTTTCATTTTTGTGTTAGTCTCCTTAATTTCTATCGGTTTGCCAAAAAAAATATTTGCCACGCCCACCCTAACGCCCACAAACCGCCAAAAGCTGCCACGCCCACACTTTTCAAAAATGTTTTAATATTTTTTCATTTTTGTATTAGTCTTGTAAAATTCTATCGATTTGCCAAAAAACTTTTTGCCACGCCCACTTTAACGACCACAAACCGCAAAAACTGTGAGTGTTGTGTGTCCTGCACACTTTCACCATCTGAGTAATGGGTATCAGATAGTCGGGGAACTCGACTATAGCGTTCTCTCTTGTTTTTTTTATCAATTTTGAGGCATCTGGCGATTTCTGCCAGTGTACTGAGAAACCTTTCAATTTGGCCGTTGGAGCTACTGTGTAGCGGTGGCGCATTGACAACATCGATGCTGTATTGGTTTTTAAGCAACGACGTGATTGTCTCAGAGTTGAATAAGGCTTCGTTGTCGCAGTATACGGTTTTGATATTTGGGTAGAAGTTTACCAATTGGTGAATAGGGGCTCGTACATCGATGATTGCCCTAGAAACTAAGGGTTGTACGATGGCGAATTTGGACAATTTGTCAATACAGGTTAAGAAGATTTTTCTGTCAGTGGAAAATATGTCGATATGCAACATTTCTCCAACGTATGAAGGTATAGGGGTATTTCCTAATTCCTGTTTCTTAGGATGGCGGTCGTATTTGGCTTTATTGCAGACTTTGAAATTTGCGACCACTTCGCTAGCTAGTTTAGACATATTCGGGAAGTAATAATCCCGGAGGATTTATTTAGCGTTCTCTTGTGCAGCCCGATGGGCGCGATTGTGCTCGGTGTTAGTGATTTCAAGCTGTTCATTGACGTTGGTAATATCACTGACGAAGGCTTTACAATGCCAAAACTTTATCGCAGGAAACTCCTGCCTCAAGGCATGTTGAATACGCGCCAGGGTAGGGAAATCACAGTGAATCGCGTTCACGACATTGGCGTTGACAATTTCTTTAACGGATTCTACAAGCGAGTCTTTGTCATTAAAGTTAATGATATGGCGAGTTCTATTTCCGAAGATTATGAAGTCTCGCCGAAGCGGTTGGTTTGCTTCTTCCAAAATGATTTGGTTTCTGAAGCAGTTCAGAGGTTTGTCTGTGGTTTCTATAGTGTACGAAAGGGAAAGCTCACTATGCACCGTGGCTGGATCGGACTGGGCCTCAGCCTCTAAGTTGTTCAGGGGTTGTCTAGATAGCGCGTCCACTACCAGGTTTTGTTTTCCCGGTGTGTAAAATACTTTCCCATTGTTCTCATCAATAAATGCTTTCCATCGCTTAATCTTAGCGTTGGTGTTTTTCTCGGATACCGCGTATGTGAGGGGCTGGTGATCTGTAAATTTTGAAGTTTGCCTATTGCCCAGTTTATCGCCAACAATTCTCTTTCGTTGGTGGCGTAGTTCAGTTCGCAGTCTTTCAGCGTACGAGAGATCATGGTGATGGGCCTCTTGTTCTGGGACAATACCGCGCCTATACCACTGCCTGAAGCGTCGGTGGTTAGGTCAAATGGTAATTTGAAATTGGGGTACGTCAAATTACATCTTCTGATGCTAGGATGTTACGCAGGTGATCAAACGCATGGGTTTCATCAAATGTAACAGGAACTTTTTTCGACATGTTTTTACTCACTTTACCGTTTTCCCCTTTGAGAATATGAGTGAGAGGCCTGGCAATGGAGACAAAATTCTTCACAAAGCTTCTGTAATAGCTCGCCAGGCCGAGGAAAGACCTAAGGCTAAACAGATTTTTGTGTTCGGGGAACTCTTGTATCGCCCTGACTTTTTCAAGGTCTGTTTTCGTTCCCCCCCTAGTGACTATGAAGCCTAAGAATTCTACGCTTTCTTTAAAGAATTTAGTCTTTTCTCGTGCCACCTTCATGTTGGCCTCGAGCAGTCGCTTAAGCACTATATCGATGTGCTTAACATGTTCGGTTTCGTTTTCTGAAAATATAATGACGTCATCGACATAGACGTAACATATCTTGCCTATTTCTTCCCTCAGCACATCATCGATGGCTCTTTGGAATATGCTACCTGCGTTTTTTAATCCGAAAGGTAATCGGCAAAACTCGTATTTCCCTCCGTTAACTGAGAAAGAGGTTTTTTCCCGGTCCTTCTCGGCCAAGTATATCTGGTGATACCCTGACCTTAAGTCTAGGGTAGTAAAGTATCTGGCTTTTCCCAAGTTCGCTAAAATCATGGGAATGATTGGCATAGGGTAGCGGTCAGCAATTGTTTGTTCATTTAGTTTCTCGACCGGCATTACATTTCTTAGCTCCTTTACGGGATTAAGGTAATTCTTTGCCGCCCCCGTGTCGATAAGTATTTTTAGTGTTCTACCAGCCAACTGTCGTTCGATGAACGGCAGTCGGGAGCGTTCCCTAAAAAATGTAGCAGATCTTTAAGTTCGTCGGAGTCGTTACCTTCTTCAATGCTGGCGACTTCCGCTTCAGCTGTGACGGAATACCCTGACCCTTCCTGCTCGTGGGATTGAGTTATATTATTAACACGCTGGCGTCTTTGTCCCGAATAACGCTGAGATGAATTCCGTCTTTTGTTGTTGCTATTATTCTGAGGCTTTCCACAATTTGTTTCCTGCCTAGATTTGGCTGTCGAAGGTTCGATCTCCATAGGCTGTACTTTGTTATGGTCTACAATTTCGGGGTCCCCGCGCTTCTGCCAAGGGCTGTCCTCTTGGGGCTTGCTTTGGAATTGCTTAGGAATGAAGTGTGGATTTTTATCCTCTCCTTTCCATTGCTTTCCCTGAAATTTATTAGTACGCCTGTTGCCATCGTGCACAAGAGCCTTGTCTTCGATGGCCTTCGCGTATGACGCCGCGAATGCACTTCTTTCAATGCTATTTTCAGCCTCCCGCGCAAGCGCTAACGCAGTCGTAAGGTCTTTTGGTTGTGCTGGTAGCACCAGTGCTTTGAGCGGTCTTTTCAGCCCAGCAATAAATGCGTGTAGGGCATCGTCCCTAACCTCCTTATTTAAGATAGTTGCCGTGTCTGGACTATGCGACATAACTATTTTGTTCGTGACGAGCGTGAGTTTCCTCTCGACTTCGTCATAGTATGCCATAAGATCGGCATCACGTTGTTGAACCATCTCGAGATTTTGACGTAATACTCGTAGGAACGTTTTGTCCGCGTATGTGCAGTCCAGCCTAGCCAGAATTGCATCGAAATTTAGCACAGTATTATGTGACGTGAGGAGCGCTCGCGCGTTACCACAAATTTTGTTTTTAATAATTACCACTGCTTCATAGTGGGCCTCGCTGCCCTTGTATCTCTTGAATACCTCGTACGCATCTGATGCGGCCTGCCTCCAAGACACGTATTCATCGTGGCTGCCGCTAAAGGTTGGGAGCGATTTCACAATATCTAACTTGACATCACACTTTATGCTGGGGTCCGGCGTTACCCTTTCATAAACTTCTACTTGGGGTGCCTGCACAGTTAACGAGCTGACCTGGTTTCTAACTGATTCAATTTCTGCCCGCCAGCGCTGCTCCTGTGCGGTTAGCGCGGCGTTGACGGCATTTGTTATGAGCGCTTGGACCATTTCTGCATTCATTTCTGATGAGTCTGGTTGTCTCACTGCGGGGCAAAATCCGATTTCTTCACTATCGTCACTGTCTACTTCTTGCTTCACTTCCCTATATTCCCAATTCATCGGCCGCAAATGAAGCTGAGTGAATTAATTGGCAGTAATATGGGTGGCGAATAAAGGTAAAATTTGCGTTTCGCGCACCGCTTTTAGTTGGCCAACACTTGTAGCTAAGTCAGGGTCTGGCGACGATGTACAATATTTTAGAGGAGTCACAACACAGTGGGCGAAGTATAACAAATTTGAGAGAAAATATAATAATAAACCCGCAGAATTTTTATGTGTAAAACTTATCAATCGTTTGCTGGAGTTGCTGCACAGAGAGTGGAGTCACAGAAAATTCGTGAAAACATCACAATAAAAACGCTGAGTTATACATCCCAAGAAAAATTCCAGTTGGGAAATGGTTGGAGCGAAGCACAGGCTTAGCAAACACACAGATACACTGGGCACAAAATTTCTACGTTTCTTTATTTAAAATTAGACACATGCAAATTAAGTAAATCCACAGAATACTCCAGGGGAAAGGTGCGGGGCATAATCGCCACACCAAAATGCAAAGAAATATATATATCGGGATTTTACACTGTACGGAATTTTTCTGGCGAGGTATGCAGAACTCACAGGCACACTTTATTTATTCGTTTATTACAGTATCACGACCTGGTGCTATCTTAGTCGCACAGTCACTTACATTTTATGATCTTCAGGGTAGGTTCGAAGAGTAGTTGGGCGTCAGTTATTAAGTGGAGTGGGAGGTTGGTAATAATATATCCCTCGCCGTTGTCTCCCAGTGTAGGTAGCCGGTTGGCTGTTGCTGGTTGTCCAGTGGGGGGCCGGTTGGCCGTCCTGTTTCTATGATGAAATAGGATGATTACGTTGGAAGGAGACTGTCCTTCAATACCGCTGGCCTAGAGACTCAGCCGGTATATTTTGTAATAAAAAGGTTTAACGGCTAAGTGCCGGAGTTTCGTTATATGAGCTTGTGCTCTTTATTAATTGAATATAAAATCAGAACTGAACTTAAGAACTAACAAAAGCTCATGCATGACCGGATGCCCGTGGCAGACCGCTGACCATGCACATTTTGCAGAAGTCATACGATCGCTGCTAGCCAATGGGACAAAGCCACAGCCCATAAGGGCGCAATATGTTGGCTCAGCTCTCGGGCCAATTAGGGTGGACCCAATTTGGGGTGGTCCATACATGAGTGGAGTAATAATTATAATATTAAATGCTTAATATTAATAAATTATGGGTAATATGATTAATATTAATAGGAGGAATAAAAATAGGCCTGCTGATGCTAACCTGGGAGTTCGTTGTTAACTTATATATTCTTGATCAGGATCAATGCCACTCCCACTCTAACGCCTACAAACCGCCCAAAGCTGCTACGCCCACACTTTTTAAAAATGTTTTGATATTTTTTTATTTTTGTATTAGTCTTATAAATTTCTAACGATTTGCCAAACAACTTTTTTGCCAATCCCACACTAACGCCCACAGACCGCCCAAAGCTGCAACGCCCACACTTTTGAAAAATATTTTGATATTTTTTCATTTTTGTATTAGTCTTGTAAATTTCTATCAATTTGACAAAAAAAATTTTGCCACGCCCACTCTAGCGCCCACAAACCGCCAAAAACTGTCAGTGCTGAAGACTCCTTTGCACTTTTACTAGCTGAGTAACGGGTATCAGATAGTCGGAAAACTCGACTATAGCGTTCTCTCTTGTTTTATAATGAACTGTGTGAGTTCTTGTGTATGCCGTTAAACTCCAATTGCATTCGTAGGGAAGCCATTATGGGCATTTTGAAGATACAAGAAGTTGTATCAGGATATTTTGGTTTTTCATGAGCTCTTGCATAGTTTTTTGCATGAACGTAATGAAGTCATTCATGCTTTGCTGTAGGGATAGCTTCGATGCCACTTTGTTGAGTCTATTGGATATTCTAGGAGTAGTGCTTAGGACAGTTGAGGGTCGTTGAAACATCGGTTGCGAAGAGTAGAAATTGACTTGGTTGTATGTATGTGCTGTGGCAATACGTTTGTTTGGGCGGCTTTTCAAATCTTCGTACCCCACAAAGATTCTGTAGTTTGCAGTATGTTTTTCCCCGCACTTACTGCATTTCTTTACAGACTTATCTTTCTTATTTTTGGGCAGTTAGTGGTAGTATGAGGTATGAGTTCGCTACAGACAACACATATGTACTTAAGGGTGCAGTGTGGCCGTATTCTTGGCAATTATTACACTGAACTGGATTGATACATTTGTGCGGTGATTCCTCAACGGTGATCCTCCGATGTAGCAAGTACTGTAGATTGTATATTGGATGCACTTCATTTTTTTTTAGTGATCTGGTTTGAGTTCTATTTAAAATAGTGTCTGCGGAACTTTGTCTTTGTTTAAAATGTTAAAAGCTGTTTTTGCAGAAAAGTTTTTGACCTTCAGAGCATCAATTATTTCGGCAGGTGTCACTGTTGCTTAAATTCCCTTGCAACTGTAGACGTTTGAAACATTTTAATTGGTAGGTGTAATAGTTTTTACCAGCTTCATTTAGGTTTTTAGTCACTATACGGTGGTCTGCTTCTGTTTGAATCTGTAGTTTTGTATCATGAATATTTCCTTTTTTAATTTGCTGTCACCAACCAATGCAACAAGTTTATTTACAATTGCGTTTGTACTCTGTTCTTGTATGAATAAAGGTGGACGCCTGGCCTTTTTTGGTTAACTTACCGTTGTTTCGCTGGGTGGTTTGGTCGCAGAATCAGCCAAGATAGCATATCAGTTTTAATTGTTTACTGCAGTTTTCATTGCCGCTGTTGGCTCGATTGATTTTGGGTTGATTACCCGCCTCAATGTTTCGCGTGCTGAGTTTTTTCGTGATTTGGATGTAGTGATCCATGCCAGTCTGCACAGTAGAAATCGTAGTCTGCTTTTGTTTTGGCTCTTCTTTGCGTGCATTATTGTTGTTGCCAATGGTCGGTGTTACTGAATTATTTATAGCTGGCCCAGCGATAATCAGTAAAGCCGCTGACGAAGTTGTTGTTTTCGTAGCAGTGACAGTTGCTAGGGAAGTCACTGCACTTGTTATTGCAGTGTTACAATTCCCCGGAATGCCCGTTTGACGCGGGAGCGGGATAGGAGAGGTGGTCTCTTCGCTCCACGACTTGTGAACCGAAGCAGGCTGAGAGGGAGAGCAAGAACGCCGTCTGTCGTTCGCTGAGGGCAAAAGTTTATTTTTCGAGTAAGTCTTCAACAACAGACGAACAAATTAATGAAGTGGAGAAAATCGTATTGGTCAATCGTCGCATCACCGTTAAAGAAGTTGCTGAGTTCTTCTTGGCCTTTTGAGACCACCGATAAACGTTGCTTCGGTCCAAGGTAGCTTCTCCGTATGCCACAGTCAACATTCGGAATGCATCCGCACAATATTGTATACAGGTTTTTTTATCCATTTTTTTGAATAGGTAAAAATCGAAGACGATCCAAAACACGTGCAAGCAAAGCAGCTGTCAACAATTATGATAACATTTAAAATTACGAAGCTTGTCGGCATATGTGACATACATGAGTACGCCATAAAAAAATCGAAATTCGATAATACGTAACCCGCGAAAAGTTAAAACTCACGATTCTTTTTGAACACACCTCGTACAAATCTTTCGCGTGGAACACTCCGATACTTTTGCCCTGAGCATTGCCCAGCTCGTATAGCGATTTACCCTTACGCTGCAAAACAACACAGCGCACGCGATTTGTGCCGAGCGTTTGCATTCCGAACATGGCATAGTATGGTTCCGTACCGATCGGCTCATGAAAGCCACTGGGGAGGGTACATTCAATTCGGCTGAGTTACAAATCTCAATTTCTTTGATTAGTTGCAATTGTAGCCCGCAGAATTTTTAGCACTGATAGGCTTACCCTTTCAGCGGCAATGGCCTGTGGGGAATAAAGCCCGGTTCTTACATGTTGAATGCCGTATCGGTCCACTAGGTCAGCTCATGTTCGGGAAACAAATTGTTTTCCGTTGATTGTTGGATTGTATGTATTCTGGCACACCAAACGGATGGAAAATGTTTACCTCAAGGAATGTGACTACTTCTGTTGCTACTGTCTGTTTTTTAGGCTTTGGAGCCTCTGTCCAGCTCGTTCAGTCACTCGCTGCTCTCCCATGGGTGGGCGTTTATTCTATATCTGTGACAACCAGCATTGCCAACAACCAAGCATCGGAAGAGCGGCGACGCGACGTTGACACCTAGCGGACACTGATGACAGCTGAGCGGTTGACAGTTGACTCTAGTGCGGACGAAGGAGCGGCGCGGTGTGCCAACGGTAGGCATTCCCTCCACATAAGCACTGAATTTTGTGATGCTGAGGACTGCGGCGTAGCATTCCCATTCAGTTATGCTGTATTCCTCTGCGCCATGTTAGTTTTGCGGACGTGTATGCGATTGGGTGTTCACCGCCTGCGTCATCGTTTTGAAAAAGGACTCCTCTCACTCCAGTGTTAGATGCGTCGCATTGAATGATAAATGGCCTTTTAAAGTCAGGAGTGACAAGCACAGGGACTGCTGCCATGTTGTTACACAGACTCTCAAAAGCCTAAACGCCCTCTTCGGATAACTCTAATTTCTTTACACGGTTTTCCTTAAGACAGCCATGAAGAAGGAATGCAGTCTGGGCGTAGTTCTGAATGAATCTCCGGTACCAGAAATTCATGCCTAGGGAAATCTCGTATCGCCTGCATCCGTGCGGATGCATTCTTCTCCTACAACGTACCCCAGATATTTGGCCTGACAATAGCTAAACTTACTCTTGCCTACATTGATGGTAAGTTTTCGCATTAGTCGGCACATTCTCTGTGCGGTGTTGCACAAGTCGAATAGCCTGACGATGAATTGGTAGAGTGGCCTGCCGGGAACTTTAAACGCCGGCTTCTCGCTACTTTTGGGTGCTGTATTTGCCAAGAGGCATCTTTTAAATCAATCGCGGAAATATAAAAGGTTTCCAGAAGTCGACTTAGTAGGCCGTCAATGTGTGTCTTGAATGGTTCGGGCGTTAGCTTTGCGGGCGTCTAAGCAATAATATGCGTCAATTATATGCTGCTCTAGGCATGTTTTTCCGAACCCCTTTTCCGGACATGATGGAAAAGTTGCAACTGGCCGCAGTTGCAGTCTTTGACTTTCAGTATGCTGGTGTGGGGTGTATGCGGTAGTGTGCGTGTTAGTGTTTACCAGGTCCGAGTCTTCATTTGAATCGCCTTTCGTTTGAGGTTCTAGAGTTGCTAGCTCGACCTCTCCTTTACCGAGGAATGTTAGGCCAAACGTTTCCAAAAAATCGATCCCGAAATAGAATCGCTGTGTTAGACCAGGCACGATTAGGAAAAAACGACAGGTTGCGTCTTGGAATCGAGACGTGCATGGATTCTTGTTTGCAGGGTGTTGGCGGTAGAAATCCACTCTGTATCCACACACATAGCAAAACTTTCCACACGGAATAAAAAACTTTCAACGGTCACACCACGGCCGGAATTTTAAGTTCTATTTATCTAGCCGAACCGCTTTGGCAATGGATTTTGAAATGTTAGACTCCGATCATATTCGGGTTGAAACTGGTGACTGGTCTCCACTGCTACGCATTGTTGAGGTATCTGCTGTGGAGTGGCTTTTTGTCTGGGTTCCCTTCATTGATGCATCTGACTGTTAAAGTACTCTTGAGATACTTGTTTTGGTATCGAGGTGTCTTGATGCCTTAGATAGCTATGCGTGGAATTTTTGGGTAGCTTAGGTGGTGTTGCTATCCTTGGTTGCTCCGTACAGATTTCTGCGGCTTGTAACTCAGCCACTTTCTTCCTTAGAGCGTTTATTTGAGCGCTCATTTCCAATTACGTATCTCTACTTTGTCTCACCAAATCCATCAGTCGGTAGCATCTGACCGGTCTATCGAACTTGCCTGGTACCGCGGAAGCATGCTGGCCCCTATTAGGTCCTAGTTGTAGATCCATCCCTCCGGCTGCTTCATCCATTGTGTTGCTAATCTGGTCTGTCAGGTGTCCTACCTCCTCCGGCTGGTTTTCGAAGTTTTCGAGACTCTCTTGAATAAGTGCCTCATATAGTCGGGGGGTGTCTTGCACTTCGCGGTGCACGGCTCTCTTTTTGCGTGCGTAATGGGGTAACTCACCCGGTGGAGGGTGCAATAACACTTTTTTTATTTTTGCCACCTTCATTTATGTATTTGAGTTGCTTTATTTGAGATTTTGATTTAGGTATTCTGCCTGGTATGCAGTTTAATATATGACACGATCTACAATGAACGTTGCTGACCACAACTTGTTATAATGAGATAGGTAAGTTGGAGTGCTGCGATTAATAAGTCTCTCTTCAGTAAAAGAATCGTCGGGTAATAAAGACCCAAAAAAAAAGAATAATTACCCGGAGATGCCCTGAAATGGTTACATCCGGCCAACATGCCTCCGTCTACCACAGCTTAGGGAGCTTTTACTAGGTTCCGTACGGAAACTGGCCCACCTAGAGCAGTGGTTCCTTTTTCGGGAACTGATTCACCTAAGCGAACTCACCGAAACCCCCCCCCCGCCGGTCGTCGGAAAATCACGCTGTTTGACCGATACTTTCGGACTCCACAACCTGCTGCTATGTGACCGATACGTTTGGAATCCGCCACCCGCGGTAGCCTGACTTATGCCTTCGGAATTCACAACAGTTTTGCAATTTCGCTGGAATCGAGCCTCACAAACGACCTGGGTACTTGGCGTAGTACGTCGGCAGCGTCGGTCAAAGAATAGCCAAAAAATATTCATAGAAAGCCGTTAAGACTTGAACCTTTCAAAAGACCGCTAAATGCGTAACCATTATATCTGCGCTTCTGCTCTTTTTGGGCTCGAGCCTCTCGAACGACCTAGCTACTTGGGCTAGTACGTTGGAAGCGTCGGCCAATAAGCACACACAAATTATATTTACGTTAATTTAAAAATGTCTGTTGGCACTCAGTATGTTACTATTATAATAAGGAAAGCTCCCATATTTTTGACTTAAGGAATTAAAAAAAAATAAATTTTCCTGATGACAAAACAAAGGACCAATGGTTTTTAAAAGATAATACAATAAGTGATCTCAAAGTCATACCTCTATTCTGAAACATTTTCATGAGTTTTCTGTTGCAGAATTTGGGGACTTTAATTTATACTAAATAGTAAAAGAATTAATAAATAATGCACTAATTCTACTTAAGTCCAATATTCTATTAATAGTCTTATGCCATTTAAAGCTGGAAGTTATGTCTGTTTAGGTACCCTAATCTCCCAATACAGGAATCTAGCTCGTTAAATTTAATAACACTATTCCTTAATGAATGCGATAAATCCTTCCGTTGGGCGGCAATCCCGTTACGTCGGTGTATTTGTGCCCGCTGGATAATGACTAGGTCAGAGGTAAAGGTATCCGATGTTTAGGCACCAGGTTGCTAGTGTAACCTCGTAGTATTTAGATTTTGGGAACTTGGTAAGCCCGTCACCTTTTTAACATAACGAGAATAAATATCAAAAGTAAAAAATTAAAAGTAAAATTAATTACATTCGTACCGCTCGTCAGTCAGCAGTCCTCAGTGCCCAGTGCGGGACTGCCCTGCTTATGAATAAAATCAGAATTATTTTAAAACATAAACTTGTGCGTTGTGAATGGTGTCTTATTCAACTGAACTTCTACAATGGGTTCGTAGAACCTTCGCAATTGCGAAAAAAAAATAAAATCGATAATAGCCCACCTAAAGTGGAGCCCACACTGTGAAAACACGTGCAAGAGTTGCACCGTACAGCGTTCAAGCTGGTCCAAAGGAACCGACAGTGCCACCCTAAATAGATGCCGGCAGCAAAACTTAAGGTGAAGTCCGCACACTACGTCAACGATTGGAGAAGTCTAGAACAATATCGTGGTGAGCAGCCCGCTCACTACGGAAACGTCTGGACCAGAAGTACATTTTTATACCCGTTACTCGTAGAGTAAAAGGGTATACTAGATTCGTTGAAAAGTATGTAACAGGCAGAAGGAAGCGTTTCCGAACATATAAAGTATATATATTCTTGATCAGGATCAGTAGCCGAATCGATCTGGCCATGTCCGTTTGTCCGTCCGTCTGGCCGTCTGTCCGTATGAACGTCGAGATCTCAGGAACTACAAAAGCTTGAAAGTTGAGATTAAGCATACAGACTCCAGGGACATAGACGCAGCGCAAGTTTGTCGATTCATGTTGCCACGTAAACTCTAACGCCCACAAACCGCCTAAAACTGCCACGCCCACACTTTTGAAAAATGTTTTGATATTTTTTCATTTTTGTATTAGACTTGTAAATTTCTATCGATTTGCCAAAAAACATTTTGCCACGCCCACTCTAACGCCCATAAGCCGCCAAAAACTGTCAGTGTTAAAGACTCTCCTTCGCACTTCCACTAGCTGAGTAACGGGTATCAGATAGTCGGGGAACTCGACTATAGCGTTCTCTCTTGTTTTAATATGTATAATATATTGAAAATCTATAAACAAAACATTGTAATATGTATTGAGCGGCCCCTTACTGCCTGATAAACTCGCAGACCTGTAAAGTTCACCAAAATTTTGGTGGGATTATGTAAAACAAAAAAAGTTTATAGAAGAACAGAGAATATGGGCAATTCTCCAAATAGTAGAATCGCCGCCAAAAAATGCAAAGTCTATAAAAGTGGGGTTTTTTCACTTATATACATAAAAAATAAAGTAAATTTCAGTAATATAAGCATTTTTGACATTTAATCGTAACACATTTTGAAATATTTTGATGCAAAGCCGAAGAAGTGCAAAAGTTCTTTTTAATACATTTATAGGGTACGTTTTGATTTGATTCTTTTTCTTAAAGAGAATCACTATGAATCGATATTCCCTATTTTACATCTAAGTATATAGATAAAAAATATATACAAATTATGAAAGAAACGATGCGATAGCTAATTACGGTAAATTTCTCATAAGCTTATCAGTTTCTATTAAGGTCGCGTGCGACATAGAAAAAGAACATTTGTTATCAGTGTGCCTAAAGTTCTTGTCCAATGATCTTCAAATTATCTGTCCAAGCATATATTTGAACATCAAATTTAATAAAATATAGTTTTGTTAATTATACGCACATCGTTGTTTTTGAAAAATTGATTGAAAGTGAGTCGCATGCGACATTTTTCTTTTTTGTTATAAATCTTTTATTTAATTTAGATGAATAGAGGCAAGGAGAAAAACATATTAAATTGCAAACGTTGGTGAGAAGAAATGGAAATGCAGAAATTAAAGAAAAAGGAAAGAATGCGAAAGGCCAGTGTTTAGCTATTGAGCTTTTTCAATAGCTATTGCGAATAATAAATAGCCGAAGAAAGTTTGTTTATTTTCCGATACTGTTTATTTGCGAATTGTTTACGGCAGCTAGGGCCGACAAAGAACTATATCGAAACACAAGTTGAGTCTTTGCCGAAAAACGAAGAAGTAACAATTAGCGGGACAGACAGCCGAAATGCCCAAGCTTAACGTAGGTAGATAACAAAGAGAACAAGGAATGAGCGCCGTACAGATAAATGCGTGCGAGAACAGCGGTTTGCACTATGGGCATCGCAACTGCTACCACTGACTATTTCGGCTTACAATATTAAGAGTATGAGATAGTCTACTGCACAGTTTTGGCGGCTGCATGACCCAACATCCTCCCCCCGTTGGAAGCTTGGCTTTCAACAGAGTCCTCAAGGGGAAGCAGACACAGCTTGTTCACTGCCCGCCTTATTACTCCAGACGCGGTCCTCAATTCTGCAACTCGAGCGACGCCGTCTCTGCCAGGAATCAACTGCATGACTCTCGCCAAAGGCCATCTTATTGGGGGTAGATTCTCGTCCTTAACAAGAACGACGTTGTCCACGGCTACGCCAGGCTTTGGGGTGCGCCACTTGGAGCGCTGCTGGAGCAACGTCAAGTACTCTTCCTTCCATCGCGACCAAAAGATTTGCTGAAGAAAGGAGATGCGCTGCCAAGAGTCAAGCCGATTATAGTTTAGGCCCGTTATATCTGGCTCGTCAAACGACGAAGGCGGACCACCATTGAGAAAATGCGCCGGAGTGAGGACGTCCAGATCGGCAGGGTTCTCTGAAATGGGAACTAAAGGTCTGGAGTTAATAACTGCCGAGATGTGGCACACCAGCGTCCTCAGCTCGTCGAAGGTCAGAACCGCCGTACCCACAGCGCGGTAGAAATGATGTTTGGCCGTTTTCACCGCCGCTTCCCAAAGTCCACCGAAATGGGGCGACCGTGGAGGGATGAACCGCCAGTCAATCGTCTCCGATAGGCAAAAATTCTGAACGGAGCCTTGATGCTCGCTGCTGAGAAATAACCTTCGAAGTTCATTCTTGGCGCCGACAAAGTTGGTGGCGTTGTCTGACCAAATTTGCTTTGGCTTCCGCCGGGTGCATATGAACCTCTTGAGTCCGCACAGAAACGAGAGATCCTTGATCAGCTCCAGGTGCACTGCCTTGGTTGCAAAGCATATAAATACGCAGACGTAGCATTTAACCGCGGGCTTGTTGCTAGTATCCGACTTGTGAAAGAAGGGTCCACAGAAGTCTATGCCAGCAACCTCAAAAGCGTGAGATCCTTCCAAGCGCTCCTTGGGAAGGTCCGCCATCAGCCGCGGCTTCATCCGAAAACATCTAACGCATCTGTTCACGGCCTTGGTAACCGTCTTCCTCCCCCAATAGGCCAATATTGGGATCGAATTGCACCCAGAAGAGCTCGAGGTCCGGCATGAAGATTGCTTTCATGGTAATGCGAAATAATTGCCAGAGTCACCGGATGGGACCTTGGAAGGATTTTTGGGTGGCGGCCATCAAAGTCCAATGACGAATTCCGGAGGCGACCGCCTACTCTAAGAAGTCCAAACTGATCCAGGAACGGCGACAGCGAGGATATGGGACTAGACGAGGAAACTCTTCCCAGCGTTTTTAGGGACTGCATGTCCTCCCATAACTGCGCGCGCTGCACCAACCGCAGCATCATCTGAGTACCCTCTTGAATGTGTGCGACGGTGAGCCCAGGATGACGAATTCCATTACAAAATTTGTAAATGTATGCAAACACTCGTTGCAGTGAGGGGTACGAATTTGCAAATTTGGAGCTAGCAATTACATCCACGTACGGCGACTTTACGATGAACACACTTCGACGAAGCTCAAGCACCGGTTTGTCAGGACAAACAGCTGTTGGCCAATCTCTTTCAGGCTCCGTAAGATAGGCGGTTCCATGCGCCCAGAGTGACGATTCGCTAAGCTCAGACGGCAAGGATCCTCTGGATAAGATGTCAGCCGGATTTAACGCTGTTGGAACATACCGCCAAGCCGTTACATCTGTCAGCTCCTGAATGGCAGCAACCCTATTTGCCACAAATATGTTGAACCTGGCGGGCTCATCTCGGATCCAGGAAAGTGCCACCGTCGAGTCGCACCAACAATAGTAGCGTCCTTTAAATACTTTCAAGCCAACTATTTCCCTCATGATTTTAGCCAGAAGATCCGCACCACAAAGTCCCAGCTTTGGTACTGTTATGGTCTTCAACGGAGCTATGCGCGACTTCGGACAAAGCAAATGGCTAAAACGTTGATTCCCTTTAGAAACCACATAAACGCAGGCTCCATAGGCATCAATGCTTGCATCACAAAAGCCATGCACTTCAAGACCAGACTCTGCGCTAAACACGAACCGAGGGAAACTAACATGACTTATTATTTCAAAACTGCGACATATATCAAGTTATTTCCTGTTATGAGTTTCCGGGAGGCTTTCATCCCAGGACAGCTTTTCCTTGCAGAGCTGCTGCAAAAAGATTTTACACCTTGTGATTATAGGACCGACCAGGCCGAGAGGATCGTAAAATTTTGCAATCGCAGACAAAACAGAGCGCCTGCAGGGTCTCAATGGCGACTGAAAGGCAGAGAACGAAAACAATAGCTGGTCGGAGGCGGGATCCCAAGCGAGACCTAAAGTTTTGGTGAAATCGCTACCATCTTCAAACTTCATGAACGACTCCTTGTCCTCGGCGGGCACACCCTCCAACACAAGCGGAATGTTAGAGCACCATTTCCTTAGCTTGAGCTTGCTCTTCGCAAGAATGCCAGCCGTCTGCTGCATTATGCTGATAGCATCCTTTACCGTGCCGGAGCCGGTGATAAGATCATCCAGCGCCGAAGGATTTCTGATCCAATGGGAAACGATGCCTGCTCATCGATTGACAACTGCTGCATAGCCCTTACGGACAAGAAGGAGGCTGGTTTGGTGCCGTACGTAACTGTGTCGAGTTTGTATACTTGAAGGTCATCTATTGGGGAGTCCCTCCATACAATGCACTGCAAATAGCTATCTTCTTGCGAGACTCTTACACATCGGTACATTTTACATATGTCTCCTGTAACGGCAACTGGGTGTGAGCGAAATCGAATTAGGATGTGAAATAGCTTGGGCTGGATGACCGGGCCAGCCATTAACACATCGTTAAGCGAGTAACCAGTGGAAGTGGCAGATGCTCCGTCAAAGACAACGCGAAGCTTGGTGGTAGAGCTATCCTCCTTCATGACGCAGTGATCCGAGCTGACCTCGGAAGCAGGCAAAGCCGACATATGTCCCAGATGACGATATTCCTTTATGAACGCCGCATATTTAACCTTCAAGCCAGGGTGCTTTGTAAGCTTCCTTTCCAGCGACAAGAATCTCCCGCACATCCTGAGGATAGGAATCTCCTAAAGAATCCAAATGGAGTGTTAGCGGTAACCGTACCGAGTAATCGCCAGCTGGCAATAGGGTGTAATTTTTAACAAAGTGGGCCTCGCAAACTAGCTCCTCATTAGTGGCTTGAACTATTGGGCCGGGACACTTTTCTATCTCCCAAAAGAGCTGCAGAAGTGAATCAAGTTCAACATCAATGCTGTTTTCCTCGCTGGCTGGTGGTTCTTCTTTCAGAGTCCTCGGTGTCCGGCTGTTAAGCCAGAGAGGGGTTACTTCTTACGGAGATTAGGATGGAGGGCGTGACTTTGCCCCCTTGGTCGATCGTTGGCCATTTGGCTCAGCGAGGATGTTCAATATAAAGAAATGGTATTTTAAGGCCAAGTGCCGGAGTAGCTGTTAAAGTGCTAGCTTAAAACTCAATACAAAGAATCGAGAAAATATGCATCACGCCATAAACCCATGGTCGGCAAGCCGACTCAGCATTTATGCAGCGCAATTCGGTACCCCGGATACTGGGTGTCCGCTGCTGACCGTTCTTAGCGCGGAGCGCTAAACTCAGTTGGGGCGCATAAGCATTATTTGTATGAAGCTACTTACTTGCTAGGGCATTATAAACGTAAACTATGTGACTGCTGACTCAAATAATATTGAACGCTCTATTATTTGTATGACCGTCCTCGGTTATATTAGGCTTATCGATGGTTTGTTGTATTTCGACGGAGGCTGCTTTCTCGTTAATACCAGAAAAAGGATGAGTGAACCAATCAGACCAACGTTCAGGATTACTCCAGCCGCGAACCAAAGTTTAGGGGAACCCGCGGCGTCAACCTCGTCCTTGAACCCTTGGATAAAGCGCAAGTTGTCGTTGTTCATGCGGTGTAGCAAGGGCATGCTCAGTACCGGGTCGTGGGCGACGATGTTCAGTAGTGGTGATCTTCCTACGCCAAGCTGCTTGTCTATTGTTTTTCGGAAATTTACGAACTCCGTTCCGTTGATGGTAGCTGATCGTTCGAAGGTTACCAGATGCGTTCCTTTGACGAGTACCTCTGGGCCGCCATCCGTGCTGACGCGTGCTGTTGCCTCGTTAATGATAACGATGCCGTCATCTATAGGCATTACTGCCCTCAGGTGGCTGGATTGAGTATGGCACTGGGCTGTGTTTGCCACGTGGAGCGAGCGGGCGCAGGTTTCGCGTCGAGATCGCTCGCAGAAGGTGTTGGTGACCGAAAAGGTGTCTTCATCACATTCTGCCAAAGTGTCTTCGTCGAGTCGTAGGATTACTGATAATGTGATACCGGATACACGAGGACTTTTTTACATCTGACCTTGACTCAAGGATAGGCTAGTAGTATATGGATAATGTTATCGGACTGAATAACCCTAAACTAACTATTGGGGTGTCTTGTTCAATTAGTGATTTCAGATCGGCATGATCAAGGATAGTGGGATTTACTATGTTAGCTTTAGCCAATGTTACAGTGAGAATTAAATGTTGTATCTCTGTTGTCAGCATTCTATTCCTCGCTAGTAGTGCCTCGTACAGATGCGGGGTTATTTCGGGCTTTAATAATTTTCTTAATGGAGTCGGTTAGCTTGTTTATCTGTTTTTGAGTTTCTGAGTTTATGTTGATCTGCCTGGAGTTTGAGTCCACTAGCTGAGCTTCTGTCATTCTGATTTTTAGGAAATCTGAGGCGTCAGGAGTTTCTGCAACTACCTTAAGAGCTGTACCCAAGAAGTCTAAACTTCTCGCAATTCGGTGGTGTACTTTTAGAACGGACAACAAGTTTCTAAGATGATCTGTATCAACATCTAATAATTTGCGCATTTGCGACTGTGGAAAAGATTCGGACCATTTTTCTGTCTCATCTTCCATGCTAATAAATTCAGTTAGGTTGCTCGAGTGCCTCAAGCAGTCACGATGTTCAAACACCGTAACATCTCCATCTATGACGGGAATGTATTTGGTGATGAGCGTTTTGAAGGCGAACCTGCAATCCAAACGTAGAATGAGACCTCGGCGTATTTACTTAAATCTGGCTTACTATTAAAGAATATGGTATTAGCAAATTAAAAGTAGGAATCTTTTTTGAGGTTGTCCTTATGGACCACCCTCCCCTTAATAAGAACAGACGTTCCCAGGTCTGCCTGCACTTTTTGTTCTGTGCACAATCAAGTTAGTTTGTTTCCTAACCCTTTATTGTTTTTGACAAAAACCTCGTCTCCTACCTCAAAAACACGGTTTTGCCTAGCTGGCTTGCATCTTTCAATGTTGTTTTGCTGGGCCTTTATCAACCTGTCTTTAATGCCTAAACAGCGACCATCTAACTTAAGACACCTGGCTATTTCTGTCAAGGTGCTGTGGAATCGTTCCACTTGACCGTTTGACAAGCTATGCAGCGGGGCCGCGTTCACAATGTTAATGTGGTAGCTGTTTTTAAGTAACGAGGTGATAGTTTCCAAATTATAGGCGGCTTCATTGTCGCAATATATTCAGGCATGCTCCGGTAATCGTAATTATTTTTCGAATTCGATTTGGGCCAATTCGTACGATATCGTTTTTAGGTGCTCTGGTTTTCGCAAAATTTTTGCTATCGTTTTGCTATCGGAATGTTTCGTTTCTCATCGCTTCTTGTTGCGCAAACACCTGTTTTATTCTATTTCTCTAAATCAAACAACGTGAATTAATGCTTTTAATATTTGCAATTGCTTGTTTTGAAGCCAGAAGGCCAATATTTGAGGGCTTGAGAAAATCCAGAGTTGCCACATTTTTCACAGTTTTAATTCCCATGTTCGCAATTACTTTTTTACAGCACTTTGACCATTTAGGTACTTAAATTAAGTAGCATTAATTTCAAACAACACTTTTGGCCCTCTTTTTAATTAATTAATGAATTCTTTTATATTTCATAAGTACTTTTACCTGCCTGTTTCTTTCCACGAACAGTATGGCAACCTTCTCGATAGCTTTTGGTGACGTACTTATCGACCATTTACCAAATCGTAAATTGTTGTTGCCGACGGCCACATTTTGTTTGTCAAATCTGAGGTGGGGTCAGAAATATATTTATTATAAAATAACTAAGTGGCAGAATAATTTTGTGGGGATGTGGAATTCACATCAATAGACCACTGAATTAACTGTTTTTTTCCTTAGTAAATAAGATCTGATCTGGGCGTGGCAAAAAGTTTTTAAGCAAATCGATAGAACTTTAGAAGACTAATACAAAAATGAAAAAATATCAAAACATTTTTCAAAAGTGTGGGCGTGGCAGATTTATGCGGTTTGTCGGCGTTAGAGTGGGCGTGGCAAAAAGTTTTTTGGCAAATCGATAGAAACTTACAACACTAATACAAAAATGAAAAAATATCAAAACATTTTTCAAAAGTGTGGGCGTGGCAGTTTTGGGCGGTTTGTGGGCGTTACAGTGGGCGTGGCAATATGAATCGACTTGCGCTGCGTCTATGTCTCTGGAGTCTGTATGCTTAGTCTCAACTTTCTACCTTTTGTAGTTCCTAAGATCTCGACGTTCATACGGACGGACAGACAGACGGACAGAAAGACGGACAGACAGACAGACGGACAGACAGACGGACAGACAGACTGACAGACGGAAGGACAGACCGACATGTCCAGATCGACTCGGCTATTGATCCTGATCAAGAATATATATACTTTATATGGTCGGAAACGCTTCCTTCTGCCCGTTACATACTTTTCAATGAATCTAGTATACCCTTTTACTCTACGAGTAACGGGTATAAAAAGACATTTGTTTTTTATTTCGACCACACAAAAGTGCCCATTTTACAAATCGAAAAGTTCTTACTATTTCGAAAACCGGAGCACCAATTTTTCGATTTCAAATCGAAATCGTAAAAATCTTATGAATTCGATTACCGGAGCATGCCTGATTGTTCTTATTTTGGGGAACAAATTTACGAGTTGAAGCAGGGGCCCTCTGACGGCCATTATTGTTCTGGACAGCACTGGTTGCACTATTGCAAACTTCGAGAACTTGTCAACGCATGTTAAGAATTGCCTCTTATCAGTTGAGAAGATATCAATGTGCAACATTTCGCCGGTAAAGCTTGGTATTGTTGTTTCCCCGAGCTCCTGTTTCTTAGGGTGCTTGTCATTTTTGGCTTTGGTGCATATTTTGCAATTTGAAACCACTTCTTCTGTTAGGCTGCTCATTTTGGGGAAATAGTAATCGTGGAGGACTTCCTTGGTATTCTCCTGAGCCGCCCTGTGTGACCTGTGTGCACGATTGTGTTCTGTCGTGATAATTTCCAACAGCTCGTTTCTATTTGTAACGTCTATCACAATATGAGCAATTAAATCATGTTGAAAACTTGCAAGGGTGGACAGATCGCAGTGTGTCGCATTTACGACTTCGGCGTTCACGACCTCCTTCAGTATTTCCAAAATGGTGATTTTATCGGCGAAATGGATTAAGTGACGAGTTTTACTACGAAACAACACCAAGCTTCGATTTAGTCGGAAACGTGCTTCTTCTATAACAATTTGATTTCTGAAACAGTTTACTGGTTGGTCTGTCGCTTCGACCGTGTAGGTCAGTGACAGTTCGCTGTGAAAAGTCGCAGCGTCTGACTGAGGTTCATTTTGTAGGGCATTAATGTTCTGCCTGGAAAGAGCGTCAGCCAAATGGTTGTCTTTACCCGGTTTGTAGTGTATTATTGCGATATGAACATCAATATACGCTTTCCACCCTTTTATATTCGGATTTGGATTCCGATCGGTCACCGCGAATGTCAGCTGCTGATGGTCCGTATAAATGTTTATATCGCGAGGGCCGTATAGGAAGTGTTGTAACTTGCCTAAAGCCCACACTATGGCCAACAATTCTCTTTCATTCGTGGCGTAGTGTGACTCGTCCTAGAGATCATAGTGATGGGTCTTTTATCTTGCGATAGAACCGCACCAAAACCTTTCGCGGAGGCATCCGTCGTTAGATCAAATGGCTTCCTGAAATCAGGGTATCTGAGAATTACATCGTCAGAAGCCAAGACATTTCTCATCCTCTCGAATGCATGTCTCTGCAAATCACCGAACTCAATTGGAGTTTTCTTGGTCATGTGCCGGCTGATAGAGCCGTTTTCTCCTTTCTACAAGCTTGTGAAAGGCCTCGCGATCGCCGCAAAGTCAGAGAATAACCGATGACCCAAAAATAACCTTAGCTCATACAAATTTATAGGCTCTGGGTATTCCTTTATGGCCTTTACTTTTTTTGGGTCGGTTTTTGCACCTCCATTGGTTACAATAAATCCCAGATATTCAACGCTTTGCTTAAAAAAGTGCGTCTTCTCGTTGGATACCTTCATGTTGGCATCGCACAGGCTTTTTAAAAACCAATCTATATGCCTAACATGGTCGTCTTCATTTTTAGAAAAAATACTGACGTCATCTACATAAACATAGCACGATTTGCCAATTTATTCCCGTAAGACGTCGTCAAACGCTCTTTGGAAGATGCTTCCCGCATTCTTCAACCCGACCGGTAATCGACAAAATTCATACTTTCCACCGTTAACCGAAAAAGAGGTCTTCTTACGGTCATGCTCGGCCAAGTATATCTGGTGGTAGATGAACTTCAAATCTAACGTTGTAAAGTACTTGGCTTTTCCTAAGTTTGCCAGTATCATGGGGATGTTTGGCATTGGGTACTTATCAGCGATGGTTTTTTTCCTTAAGCTTTCTAAAGTCTATAACCAAACGCATATTTTTGTTCCCCAGCTCATCATGGCCTTTTCTGTCCACAACCCATGTTGGATTGTTGTACGGTGACCTTGAGGTTCTAATAATGCCTTTCTGCAGTAAGTCTGCGATTTCTCGCTTAACAAACTCAGATACACCCATGGGGTGCGGGTATAATTTGGAATATACCGGCTTATCATCGCTTGTGCGAATTGTGGCAAAAACAAAAGTGTTAAACGGCAGTGACTTGTTACAGGCTGAAAATGCCTTAGATCTGTTTGCGATCATGTTTCGGAATTGAACTTTTACAGATTCCGGTACGGCGATGTCATTTACATTGTCGCAATTATGATGCTGAAGCTTTTCAGAAACAGAACCATAATTTATTATACCTTTCTCTGCGTCGAGTTTTGCTCCCACCTGAGCTAAGAAGTCAAATCCTATAATACCATCGAATGGTGCCAGCTCGTCTAAAAGAAAGAACGGAGATGTTTTTCCAAAAATATTCCATGCTAATAAATTCAGATAGGTTGCTCGAGTGGCAGTCACGATGTTCAAACACCAGGACATCTCCATCTATGACGGGAATGTATTTGCCGTGAGAAAAGTCGGTAATCTGTGCACTTGCCACTGCCAGGGTGGTGAGCGTTATGAAGGCGAACCCGCAATCCAAACGTAGAATGAGACCCCGGCGTATTTACTTAAATCTGGCTTACTATTAAAGAATATGGTATTAGCAGATTAAAAGTAGGAATCTTATTTGAGGTTGTCCTTATGGACCACCCTCTCCTTAATAAGAACAGACGTTCCCAGGTCTGCCTGCACTTTTTGTTCTGTGCACAATCAAGTTAGTTTGTTTCCTAACCCTTTATTGTTTTTGACAATAACCTCGTCTCCTACCTCAAAAACACGGTTTTGGCTAGCTGGCTTGCATCTTTCAATGTTGTTGTTGTAAATCAAATATGCATATACATATATTCAGCAAAATTTTACATACACATAAAATTATACATACCCATAAATATATATATCCATACATTAAGTAAAATTTGACATACATATATTCCAATAAAATTTACATCTACATACATATATAAGAATCACTCCATAGATTTAACCAATTTAATACACAAATAGAACCCGAACTGAGAACAAATTTTATCTTGGCTCAAAATAAAACACAAATCTCGACATACAGAATAAAATAAAACCTAATTTTTTTCTTCCGATATTACATTCTCCATACATAAATACATATTGCAAGTCCCCTATTAAAAAAAAAATACATACATACATACACACAGTCGCGACTTACACAGGCTTGCCAAGTGCAAGTTCTTTCGTCTCCTCTTTGTTCTTTATTGCCCTGACAAAAAACTGGCGCATAGCGACGAGAGAATACCCTAGATTCGAAACATAAAATAAAATAAATAAGTCCGATGACAAAATTTAAGAAAAAACTGACCCGATTATTTAATAATTATTTAAGCCAAATAATAATTTTTTACAAGCTATTTCTGGCTCCTATTTCTGGTTCCTAAATTAAAATAATTATTTATCAGTTCCACCCAAATTTATCAGCCTCCCAACTTGGCTTTTTGGCGTGTTTGTTGGTTTTTTTTTTTGGTGCTTATGTTTCGCATCCGTTTGTCGCGATTTTTCGTTGTGGTCCTAAATCCGGTAGCTATTTTTTTATAAATTATTAGCTATCATCCGAACTCTATTCGATAGCTATTTTTCTATAAATCCCAATTTATAGTAATTTTTCATATATTTTTTTCGGGATTTCCAATCGGTAGCTAATTTTTATAAATAATAGCCAATGATTACCCAGACTCCATCATTTTTTAAGCTATTTTTCCATCAATTCAAATTTATAGCTATTTTCTATATATTAGCTATTTTTTTCGGGATCTCAAGTCGGTAGCGATTTTTTATAAATTATTGGCTATTACCCAGACTCCATCTGGTAGCTATTATTTAGCTATTTTTCCATAAATTCCAATTTCCATATATAAGCTATTTTTTTTGGGATTTCCAATCGGTAGCGACTTTTTATAAATCATTGGCTATTATGCAGACTCCAGCTGGTAGCTATTTTTCTAAAAATTGCAATTCATAGTTTTTTTTATAAATTTGAGCTACTGTTTTTCTAGACTCCAATATAGCTATATCTTCTTGTGGACTTCACTCTAGCTGTTTTTTTGTGAATCCTCCTAGCTATTTTTCACACTGAATTTTATATATTGTGCTGCATTTAAGCTTTTTCCAGTTGATTGAAGATCTATTGGGGCCTTATTTCACAAAAATTGGGATTTTTTTTCCTTTCGTGCTCCAATCTCCAGATCCCAATTGCAACTTTCTCCCGAATTCCGACGGGATTCTTTTTCCATCCAGATTTGGGTGCCCTCTGTGTCTGGTTCTTTTTCAATTCCACATTTTTTGCGGCGTGCAGGCCTTCTTGACTTCCTTCTCCTAGGGCATAGCTGAGCATGCCCCTAGAGGGAGACAAGAAAAAGACACCCGCTCCTGGAAAAGAACAAAAGTTCAACCCGCAATCTCCGCTATCCACTCGCGGTAAGCCAGCACCCAAGTCCGTTAGTCCCAGCGTCAAAACCGCGACTCCCACTCCGAAAGCAAAGGTTTTGCCATCGACCAGTTCGAAGACAACTCCTAGGATTGTCATTTCCCGACCAGTGACGCGAGCGTCTAGTGAGTCTTCTCTATCGAGAAAATCCGAGAGTCCCTCCGCTGTCGGGACTGATTTCCTCCGCGTCACGCGCTCTACCACAAAGAAAATGGCATCCTCTGAGCAGCCAACGCCCGCAACCGCAGCGTTGCATAAATTCATCGCCGTCAGCGATCGCGTAAGCCTTTTCGAAGCGAAGATCAACACTCCTGATCAAGCCTCTCCGTCCCTACACACGTTACAAGTCCGTCTGCAACAGGTGCGAGCCTTATGAGACAAAGTGGAAAGAGAGTACGAAACATGCTCTGACCTAATGGCCCAAGAAGGATCCCTCGACACAGTGTCTATTCTCCAGGCCAAATATGACTACTGCTACTCAGTATACGAGTCATGTGCAGCACAAATTGGCGAAACAATCGACAGAGCAACGCCTCAAGTCGCGCAAGCACCCTCTCAGCCGCTAATTTCGTCCGGCTGCCGCTTACCTCCATGCGACACGGAAGTCTTCGATGGCGACTACCTCCGATGGCCCACTTTCCGGGACCTATTCACGGCAATTTACGTAAACAACCCCAGGCTGACTCCGGTCGAGAAGCTATTCCATCTCCTAACGAAAGCAAGTGACGAAGCAAAAGCCATCGTGGCGAAATCTCCTCTCACGAATGATGGTTTTGCTTCAGCGTGGGAGGCGCTTCGAGATCGGTTCCAAAACAAGCGACTTTTAGCCAACTTTAGCTCCTTTTTAACTTGAGTTCAATTTCGCAAGAATCTGGTCATGCTCTAAAAGAGCTACAATCCACGATTCAGGGGTGTTTAAGAGCACTAGCGCATTCCCAGGTATCCACAGAAAACTGGGATTGTCTCTTGGTTTTCCTTTGCGCGAGCAAACTGCCCAAGCAGACCCTGTCCTTATGGGAACAGTCGCTAACTGCCAAATCCGAGATCCCAGCTTGGGAAGAAATGAATGCCTTCCTGAGCGAAAGGTATCGGACATCGGAAGCCTTCGAAGATATGAAACCGACTCAGGCAGTTCCAAAAAGGCTTCAATCCTTCGAGACAAAGGTCAGCACCAAACGGAAAGGGTGTGACTTATGTTCTAAGGAGAACCATCCGGTAAGATTGTGCCCGCGTTTTCTTCAAATGTCTGTTGACTCGCGCTCCGGCTATAAAAAAAAGAAGCAGCTATGTCTGAATTGTTTTGCCAGAGGTCACCAGCTACGTGACTGCACAAGCACACACAGCTGCTTTACATGTAAGGGCAGGCACCATACGCTGCTGCATCGCAGCCCCCCAAATTCCGAAAATGCGAGTTCCTCAACCTCGCCCCCTACACAGCAACCTCCGAGACCCTCCAGCAGAAATGCATCGGCAAGCACCTCAGCGGTGCAAACTTTTTTCGCGTCCGGCACTTCAGGCGTCCTAGCGATCATTGACGTGTGCCATTTGGGGACGAACTACCGAGCCCGAGCCTTAATCGACTCGGTATCCGAGGCGACGTTCATTTCAGAACGCCTGTTCAACCTCATCAAGTTGCCATTCCGCAACACCCAGACCCAAGTCTCCGGGTTAAATCATTCGGTCTCCGCGAAATCCTCGAAGCTGTGTCACTTCGGGATTCGCTCTCCTACTAAGCCAGGTCTACAGTTAGACTCTGAAGCGTACGTCCTTCCGGAGCTCTCAGGCAAACTGCCCTCCATTTCCAAATGCCAGCCGCATCATCCAGCAGCACATGTACGTCGACGACGTTCTGGCAGGGGCGAATTCCGTAAACGAAGCCCAAAGTTCGATTCCAGAGTTGCAAGCAGCCCTAAGTGCCTCCGGGTTTCCGCGTCTCAGAGAGCCTATGGAGCGGCTATATACATCCGCGTCGAGTTCAGATATCCGCTGCTGGACAGATTCCACAATCGTCTTAGCCTGGCTACGAAAGCCTGCGTGCAACTGGACCACATTTGTGGCCAACAGAGTTGCCAAGATCACGCAGGCGACGCCAGTCGACTGTTGGGCACACGTTCGCTCAGAACAAAACTCCGCCGATCTATCCAGTCGAGGCGTATCCCTACATGAATTGGCAGAAAACCATCTCTGGTGGCACGGACCAGAGTGGCTGCAAGGGCCACGAGAGCTATGGCCAGCACAAAGCGACATTCTTCCAGTGACAGAGCTAGAGCAGCGCGCGGTCAAAGTGCATTTTGTCAAGGCCCCGTCCATCGACTTTCTCGAACGTTTCTCCAAATTGGACAAGGCCCTGCGAGTTCTGGTCTATGTTCAACGCTTCCTTAAACGCTGCCGCAAAGGTTCGTTCTTGCCCAATTCACGCCCTACAAGTGAAGTCGATCCCGTGCATTTAATTTCCAATTATCTTGGACAAATTCCGCCCACTCCAGTGTTGTAACTGCATGTTAAATACTCCGGCGTATTTACTTAAATCTGGCTTACTATTAAAGAATATGGTATTAGCAGATTCAAAGTGGGAATCTTATTTGAGGTTGTCCTTATGGACCACCCTCTCCTTAATAAGAACAGACGTTCCCAGGTCTGCCTGCACTTTTTGTTCTGTGCACAATCAAGTTAGTTTGTTTCCTAACCCTTTATTGTTTTTGACAAAAACCTCGTCTCCTACCTCAAAAACACGGTTTTGCCTAGCTGGCTTGCATCTTTCAATGTTGTTTCGCTGGGCCTTTATCAACCTGTCTTTAATGCCTAAACAGCGACCATCTAACTTAAGACACCTGTCTATTTCTGACAAGGTGCTGTGGAATCGTTCCACTTGACCGTTTGACAAGCTATGCAGCGGGGCCGCGTTCACAATGTCAATGTGGTAGCTGTTTTTAAGTAACAAGGTGATAGTTTCCGAATTAAAGGCGGCTTCACTGTCGCAATATATTGTTCTTATGTTGGGGAACAACTTTACGAGTTGAAGCAGGGGCCCTGTGACGTCCACTATTGTTCTGGACAGCACTGGTTGCACTATTGCAAACTTCGAGAACTTGTCAACGCATGTTAAGAATTGCCTCTTATCAGTTGAGAAGATATCAATGTGCAACATTTCATGACATGCCTGTCATATTTGGCTTTGGTGCATATTTTGCAATTTGAAACCACTTATTTTGCTAGGCTGCTCATTTTGGGGAAATAGTAATCGCGGAGGATAACCTGTGTGCACGATTGTGTTCTGTCGTGATAATTTCCAACTGCTCGATTCTATTTGTAACGTCTATCACAATATTATTACAGTATCGAAACTGCGCAGCCGGGAAATGAGCAATTAAATCATGTTGAAAACTTGCCAGGGTGGGCAGATCGCAGTGTATCGCATTTACGACTTCGTGGTTCACGATCTCCTTCAGTATTTCCAAAATGGTGCTTTTGTCGGCGAAATTGATTAAGTGACGAGTTTTACTACGAAACAACACCAAGCTTCGATTTAGTCGGAAACGTGCTTCTTCTATAACAATTTGATTTCTGAAACAGTTTACTGGTTGGTCTGTCGCTTCAACCGTGTAGGTCAGTGACAGTTCGCTGTGAATAGTCGCTGCGTCTGACTGAGGTTCATTTTTTAGGGCATTAATGTTCTGCCTGGAAAGAGCGTCAGCCAAATGGTTGTCTTTACACGGTTTGTAGTGGATTATTGCGATATGATCATCAATATACGCTTTCCACCCTTTTATATTCGGATTTGGATTCCGATCGGTCACCGCGAATGTCAGCGGCTGATGGTCCGTATAAATGTTAATATCGCGAGGGCGATTGGTAGTGTTGTAACTTGCCTAAAGCCCACACTATGGCCAACAATTCTCTTTCATTCGTGGCGTAGTGTGACTCGTTCTAGAGATCATAGTGATGGGTCTTTTATCTTGCGATAGAACCGCACCAATACCGTTCGCGGAAGCATCTGTCGATAGATCAAATGGCTTCCTGAAATCAGGGTATCTGAGAATTACATCCTCAGAAGCCAAGACATTTCTCAGCCTCTCGAATGCATCTCTCTGCAAATCACCGAACTCAATTGGAGTTTTCTTGATCATGTGCCGGCTAATAGAGCCGTTTTCTCCTTTCTACAAGCTTGTCAAAGGCCTCGCGATCGCCGCAAAGTCTTTAACGAAGCAACGGTAATAAATGGCTAGACCCAAAAATGACCGATCGATAGAAATTTACAAGACTAATACAAAAATGAAAAAATATCAAAACATTTTTCAAAAGTGTGGGCGTGGCAGTTTTGGGCGGTTTGTGGGCGTTAGAGTGGGCGTGGCAACATGAATCGACAAACTTGCGCTGCGTCTATGTCTCTGGAGTCCGTATGCTTATTCTTAACTTTCTAGCTTTTATAGTTCCTGAGATCTTGAATTTCATACGGACGGACAGACAGATGGACAGACGGACAGACAGACGGACGGACAGACGGACATGGTCAGATCGACTCGGCTATTGATTCTGATCAAGAATATATTTCTATGGTCGGAAACGCTTCCTTCTGCCTGTTACATACTTTTCAACGAATCTAGTATACCCTTTTACTCTACGAGTAACGGGTATAAAACAGAAGCTGAAAAACAAAATTATACAAATTAAAATCCCAAATCAAATGAGAGATAATAAAAAAAGTAAAATAAACATTGTAGACAATTATCATTTAAATATTGTTACAGAAAGATCAAAAGCATCCAAAATGGGATTAATAGACACAAATTCCACTGCTCATGTCATAAATAAAGTGGAAGTAGAAACTACTTATTTAAATCTAATTACCTTCCTGCTGCAAGGAATTTGTATATTGTTAATTACCAATACATTTATAAAGGCATACAAATTACATAACAAATGCCTATTAAAAACTACGGCAGTAAGGCTGATAATTTAGAAACAATTTAAAAAAAAAAGAGGAAAGAAAAACACATCGAATAAAGGCACCATAAACTATCGTAGAAAGATTCCTTTCAAATGCAATTGATTTAACAATAGAAAGGGACTCCCTATTCATACTGCGACCTTTAAAAGAATTGAGCCAATTTCACACGTTTATAAGCGTGAAGGAATTTGAGTATGGTTATATCGACAATTTAGAATTACCAGTAAGCCCTCTATACCATTGCTCGAAAACAGAAAAAGCAGTAGTTCTTTCTACATTACCCTATGTGAGTATCAAAGAAACCACGGAGAATAATATTTATCTAGGGAGCACAAAATAATAATAATAATAACAGAAAAGGCTCGTTAAGAATCATTTGTCTCAAGTATCAACATTTTTAAATATGTTCCGAGAGAATCTAGATAACGCAAGCCCAACCTAACAGTACCGAGCATACTAAGTACTACGGTATCAATAGAATCGGATGATGAAGACAGAACTCCTGATTCTATAAAAGATCCACATAAAGAAATAAAAATAAAATGTGTGCACGATTTGATTATACCGGCGGTAATAACCATACCAGATTTAATTTAAGAAGAAATTACAGAACAGGGCGTAGACCATATAAAAATCATGCTGAAGATTTGGCAAGCTCCCAAAGGGCATATATAAGAGAAGTAAGTTCAACCATACCGTCACAAGGTATATACATTGCAGCACTAAAATGACAGACAATGCAAACACGGTGCTGTATATGATCAGAGCTGCCAACAGAGGAAATAGTTTCAGAGGAAATTACCGAGGTCGTAGTTGCTAACAAATAATAATTATAATTTAAATAATCATGGTAATAATTACAACCGCAATAACAATTAACACCGAAACCGATGAAGTTTCCAAAACTCCAGGAGAGGTCGAGGAAACTACCAAGGAAATTTTTACGGACAACATTTTAACAGAGGCGAAACAAATAACAACAATAATATTAGATTAGCCCAGAATAATTCGGAAAACGGCCAACAACCCTTAGATGCAGACCGTGTCTAGTAATACCGTGTGATGGAATAGACATGGACTTTATAAACAAATTTAATTGCCAAATAGAATGCAATCCTACAGAATATTGACTAACAACCAGGCCAAATAACCTAAATTATTCGATTCATGTCCCCATGACATTTAATTCTGGTAATAACATAGTATTACTACCAGCCCGATGATCTCAAGTTATCTGAAAAATTAACATAACACCGGTTACAGATGAAAATATATTGATAAAAAACCAAGAAATTCAAGAAGGTATCTATGTAGTAAACACTATCTCAACTGCTCCAAACATTTTTCTTCAATTATTAAATACCACTTGAAATGACCAATTTAAAATATGAGCCGCTTTCAAACTATGATGTAGTTCAAACGAACATACCCATCAGAAAAAAATATCATGTCACCAAAAAAACCTTTCGGGTTCGGAACAAAAGAAGTGGCGATAAGTAATTACTTACCTCGTCAATTGACGATCGCCAAATAAATAAATAGTTACTATCCGATACATTACTCAGTTTCAGCTGGTGCGGACGGACCGGGGTGGTCGGCTAGCGGCTGTCGCGGCTGTCTCTGCTGTCTCGCCGTTCTCGTCGTCCCAAGTGGTGCGGACCGTGTCGCTGTGTGCCCGTCACTTGGGCTGAGGATTGTCGTCGTATGCGGACTCACGACAGCTACCGACTGCGATCCCCAAGGCAAACGCCTGGTGGAACAACAACACGCCAACCCCACGTCTGCTCCGACTGGTGGCCCCGGTACCACGCCTGCTCGGTTCGCATGGACACACCTGGCAATCGCCAGGTTCACGTACGTAGTCTCCGACACAGTCGACCGGGTCTTCACCACAAGTCCTGCCGCCTCTTCGGGTCCATCTTCAGTTTGGCCCCGCATGCAGAATGACACAGGACTAATCGTGCTTCGTCGTATTGGACCTCAGCTACCTGTGTCTCCATTCGGAGACTTTCCATTTCCCGAACGTCTCGAAGTAGCGATCTTGTTCCTAGCGGACTTTCACGGCTGTAGGTCCCTTGCTGACTTCGTTTTTCACGTTGTTGACTCGTATACTCGTTCTCCTTGACTGTTCAGCTTTCAGCGCTTGGCCCGCTTATATAGGCCTCCTTTAACGGTTTATCCCTCTTGTCTTCAGTCTCCGGACCCAAAGGCCGTTTTTACCGTTGTCCCGGTCCAAAGTCCAGCTTGGTCTGGTCCAAAGTTCTGCGGATACCGTTATTCTCCTTACCCTGGCACGACGACGCCTACTGTTGTCTTGCCGTCATGTTCTCTCCTTCAAACCGTCTGTTTTCCAAACTCTCTTTCTACCGGTTCTGTTTCTTCAAACTCTCTTTCTACCGGTTCAGTCTCTCCAAACTCTCTTTCTACCGGTTATGTATCTCCAAACTCTCATTCTACAACTCCAAGGCTTCACACTGCCGTTACTACGCGTTGACTTGTTGCGTAACTGGCTACGGCAGGCCCTCCTCATGCAATCTTCATTTGCATTTGTGCGGAGTTTTAACTCCTCCCAGAAGTCGACAACAATTGTTTTAGCGGTGAGTATCGAATTCACCACCGGGTGCACACGTCAAAAAAAATTGTTGGCTATTCACGACTACAAACGTCGCTCTGATGATATATGGCTATGCCTATATTAAACATTAAACATTTAATGTCGATCAATGAATTGCCTTGCATGGAAGAGGCTAACAATAAAATATCTTGTATACCTTCGGTTACCATTATTACAAAAATATATATATATAAATTAGCTTTTTCCTCCCGGACATGTGTCTTCTGCGACTCCAGACGCTGGTGGTTCTTCTTCCAGAGTCCTCGGTGTATGGCTGTTAAGCCAGAGAGTGGTGACTTCTTACGGAGATTAGGATGGAGGGCGTGACTTTGCCCCCTTGGTCGATCGTTGGCCTTATGGCTTAGCGCGAATGTTCAATATAAAGAAATGGTATTTTACGGCCAAGTGCCGGAGTAGCTGTTATTTATTGTTAAAGTGCCAGCTTAAAACTGAATACAAAGAATCGAGAAAATATGAATTTACCTAGCTCCAATACATCACGCCATAAACCCATGGTCGGCAAGCCGACTCAGCATTTATGCAGCGCAATTCGGTACCCCGGATACTGGGTGTCCGGTTGCCGCTGCTGACCGTTCTTAGCGCGGAGCGCTGAACTCAGTTGGGGCGCATCAGCATTATTTGTATGAAGCTACTTAGTTGCTAGGGCAATATAAACGTAAACTATGTGGCTGCTGACTGAAATATATTGAGCGCTCTATTAGCTGTTAACTACTCCCCCCCTCAGATTATGACCGTCCTCGGTTATATTAAGCTTATCGATGGTTTGTTGTATTTCGACGGAGACTCGCTTTCTCCTTAATACCAGAAAAAGGATGAGTGAACCAATCAGACCAACGTTCAGGATTACTCCAGCCGCGAACCAAAGTTTAGGGGAACCCGCTGCGTCCACCTCGTCCTTGAACCCTTGGATAAAGCGCAAGTTGTCGTTGCTCATGCGGTGTAGCAAGGGCATGCTCAGTACCGGGTCGTGGGCGACGATGTTCAGTAGTGGTGATCTTCCTACGCCAAGCTGCTTGTCTATTGTTTTTCGGAAATTTACGAACTCCGTTCCGTTGATGGTAGCTGATCGTTCGAAGGTTACCAGATGCGTTCCTTTGACGAGCACCTCTGGGCCGCCATCCGTGCTGACGCGGGCTGTTGCCTCGTTAATGATAACGATGCCGTCATCTATAGGCATTACTGCCCTCAGGTGGCTGGATTGAGTATGGCACTGGGCTGTGTTTCCCGCGTGGAGCGAGCGGGCGCAGGTTTCGCGTCGAGATCGCTCGCAGAAGGTGTTGGTGACCGAAAAGGTGTCTTCATCACATTCTGCCAAAGTGTCTTCGTCGAGTCGTAGGATTACTGATAATGTGATACCGGATACACGAGGACTTTTTTACATCTGACCTTGACTCTAGGATAGGCTATTAGTATATGGATAATGTTATCGGACTGAAGAACCCTAAACTAACTATTGGGGTGTCTTGTTCAATTAGTGATTTCAGATCGGCATGATCAAGGATAGTGGGATTTACTATGTTAGCTTTAGCCAATGTTACAGTGAGAATTAAATGTTGTATCTCTGTTGTCAGCATTCTATTCCTCGCTAGTAGTGCCTCGTACAGATGCGGGGTTATTTCGGGCTTTAATAATTTTTTTAATGGAGTCGCTTAGCTTGTTTATCTGTTTTTGAGTATCGGAGTTTATGTTGATCTGCCTGGAGTTTGAGTCCACTAGCTGAGCTTCTGTCATTCTGATTTTTAGGAAATCTGAGGAGTCAGGAGTTTCCGCAACTACCTTAAGAGCTGTACCCAAGAAGTCTAAACTTCTCGCAATTCGGTGGTGTACTTTTAGAACGGACAACAAGTTTCTAAGATGATCTGTATCAACATCTAATAATTTGCGCATATGCGACTGTGGAAAAGATTCGGACCATTTTTCTGTCTCATCTTCCATGCTAATAAATTCAGATAGGTTGCTCGAGTGCCTTAGGCAGTCACGATGTTCAAACACCAGTACATCTCCATCTATGGCGGGAATGTATTTGCCGTGAGAAAAGTCGGTAATCCGTGCACTTGCCACTGCCAGGGTAATGAGCGTTATGAAGGCGAACCCGCAATCCAAACGTAGAATGAGACCCCGGCGTATTTACTTAAATCTGGCTTACTATTAAGGAATATGGTATTAGCAGATTAAAAGTGGGAATCTTATTTGAGGTTGTCCTTATGGACCACCCTCCCCTTAATAAAAACAGACGTTCCCAGGTCTGCCTGCACTTTTTGTTCTGTGCACAATGGAGTTAGTTTGTTTCCTAACCCTTTACCTCCTACCTCAAACACACGGTTTTGCCTAGCTGGCTTGCATCTTTCAATGTTGTTTTGCTGGGCCTTTATCAACCTGTCTTTAATGCCCAAACAGCGACCATCTAACTTAAGACACCTGGCTATTTCTGTCAAGGTGCTGTGGAATCGTTCCACTTGACCGTTTGACAAGCTATGCAGCTTGCTGACAATTTGATTTCTAGAGCAGTTTACTGGTTGGTGACAGTGACAGTTCGCTGTGAATAGTCGCAGCGTCTGACTGAGGTTCATTTTGTAGGGCATTAATGTTCTGCCTGGAAAGAGCGTCAGCCAAATGGTTTTCTTCACCCGGTTTGTAGTGGATTATTGCGATATGATCATCAATATACGCTTTCCACCTTTTTATCTTCGGATTTCGGCATCTCTCTGCAAATCACCGAACTCAATTGGAGTTTTCTTGGTCATGTGCCGGCTGATAGAGCCGTTTTCTCCTTTCTACAAGCTTGTGAAAGGCCTCGCGATCGCCGCAAAGTCAGAGAATAACCGATGACCCAAAAATAACCTTAGCTCATACAAATTTATAGGCTCTGGGTATTCCTTTATGGCCTTTACTTTTTTTGGGTCGGTTTTTGCACCTCCATTGGTTACAATAAATCCCAGATATTCAACGCTTTGCTTAAAAAAGTGCGTCTTCTCGTTGGATACCTTCATGTTGGCATCGCACAGGCTTTTAAAAACCAATCTATATGCCTAACATGGTCGTCTTCATTTTTAGAAAAAATACTGACGTCATCTACATAAACAAAGCACGATTTGCCAATTTATTCCCGTAAGACGTCGTCGAACGCTCTTTGGAAGATGCTTCCCGCATTCTTCAACCCGACCGGTAATCGACAAAATTCATACTTTCCACCGTTAACCGAAAAAGAGGTCTTCTCACGGTCATGCTCGACCAAGTATATCTGGTGGTAGATGAACTTCAAATCTAACGTTGTAAAGTACTTGGTTTTTCCTAAGTTTGCCAGTATCATGGGGATGTTTGGCATTGGGTACTTATCAGCGATGGTTTTTTTCCTTAAGCTTCCTAAAGTCTATAACCAAACGCATATTTTTGTTCCTCAGCTCATCATGGCCTTTTTTGTCCACAACCCATGTTGGATTGTTGTACGGTGACCTTGAGGATCTAATAATGCCTTTCTGCAGTAAGTCTGCGATTTCTCGCTTAACAAACTCAGATACACCCATGGGGTGCGGGTATAATGTGGAATATACCGGCTTATCATCGCTTCTGCGAACTGTGGCAACAACAGAAGTGTTAAACGGCTGTGCCTTGTTAGAGGCTGAAAATGCCTTATGTCCAAGTTACGGGGCGAGGACTGTCACCCGCTCTTCGCTCTCTCTCTCTCTTTACCACAGAATCTCCAAATCTACTCTTCCCGTGGCAGCTTAGTTTGGAGTCTCCGCTGCGCTCGGGAGAGCTTAGCTAAGTAGAATAAGTTTTAGTTTCTCACTTGTATTCGCCGAATTCGCCGGTCGCGCCCGTGCAATAATTAAAAAGTCAAGTGTTCGCCTGTTCAAGTGTTTTTATATTTCAGCATACCAGAAAATTCCAGGCCAACATTTAGGTCCTTCGAGCCGGATAACCTGGATTTTCCACCAGCGAACAAATTCCAATATAAGTACGAAATTTCCTTTCCCTTTAATTGCTGGTCTGCAGCAAAAGGTTCGAAAATCCAATTTCGTTCAATTTGCTATAAGATTTATTGTCAAATCTAATGGATTTCTCCGACAAAAGGCAATTAAAGAAAAAGTACTTATTCATTCCAACAAGCGCGACCATATTACCCACCGTTCCCTTTCACCCTCATTTGTGAAAATTTCTAAGTCCAAATTTCCGAATATATTTACATATTCATCCAGTCCAAAAAGTGCAAAATCCCAAATGTGAAAATAATTTGTGCCAAGTTCAGTGAAAATTTCTAAGTTGGCAGAGCAAAAGTGTCAACCATTCTGTTCTCATTTCACTGTGTCCAACGCAAGCCAAATTCTTTTCGCAACACATTTATGCTTAAACTCCGCAGTCCACTTAATACAATGTGCTATCGAAGAATACAATAACAAAACAAACAACACATACCCTCTGGCCATTCCAAATAAAATATAAATTAAACATTTACGCGCCAGTTCCATATTACATCAACATATATTCCATACTACAGCAACATATATTCCATATTACATCAACATATATTCCATATTACATCAACATATATTATATATTATATCAACATATATTATATATTAAATCAACATATATTACATATTATCTGCATTCCTTATACACATACACCAAAGTGTAAATTGTTTCCCGTCGGCAAGTCCAAAGCAACAAATGCAATTTTTCTCAAGTGCCGACGCGGAAAAGGCGTTCATTTTCTATCCATAAAATCCAAGATAAATAAATTTCCAAATAAATTTCCAAGCAATAAATCAAAAGCGGTTTTTCTTTTTTAACAAATAAATTTTTCAATATTTATTTAATTATTTTTAAATTTTCATAACAACTACAAGAACCAGAATAATTTTTTCATCCAAAAACAAATTTTTTTTGTAAACCAAAATTTAAAAAATAAATAGACGTCCACCATATATAAGTCGTTCACACGATAAATATTTTTTCCTGTATTGCATGGATATTAATTTGTGTTTGTTTTTAAAAGAACTTACAACGCGGAGAAAAGATTGCAATTCCAAATTTCTTCGTTTCCAGTTGTAAAGAAAATATAAAATTTTTTTACTACGTTCTAATAAACATTTTTTCGACTGTGTTCCATATTCTGTGTTCCAACCGTAAATCAGGTGGACCTGATTACCATAAATCACCGATCATTTATACAATTCGCGGTTCACACCAAGTCAGCTGTCCAATTAGTCCAAAAAACGGCGTTCCCACTTAGTAAATTTTACACCACTTTCACACCTGTTACTTTTTTACCGTTTACGGCAGCAATCTTAAACTTATTAAGTTCAGTCTAACGATAATCTGTACACAAAACCGCTTCCTTTCCATTTCGCATTTCTTCGATTATGCCCATCAGGGACGATAAGAAGAAATTGTCCGTTGACAAACCTAGTTCTATTTATTCACCAGAAGGGCCGAAGACGCCTGCGCAGATTTCCGACGACTGTGCTACTCCATCCAAAGCCACACTACAGCGCACAGCTAAAAATATGGCTGCTTCCGATCTAGCGCTGGCCAAATTCATTTCGGTTTCTGACCCGCTTAAGCGAATTTGAGGTCAACACTCCGGAATCTGCAGCTCCAAACGTCACGATGCTTTCCGTCCGTCGCGACCAAGTCCGAATCCTATGGGACAAGATTGAAAAGGAATTCGACATCTGCTCCGAATGCCTTGTGTCAGCAGGCGAAGCGGCAGCAGGCAACATGCCTATTCTCTGGGCTAAATACAGTTATTGCTATTCAGTCTATGAAAGGTGTGTTGCCCAGCTCATTGATAAAATCGAACAGGGCACGTCTCAGTCCATCCCAGCCGTCCATCCCAGCAGTCCATACCTGCTGGTATATCTGTGTTCATCCAAGCTCCCGAAGATAACTCTCTCCTTATCGGAGTAGTCGCTCCATAAGAAAGCCGACATCCCGACATGGGTAGAGCTGAACACCTTCCTCACAGAACGCCATCGAACCCTAGAGGCCATCGATGATGTGAGACCGCCCGTACCAATTCAGTCGCACTCCAAAGCGATGAATTCAAGTGGGTTCTCTAAAAAATTAAGTTCCTACGAGACGAAAGTGTCTCCAAAATCCAAAAGTTGCGACTTGTGCAACAAGGAGAACCATCCTGTCCGTGTATGTTCGCGTTTTCTCCAAATGTCGGTTGATGACCGGTCAGCCTACATTAAACGGAGGCAGTTATGCTTAAACTGCTTTGCAAAGGGACATCAGCTTCGTGAGTGCAAAAGCACGCACAACTGTTTTACTTGCCGTGGCCGGCATCACACATTGTTGCACCGAAACAACCCCTTTTTCAGCAATTCAAGTCCTTCAAATCCTGCAAGGCCAATTTCTGCTAATCAAGCCAATTTCGTTCCTAATGAGCAAGCCGGTGTTTAAAATTATTTCGCCACTGGCTCAAGAGCTATCCTTCTTGGCACAGCCGTGATCAATATTTCCCATCTTGGCACTAACTTTAAGGCACGCGCCCTGATCGACTTTCGATCAGAGGCAACATTTATAACCGAGCGACTGTTCAATCTAATTAGATTGCCAATCCAGGTGGTTCAAGCCCAAGTCTCAGGCTTAAATCAAACAGTAGCAGCTCAGTCCACGAATCTCTGCAGTTTCACCATCCGATCTCCGAATAGGCCCGCGTTGCAGTTGGAGACGACGGCCTATGTCCTCCCTCAACTAGACGGAAATCTGCCTTCCTACCCAAATCCGCAAAATTTCCTTCGGGATCTTCCCGATTTTCAACTAGCGGATCCAAAATTCTATGAGAGCGCACAAATAGATGTCCTTATCGGAGCCGACATTCTGCCTTCGGTGCTTCTGAGTGGAGCAAAAACCAACATCTGTGGCTCTCTTGGGGCAAGACACCATTTTCGGCTGGGTATTAACTGGGCCAGTGTCACCCTCAGCACAAAGCAGAATTTCCTCCTTTTCGATGCAGATCTGCCACGCGTACGATAATTCACTGGACAAACTACTCACAAAATTTTGGGAGGTGGAGAATATACCAATAAAGTTGGTAAAAGAAAACGATTCAATGTGCGAGAAGAATTTCCTTCAAACGACCACGAGAGACGAGTGCGGCAAATATGTTGTTACCCTGTCTTTTCGCGACCCAGAACATATCGGTTCCGGGCTAGGGCATTCCAGGTCTTTCGCGTTGGCTCAGTTCTTAAGAAATGAGCAGCGTCTAAAAAGAGATGAGGCCTTAAAAGCGAAATACGATTCGGTGATCCAGGAATATCTCGACTTAAAGCACATGCGACAAGTTCTTCCTACCCATGATTGCAACGCCTATTATCTGCCACATGACGCCGTCTTAAGTACTGTAGTAGTATTCAATGCCTCCAGCCCTTCATCGAATGGTACAAGTTTAAATGATATCCTTCATGCTGGCCCTGTCTTACAGTCCGACTTAACCATTCAAATTCTGAAGTGGCGCTATTTCTGATACGTGTTTAGCGCCGATGTCGAAAAAATGTATCGGCAGATCTGGGTAGATCCGAAGCATACTCCATTCCAACAAGATTTCGAATTGAAACCTTTGGAGTCAATTACGCGCCTTTCCTGGCGTTTCCTGGCATTTGAGTACTGCAGCAGCTAGCAGCAGACGTAGAACTCAACCACCCAAAAGCTAGCAATATCTAGCCGGAGCGGACTCCACGGAAGAAGCTCAGCTCATGGTGCAAGAGCTCCAAGACGCTCTGAATTCTGCCGGATTTCCATTGAGGATATGGACCTCCAACGAAAAGGAAGTTTTAGCGGTCATTCAGAGCGACCATCTCTTAAATACTGATTTTCTCGAGATCGATGAAGAAAGCACTGCCAAAACCCTCGGTATTCGCTGGAAGGCAACTTCCGAATTCTTCTTCGTTCCGCCAGAATGGTGCAACTCCTAACCGCGAAAACCCGGGTAGCACCAGTCAAAACGGTTTCGCTCCCAAGACTGGAGCTGTGCGGAGCTTTATTGCTTTCCGAAATGGCTGCAGCTATCATTCCGCAGATGCCTACGATCAACTCCGAACTTTACTGCTAGACGGACTCCACAATAGTGCTTGCATGGTTAAGCAAGCCAGCGTGCCAGTGGACCACATTTGTAGCCAATAGGGTGACGAAGATCGCCCAGGCCACAAAAACAGAGAATTGTTCTCATGTTCAATCTGAGCATAATCCAGCAGACCTGGCAAGTAGAGGAGTTTCCCTCCAAGATCTAGCCGATAGCCAGTTATGGTGGCACGGACCGACTTGGTTGCAAAATCCACGCAACCAATGGCCAACTCAGGTCGACAACGCTCCGGTGACCGATCTGGAGAAGCGTGCTCTGAAAGTCCATCTCGCAAATGCTCCTTCTAAAGAGTTGTTGGAACGTTTTTTAAGCTTGAGAAAGCACTACGGGTCCTCGCTTATGTTCATCGCTTCATACAGCGGTGCAGGAAGCAGACATCTCCATTTGATGTGCATTTGCTGCCCACTGAAATCGCCGCCGCCGAGCGGATCCTTATTTCGAACACTCAGCGCAGAGAATTCCCTGTGGAATATCACTGCCTAAGTGAAAAGCGTCCAGTGCCAAGTTCCAGTTCCATCCTAAGCATGAACCCTTTTTTAGATCCGCAAGGACTGATCAGGGCGTGCGGCCGTGTGGCGGCTTCCGAAAGCCTTCAACACAATGAACGGCATCCAGTGATTCTTCCGTATAACTGCCTGCTTTCACGCCTCCTTGCGAATTTCACACATCGCATAACTCTCCATGGTGGTAACCAGTTAATGGTGCGCCTCATCCGGTCGAAATACTGGATTCCGAGAATTAAGAACCTGATGAAAGCAGTAGTAAATTCGTGTAAGTTATGTGTGATTCACAAGAAGCGGTTGCAAAGCCAACTGATGGGTGTCCTGCCCAAAGAAGGAGCATCGTTCTCCCGACCATTCACGTATACTGGCATGGATTACGCCGGTCCGTTCGATATAAAGAACTATGCGGGAAAAGCATGTCTTACTACAAAAAGGTATGTGTTAGTTTTTGTTTGTTTCTCCACCAAGGCCATCCATTTAGAGCCTACATCTGACTTAACGACCGAAAAGTTTCTTGCCGCTTTCGTTCGTTTTGTATCCAGAAGAGGGTGTCCACGTCAAGTCCAGTCAGACAATGGCAAAACCTTTGTTGCCGCTGCCACCCATCTTTCCAGTAAATTCCTTCAGGCCGTAAAAGAGTCGGTGACGGATGCCTATAGTCATCAAGAGATGCAATGGCAATTTATTCCTCCGGGGGCACCCCATACGGGAGGCCTTTGGGAAGCAGGCGTAAAAAGTTTTAGGACACTATTTTACAAATGCACTGCCACACGAAAATATACTTTCGAAGAGCTCTCTCTCTTAACTCCAGGCCGCTCTCTCCTATGTCTGAGGATCCGACATATTTGCTGGCCCTGACGCCAGGTCATTTCCTTGTCGGGGGACCCCTTATGTCCACGGTGGAACCCGAAGCAAAGGGGGAAACGAAATCCATTCTAAATCGGTGGCAGCTTTTGAAGGCTCTCCATCAGCAGTTCCGTGCGATGGAAAGAAGAGTACCTCAAAGAACTCCATAAGCGCACTAAATGGCAGGACCCGACCAAAAATCTTCGCATCGATGACATCGTCGTCATCGAGGACGACAACTTACCCTCTAATGAGTGGCGGCTCGGCAGAATTGAGTCTGTCTTGTCAGGAGCCGACGGCAACGGCCGTGTAGTAAATATCCGTACTGCACGTGGAGTTGTTAAAAGTCCAGTGGCAAAAGTGGTGCTTTTGCCGACGGAGTCTTTCGAATCTCCACAATAAATAGGCGCTCCTCTCGTCCTTAATTGTTCATTCCTCTTCATTTCGTTTTCGATCTCCTTTCGACATTCAACTACCCGCAGCATGGCCCCTCGTCAACAAAACGCACGCAGTGCTCGTGCCTTGGAGAGCAGACGTACCCGAGGTATTCAATCCTACCGGTGCCGAGTCTGCCGCGGTATCCATACTCTTCGGAAGTGCCGGAGGTTCCTAAAGCTTAGCGCTGAAAAGCGTCTGCGAGCAGTCCTCATCAACAAATACTGCGCCAACTGCCTTGCTCACGAGCAATCCAAAGGAGACTGCCGAAGGCATGAAGTGCGACCGATCCCACCACACGCTGCTCCACATGCACGAGCAGGTTAGCTCGTCTCCAACCGGTGCCAACCCGACAAGCAGCTTCGGCCTCGTGCCAGCGTTCCCGCCGGCAAAATCCGCCAAATCAGCCTAGGAGTTTACCGCCACAACGCCCGGAATCGACCACGCAATTATGATGCTGAAACTGTTCAGAAACAGAACCATAATTTATTGTACCTTTCCCTGCGTCGAGTTTTGCTCCCACCTGAGCTAAGAAGTCAAATCCTATAATACCATCGAATGGTGTCAGCTCGTCTAAAAGAAAAAACTAAGATGTTTTCCCAAAAATATTCATTAAACATTTCTGGTGAACTCTGTTAGAACCATGAATGGAACTAACTGTGAAAGCTACTTTTAAGCTACTTTACGGACTTGATGTAGTTTTTTGCCGCCCCTGTGTCGATTAAAATTTTTAGTTGTCTCCCTTGCAGCTGGCGTTCAATGAACGGCAGTCGGGAGCGTTCCCTAAAAAATTGTCTATCTCGGTCACGGACGCTGCGGCCGCGCCCTCATATTCGCTGTCATTTTTATCGTCAGCCTGTTGCATAGTGCTCTGCAACCTCTGACGCCTTTGACCGGTCATACGTGCGAAGCCAAATCTTTTATGGCCCCGAACACTTTCGCCCTTGGTATTTATAGGCTGATCGCTTCCAAAGGCTGCCTATGTTGAGTCACGGCAGAACCTAATTCCATAGACTCAGGCGACTGATTACGATAGCTGCCCGCGTTCTGGGCAGATCTATTTTGTTGGGGCCTATTCTGCTTTTTTGTAAAAATGGGGATTCTTCCCTTGGCCATCTTAGGCCCTGCTATGTTTTCCCTGCGGCTCCCTTCAGCGGTTTTGGTTCTTTCGGTGCTCATAGGTGAGTGCCTTGTCCTCCAAAGCCTTTGCATATGTAGCAGCAATGGTAGTGCGCTCTATGGTAGTCTCGGATTCCCTAGCTAAAGCCAAAGCTGAGGGCAAATTCATGGGCTGCGCTGGCAAGACTATGGCCCTCAAGGGCTTCCTAAGGCCAGCAATAAATGCATCTCTAACTTCATTATTAAACAGAATGGCACTGTCCGGTTCGTGTGTCATAACAATCTTATTCGTTATTAACGTCAACCGCTTTTCTACGTCGTCGTTCTCCTTGTTTCAAGTCCTGTCTAAGGACACGCAACGACGTTTTGTCCGCGTAAGTGCAGTCTAATCGAGCAATAATGGCATCGAAATTTAAGTCATCCTGGTTCCCGTAAAATCTGGCATGGTCATGACGATGTCAAGCTTGACTTCACACCGAATGTTTGGGTCAACGGTTATTCTCTGGTAAACTTCTACTTTTGGTGCTTCCACGCGCAAGTTTTGCATTTGTTGTTTCATCTGGTCCAACTGTGACTGGAACGCCTGCTTCAATCTAGCTTCCTGCTGGGCTAAGGCCTGGCTAACAGATCCACATATAATTACCTGTAACTGGGCGGCGTCCATGTCTGTACTGCTATCTGTCGTAGTAGGGTCAAAGGCTTCCGATTCTAAATCTCACTCGTCGTCACTATCGCACTCGACCTTAATATCTCTATATGCTCCTGCCCAACTCATTGACCATTGGTTGGCCCCGCACACTTAATTCTTTCCGAGCACAGTTGATCGGTTTTCGCGATGCGGCGCTATTTACGTGCGCGAGAAATAGAAGTCGACGAAAAAACTCTACCCTCAAAAGAAAAGGTTTGCCCAAAGGAATAATTTTCTCTTGTTTATTATTATTATTATTTATTCCTTTGGGCAGCAAAAGCTCACAGTAACTTGGGGTATGATGTAGAATTTACTCTTGGTATAAGTATGCAATGGGAAATGCCGAATTGAACTGACTTATCAAACTTACATGGTTTCTCTTCTTAGCTATCCTGTTAAGAAACTAGGTGCTAAATAATCGTCGGGCGCCAATTAGCTTTTTCCTCCCGTCCGGATGTCTTCTGCGACTCCAGACGCTGGTGGTTCTTCTTCCAGAGTCCTCGGTGTCCGGCTGTTAAGCCAGAGAGTGGTGACTTCTTACGGAGACTAGGATGGAGGGTATGACTTTGCCCCCTTGGTCGATCGTTGGCCTTTTGGCTTAGCAAGAATTTTTAATATAAAGAAATGGTATTTTAAGGCCAAGTGCCGGAGTAGCTGTTCTTTATTGTTAAAGTGCCAGCTTAAAACATAATACAAAGAATCGAGAAAATATGAATTTGCCCTAGCTCCAATGCATCACGCCATAAACCCATGGTCGGCAAGCCGACTCAGCATTTATGCAGCGCAATTCGGTACCCCGGATACTGGGTGTCCGGTTGCCGCTGCTGACCGTTCTTAGCGCGGAGCGCTGAACTCAGTTGGGGCGCATCAGCATTATTTGTATGAAGCTACTTAGTTGCTAGGGCAATATAAACGTAAACTATGTGGCTGCTGACTGAAATATATTGAGCGCTCTATTAGTTGTTAACTTATACATATAAGAAAACAAAATTGTCACAAGAATATTTGTATATATAAAAATAGATGAAGAAAATACGGGAACCGTGTTCGTTTAAACTTACCTCACTTAAATTCTGAATGATAAGATCTCGTTGGATCCTGGGTGTTGCCAAAGACATTATAATAACAAGATGCGTAACGCCATACGTTTTTTTTTTGCACACGATTTTGTTGTGCTTGCTCTAGCGCTGGCTCCAGGCTCTCCCGAAAATCCAGAGAGCGGAGAGCAGCTTTCTTGTACGCATACAGCGACAGCTGACCACTGCATTGGTGCACACGTATGCACATGCATTGTAAAAATGACAAAATATGCCCTTCATCTTAGAAGTTCTTAGACTTTAAATCTATATTATTTTTTATAAAAAAAACTCTGGTTTTGCATTGCCTTAACATAACAATTATTCAAATTCAACACAGTAATAATAATAGCACAATCTATGTACATAATAATGCATAATAATTTTAAAATATGACTTTATATTAGAATAATTGTCAATAGAGTATACAGCGTGCGACGTGTGAAAAATATATGAAGACAATGATTCTTCGGTGCTTATGTCCGCACTTCGTGCTTCAAGAAATCAATTTTGCAATAAACACATTCCATATTTTAATTTATTTTATAAATAGATAGATAGATAGGTAGATATTTTGTTGGATATATTGCAAAAGGATCCAATTGCGATAAATGCAGATCGGTAATTTTGAAAGAAACCGAGCATTTAACAGCTCTATCAGAGCTTTTTATACATGAGAAAAACTACTCGATGGAGTCGGACTTTGGAAAACTAAAGGCACCATCTGATATATTTTTTAATATTTGTAAAACACACATTAAAGTTTTTGAAAATATTTTTAAAAATAATAAAAAAGAAATGTGTATAAAACAATATATTGTAGACCAATGCATTAAGTGTACAAATGAAAGTAGTAATTTCTCATTATGATTTCATGTATACAATTAATGTTATATACATAAAATAGATCTTTTAAACAAACTTATAAAAGTTTTGCTGTTTAAACATTGCAAATGGAATGAGATTGCTGATAGACAAAAAAAGCAAGCTAAACTCAGCATTTTATCTCATAAATGAAAAATTGACTTATAATTGACGACTAAAAAAATTAAATATATTAATATATGTATATAAATTTTAAAAATATTATATAACTAATAAAAAGCGAGGCAATCTCAATATTGAAAAGCAATAGTTAGAAAACTAGCTTAGTTGGGGAACATGGAAATGTTTTAATGTTGAACATTTAAATATTTCAAGTCGACTCGACTGGGTACCGATTATTACACATATTACATATTAATAATTATCAATATAAGTATAGATATGTAAACGGTAACTAATTCGAGCGGCGATTTTATCACACGAATATTAAAACAACTTCTTTCAACCCATAATAGTTTTGAATCGAAATTGACCAAAACATTAATTAAATTCGTTTCTTAGATCAAAATTGATTTCGGCCCAAAAATCGTCGTCTAGCAGAAGCACGCACACATACACACTATCTCCTTTAATGTTTTTACTCACACAAACAAGTATACGTGTATGTAGGTGTGTATGTTTCTCTGCGGCACGCTTCGTCCGCTATCCGCCGCACTGATCGCTTGTAGATTTTTACTAATTTCATTATTGCTGCAACACCAAAAACACCGCGATGAAATCAAGGGTATGCTGTACGCCTAGAATCTCGTTTTTATGGTCGATGACTTCCATGGATGCCTTGGACTGATTGCCGCCCATCTTGAGAATTCTTTCATATCTCTCTGGATTGCAGGTCTTCCTTCAGGATTTCTTTCGTAGTCTCTTGATCCTTCTAGTCCATGACTCTGGAATCTTTAAAGTCTTATGATCTGACAAATAGGGTGCACGTTACAATAAATATGTTTATATTCACAACTATTAAAAGATGACATTGTAAAATTAAAATATAATTGAAAAAGAAGATAGTATTCCTGCCATTTTAGCTTTATCAATGGGTCTATGAAATCGTTTTTTAAAGTTATTTTTTTATATTTTTGGATAAATTTATCAGTAACAGTACGTCGTGCCATATTTATACATTTATAATACCTTATGATTATATTTCGTATAACTTTATTCATAAAAGGTAACATCTTATTAATAATATTTAAACGAAATAGGGTAGGCATTTTTCGCTTTTTACATAGAAGTATTATTCATATGTGTAACATACGAGCTCATTAAAATTTTGTTTTCGATATTTAAATTATATGAATATCTTTTGATTTCCTTGTCAAAATAGCAATTAACATTGTACAAGTTTTTATACTGCTGAAATGTGGTCCGGAAGTTCTCCGTGTTCGTATTTTTCCCACATTCGTAGAAACAATTTTTCTAAACCTTTGGCATACAGTGAGCAATCAAATAGAGGACTCTCCACGCGGGCTTTCCATACTTTTGCTCGTAGGGCTTTTAAATATTCTTTTTTTGTTCCCAGGCGTATAGCAATATTTTGATATTCATCTCTTGTACGCGCTATTAACTCTGGACATCCAAGGGTAGCAAGCTGTGAGGCAGCCACTCTGAAACAAAATTGAAATTAAAAATTTGATATTTGTTTATAAACTAACAAAAATTTTGAATATGTACAGAAAACAATAAAATTGGTGTAAAATAAGTGCACAGAAAATCATATCACTTAAATATCGGCGAACTGACTTTTTGGCCAGCAAATTTTTTTAATTACACACATAACACATACATATAATACTATATATCTATCTATATTCATTATTGTGGTTTAAATTATGAGCAACAAATTTTAAAATTGAATCCAAACTCTACGTAATAAAAGCATTTAAGTAATTGCTTATGCAAAACGCCTTCTGCATTTCTGGTGATAGATTTTACATTCAAAACTTTTTCCCAAATTTGGCCACTTATTTCGATTTTGGGGGTTTGGGCAATTACAGCCACTTTAGTTAGTATTTTTAGAAATGTTTACAAAATTATATATTATTAACCACACATGTTATCTTTGGAAAGTTTTACTTCTTCCAAACCCTTTATATATAAACAAAAAAAAAACAGAATGTACACAAAACAAGAGAGAACGCTATAGTCGAGTTCCCCGACTATCTGATACCCGTTACTCAGATGGTGAAAGTGCGCAGGAGAGTCTTCAACACTGACAGTTTTTGGCGGTTTGTGGGCGTTAGAGTGGGCGTGGCAAAAAGTTTTTTGACAAATCGATAGAAATTTACTAGACAAATACAAAAATTAAAAAATATCAAAACCTTTTTCAAAAGTGGCAGTTTTAGGCGGTTTGTGGGCGTTAGAGTGGGCGTGGCAACATGAATCGACAAACTTGCGCTGCGTCTATGTCTCTGGAGTTTGTATGCTTATTCTCAACTTTCTAGCTTTTATAGTTCCTGAGATCTCGACGTTCATACGGACGGACAGACGGACATGGCCAAATCGACTCGGCTATTGCTCCTGATCAAGAATATATATACTTTATGTGGTCGGAAACGCTTCTTTCTGCCTTTTCAATGAATCTAGTATACCCTTTTACTCTACGAGTAACGGGTATAAAAATGAAACACTAATACGTATCGTATGTGTAATAAAATGTACCTAACATAGGCAATTTTGAATATCTAGTCCTTTCTGAAAAATGACTTAGAGAAAAATGGTTTATCACTTGATTTTATAAATACACAATAATAAATTTACTCATTCGTCACGTCGAGTACATCGACCTGTTACTCAGCTAGTGGGGGAGCCAACAAGAAAGTTCAAGATTCCATATGGCATATCGATATAATTTAAAAGACTAATAATAAGACAAATAAAAAAATAATAAAAATGTTAGTATATATTTTAAAAGTAAAATGTGGCACATGTATAAAAATTTAAAATAAAAAAATTAAGAGAACTTTGTAGTTTGTAGGCGTTAGATTATACGTGGAAAGCAAAAAATCGATAGAAATTTACAAGACCAAATATAAAATATATGAAAACATTTTTCAAAAGGGTCGGCGTGGCAAACTTTCGCTGCGTCTTTGGTTTTGGAATCTGCATGCTTCATCTCAACGTTCTAGCATTTATAGTTCCTAAGATCTTAATATTCATACGGATCGAAAGACGGAAATGGCCAGATCGACATCCTGATTAAGAATATACATACTTTATATGGACAGATACTTTTAAAGAGTATAGTATACCCTTTTACTCTGCGTGTAACGAGTATAAAAATAAACAAGACAGTTTTGGTGGTGGAGTCTACTTCTGATAATAATAAGGAGGTGAGCGAGTGGTAATTTTCTTATGAACAAACTTTAGTAACTATTTTTTGCAACTTTAACTTTCTAGCTTTAATACTGTCCGAGATCTCGATGTTTATATGGTCAGACGAGCATTTAATAAGTTTTTAAATGACTATCGTCAAAGGGAGTAAAATATAAAGAAAACGAAAAAGGAAATGCAAATCGAATGCAGTAGACAAAAATAACCATAGATATTTAGCCCGAGAGGTGATCGAAAATTTGTTGTACAGTGTTACATGAACATACCTTGAGGCTAACGTCTCTCCTGGCAAAGTAACGACAGGGGTACCTGTCCACAAAACGTCCATAGACGTGGTGTGTCCATTACATAATGGAGTATCAAGACATATATCAGCTAATTGGCCTCGGCGTACGTGCTCTTCTTTTGCAGCCACATTGGAAAATATTACTCTATCAGGAGATATTCCTATAAAAAAAAATAATTCGTTTTATTTTAAAATCATTAATTGAATAAGTAAAAAAATATATTTACCAAAGTCACTGACGGTTTTTTTAATATTTTGTTCCCCGACTGCTGGAAATCTTAGTAACCACAAAACAGACTTAGGCACATTTTTTAATATTTCTACCCATGACTCGAGGGTTTGGGGATCAATTTTGTATAGCTGATTAAAATTGCAATAGACAACAGCGTCGTCGGGTAACATATATTGACGACGAGTGGTTATTACAATATTTTGTGGAACCTCTTCACCCGTAGCGGCCTTGTTATTTGTTTGGATAGTGGCCAATCCGTTTTGAACCACAACGCCATTTAAAGATGTTTGCACTTGACCAGCAGCAATCATTGATACTATTTGTGTTGTGTTTGGTAACTCTGCAACTTTATGAGTTATTTCTACTGGTTTTTGTGCGTTAACAACTTCTTTTATCTCCTTTACGTCGGTGTTTTCAACAAGAGGAGATAAATCTGTTGCATTTATAACCGTTACATTATCAACAACGGAAGATTGTTGTTTGTCACAAACAATTATTCGTTCCTTTAAATGTGGAAACATTTGCTTATGATCACCTATAAAATATGTGTGCGGCATATAAGACAATTTTTCACTATATTGGTAAGCCAATTCAATTGGACTAGTTACAGAATCCGTAATTATGTAATCCATAAAACTAGCCCCACTAGTACCTGGATAACCTAACCACATTACTTGAATAGGAGCAGGGCGAAGTGCAAATATTTCATTTCTTGCTCCCTTTGTGTAACCGTTCATATTAACCAAAATATTTATACCGTCATTAAATATCTTGTCCGCTGCTTTGCCATTACAAGGAATCTGAGAAAGATCCACAAAGTTTTCAGACTCTCGGCAAATTTTGTGTCGAAATGTTGTACCATCATCTGGACTTAAGGCATAACAAAAGATTTCCACTTTTGAACGATCATGAAGTCCTGGCACAGATTGCATTAAATGCGAGGTAGGATGATTTCCAAAGTCCGAGCTAAGATAACCTATTCGAAGCCTTCCTTTTGTAGGCAACTTCTTTAAGAAATTATACGGTTTTTTATGAAGCACGTGAACTTTTTCTAAACACAAATTAGCATGTCGCGCTGCAATTGCTTTCCGACTATCATGTGTCAACGGATAAAGCATCGAGTGGTGTGGATGCACGGATGGTAAACGGTTTTTATCAAGCTGCTCCGTGACAATACTAACCAGCTTTTTCATTCGAATATCATAGTCAGTCCAATCACAAACAATTTGCAAGCAATGAGCCAAATTACAGTATGCATCAGGAAAATCGGGTTTTAACTTTAGAGCTGTTCGATAAGACTGAATTGCTTCAGGAATATTTCCGGAATCTTTGTGTATGCTTGCCAAATTGCTATGCGCATCAGCAAATGCTGGGTTAATTTGAATAGCTCTCGTGTAGCATTGCAATGCCCCGCTGACGTCTTGTAACTCTTTAAGAGTATTTCCCATATTTGAATATGCATCCGCAAATGTGGGCTGGATTCTAATAGCTTCCTTATAATGCATTAATGCTTCCTTTAATTTGCCTTGCTGTTGCAAAACAGATGCCAAGTTTGAATGAGCAGCAGCAAAATCGGGGAACACTTCCAAAGCTTTTAAATAAAGCCTCGTAGCTTCTTCAATATATCCTTGCTCTCTTTTTATGTTAGCTAAATTATTAAGGGAATCTGCATGATTTGAACATAGCCTTAGTGCAGTGTTATAGCACTCCTCAGCTTCTTTAACCTATAAAGATTACTAAGTTATTGCACACCAAAAACATAAATAAAAACATACCTGCCCCTTTTCTTTAAGAGCGTTTGCAAGATTGCAATAGGCATCAGGGAAATTTGGTTGCAGTTCTATTGCCCTCCTATATGTGTCGATAGCCAAATCAATAAGACCCTGTTCATAGTAAACGCATGCCAAATTCCCATGAACTACAGCATTATTCGGCGATAAATTTAATGCACGTAAATAGGCGGCCACAGCTCTAGAAGTTATTTAATATTTTAAAATATGTAAAGTATTAGTATCAAATAAGTTGTAATAAATGTATTGTATATATACTCGATTACCAATAGTAATTTGATCAAAATATTAAACGTACCGTTTCCATAAAACTTTTAACTTGAAAAGAATTGAAAAAGTAGTTCTGACGTTGCTTGTGCATCTCAACAGATTTGTATATTTTTCATCTGAACGGCCTATTTTAATTATTGTATAAATCATTACGGATTGGTAATTCATTTAAGTAGCAAACTTATTGCGTTAGAATTGTTTCAAATGTATTGCAAAACCAAAAATTTATAAAAATTGCCGACAAAGAAAATATTTTCATTAACATATGTACATAAAAACACGCGTCCAATATTAGTTTCGCTTAATGTTGTATTGAAAAATACATACATATGTACATACAACACACATATGCACGCATACTGTACAATGAAATAGACTTAAGTGACGTAAATAAACGCCAATGTTTTCACACTGTTGGTCAACTAAATAGGTTTAATGATTATAATTTTGCGAAAACAAAAATGAAATAGTATTCAAATATTTTGTTTGATCTTTAATTGTGTAAACTATATGCTTTTGGAATTATAGTAGTTATAAAAGTTTGTATAAACATTTTTCTTCGATTTTCGAACTGTTTTCAGGGCTGTTTCTATAGTCGTCCGATTTTTATATACGTTTAATGCGTAATCCTGAAGTATTAAAATAAAGAGACCGATATAGTCAATTTTCCCAACTACTAGATAACTCTCATAACTGGCATAGGGAAATGCCAAGCCAAATAGGAAAATAAAAACATGTGTTTGTAGGCGTTAGAGTAGATGTGCTGGATTTTTTTTGCATATTGACAGTAGTTGACAACACAAATAAAAAAAAAGAAATAATAAATTGAATTCGGGTTGGGTGAGAGTTTTTGGTGGTTTTGGGTAATCTTCTGAAACAAACTTGGGTTCCTATAGTCGACGAGATCGCAGACATCAATTTAATGAGTATACTAGATTCGTTGAAAAGTATGTAACAGGCAGAAGGAAGCGGTTCCGACCTTATAAAGTATATATAATATATTCTTGATCAGGATCAATAGCCAAGTCGGTCTGTCCATATCCGTATGTATGAACGTCGAGATCTCAGGAACTATAAAAGCTAGAAAAATGAGACTCAGCTTGCAGACGCAGTGCATGTTTGTCGATTCTGTTGCTCCGCCCACTCTAACGCCCACAAACCGCCCAAAACTGCCACGCCCACACTTTTGCAAAATGTTTTCATATTTTTCCCATTATTGTTAGTCTTGTAAATCTCTCTCGATTTGCCTCGCCCACTCTAACGCCCACAAAACGCCAAAAACTGTCAGTGTGGAAATTTCTCCTTATATACAGTTCTCTCTTGATTAATTTTACCTCCTTAACAAGCGTTCTCTTTGTTTATTATAATACTATTCTATTGTTGATTCTTATTAATTTATATCATTTTTAAAATATATCTTAATACATACATTATTTTCTATGCGTATTCGCGCCAAACAGACAAAAGGAAAGTTTTTAATTGTTTTGATTTTCATATTATTTTTATACCCGGTACTCGTACAGTAAAAATGTTAAGAATAAGCATGCAGCATGGAATTTTCGGTTGCAGTGGAAGTACATAATCCCTACGGTCATGAGGCCATTCGAATTAACGGAGTAAAGAACGTTACCTGACTTCACCTGGCACAGGGTACAACTAGTGGTGTGGTTCCGTCGCAGCTTCCACACAGACGTTAATTTCAATGGAAGGATCTAAAACGTATCTTCAACGTATCGAATTTTCTAATAAATCTTATCAAAAATGTATACACTTTATATGGTCGAAAACGCTTTCTTCTACCAGTTACATACTTTTCAACGAATCTAGTATAACCTTTTGGTCTACGAGTACCAGCTATAAAAATAATATGTGACGTATTTGCAGATACACTAGACCCACCTCAGCGAACAGCCTGCATATTCCGAGATACCCATTATTTCATTTGTCAATAACGTAAGTCCAGAATCAACTATAAGAGTTGTTCGAATCAATATGACATAAACATTTAAACACCTTGTACATCGTATGCCATTTTCAAACTTTTTAACCAAAGGTCCGCGTTTGCCAGCGTAAAAGCTTTGACCAATCCAAACTAATTAAACAAAAAATGTGGTCTGGAAACCTATTCATCAGGGCACAGTTTTGAATAATCGAAATCTTCTGATCAAAGTCCACTCTCGCTGTTCGCGTTGCTGTCACCGAAAAAAGCCACTGTTATTGCATTTGTAAAATCAGTTTCCCACGGTGGATCTCACTAAAAATTGTATTATTGATAGAACTCCGTTATAATGTATTAAACTCTGCATTTCTGCAAGACATATCTGAAACCCAATTAAAAATTCTTAAACATCATAATGCTTTGGTAAGACTTTTAAATAATTTTATGCTGAAACTGAATTTACGATGGGGTGGGATATTCAACAGGAGACACAATGTTCAAATTCAAAATGTGCAACCCTCCGACACGGATATGTACGTAATTCTTATAATAAATCAAAAAGATAAGATACAATAAAAACAAGCGTTCTTTCGCTATAGTCGAGTTCCCCGACTATCTGATACCCGTTACTCAGCTATTGGAAGTGCGCAGGAGAGTCTTCAGCACTGACAGTTTTTGGCGGTTTGTGAGCGTTAGAGTGGGCGTGGCAGACTTTCAGAAAAAGTTTTATCCTCACTGTGACGCCAGCGATTTCGGCATTGGTGCAGTGTTGGTTCAACTAGCGGAAGATAAAGCTGAAAGCCCATTGCCTATACATATGTATATCCAACAAGAGAGAACGCTATAGTCGAGTTCCCCGACTATCTGATACCCGTTACTCAGCTAGTGGAAGTGCGAAGGCAAGTCTTCAAAACTGACAGTTTTTTTCGGTTTGAGGGCGTTAGAGTGGGCGTGGCAAAAAGTTTTTTGGCAAATCGATAAAAATTTACAAGTCTAATACAAAAATGGAAAAATATCAAAACATTTTTCAAAAGTGTGGGCGTGGCAGTTTTATGCGGTTTGTGGGCGTTAGAGTGGGCGTGGCAACATGAATCAACAAACTTGCGCTGCGTCTATGTCTCTGGAGTCCGTATGTTTAATCTCAACTTTCTAGCTTTTGTAGTTCCTGAGATCTCGACGTTCATACGGACAGACGGACGGACAGACGGACATACTTTATATCGTCGGAAACGCTTTCTTCTGCCTGTTACATACTTCTCAACGAATCTAGTATACCCTTTTACTCTACGAGTAACGGGTATAAAAAGTTAAGTCGTTCACAACGTAGCTATAGTGTCACCGAACGAGAGTGTTTAGCTGTGGTACTGAAAAGTTTCGCTGCTACTTAGAACTGCAAGAATTTGAAGTAGTCACCGATCATTCTAGCTTATTATAGCTCATGAGACAACAGAATGTTACAGGAAGAATTGCTAGGAGGATTTTTAGATTGTTTAGACAGTTTAAATTTGCATTCTCGCATCGAAAAGGAAATGATCATGTTGTCCCTGACGCTTTGTCTAGATTATTTGAGAACGAAATAAATGCATTGGACATGGCCCCCATAATAGACCGTAGACCGTGTAAATTTCCCGACATTAAAATAGTAGATAAATTGTTGTATATTCGTACAGGACACGCAGAATAAAGCCCCGAATTATACGTTACGTCCACCCATGGGAGAGCATTGTCCATCATATCGAACATTTCAACGGCTATATATTGACCTGCTCGGACCCTATCCCCGTAGTAAGCAAGGACACGTTAGATTGCTTATAGTATTAGACCACTTTAGCAAATATCCTTGGTTTCACCCCCTAAAAAAATTTACCTCAACGGCAATCATACATTTCCTTTTAAAACAGGTATTTCAGTGTAGGTTTTCCAGAAACTATAGTAAGCGAAAATGGAGCCCAATTTAATGCTTTGGAATTCAATGCCTTTCTTACGGAATTAGGAATAAACCACGTTTATACCGGATTATACTCACCGCAAAGTAATGCGGCCGAAAGAGTAAACCGTTTCCTATTAGCTGCTATCCGCACTTGCTTAAAACCCGACAAAACCGAGTGGGACAGGAACATCACTAGTATCTCATGTTCGTTAAGAACAGCGATGCATCAATCGTTAGGATGTTCACCATACCGTGCGTTATACGGATTGAATATGATTACCCATGGATCTGATTATAAACGGCTGAAGAATTTATCCCTATTGGAAGAACCGATAGCACCGAGTTTCCGATCTGATAATTTAGCCATCATTCGAATAGACATTCAGGTCAATATTCGTCGTCCGTATGATCGCAATGTACGGCAATATAACCTACGCGCGAAACCCATTTTCTTTAAGGAAGGACAGGAAGTATTCCGTCAAAATTTTGCCCAATGCAAATTCGCGCAGAATTTTAACTCGAAATTAAGTCCACAATTTAAAAAGTCCCGAATGAAAATGAAACTAGGAAATTGTTATTACCAGCTTGATAATTTACACGGAAAAGAGGTAGGGCCGTATCATGCTAAGGATACTCGAAGCTAATTCCCGCTAATATTGCATCTGACGAAGAAATATTATCGGGTTGTGTAAAGGTCGGCAAGGTAAGCGAGAAGAATTTGCAGATAGAACAAATTGTAAATGTAATGTTGGCCAGGTACAACCGAGAACTTAGGTTAGTTCATTAAGTGGGTATGCTTTTAGGCTGGAGTCGATCACCTCAGTCTAGTCATCGGTTTACATGCCCGAAAACGTTGTCCAGCATTAAAGGGAATAATAATATCCTCGGTGTTATTATACAAAACTATGACGCGTTCCTTTGGTTAAATTACTAACATAACATACAAACCAAAATGTAAAGAATGGCCTTACCTATCAAATATTCGTGCCTCCTTGAGAACATTCCCCAAATTTATATATGCGTCCAAAAAATTGGGATCAAGAGTCACAGCTTTTTCAAAGTGATGTATAGCCAACCAAATTTCGCCCTGTGCATTAAACACACATCCTAAGTTACTCCATGCAACTGCAAAGCCCGGACATGTTTCAATTGCTTTTAGGTAACAGGCCTAAAAATATAATATAAAAAAAGCTTAAATTTTTTATGAATTTTAGTATTGTTTGGATTTGTCCGTGAAAAATTTATTTAAACCAGAATTTTTCATTAATGTGATGTACTTTGCTTTATACATACTTTCGCTTCTTCCAAACGACCGAGGGCCTTAAGAAGATTTCCCAGATCGCTGCGCACACAATACAGATCCTACAAATCTGCATATTAAAGCTTATATTTATATAAATATTAAAATTAAACCTTACAGGATTATATTGTAACGCTGTAATATATGCTTGGACAGCAGACTCCATGTCACGAGCAGCAACCAATGCAGCAGCTAAATTTATGTATCCATCAATAAAATCTGGCTTTAGGCGTACAGCTCTGCGATAGTTGTCTAAAGCTTCTTGTAACTGTCCGCGCTCTTTAAAAACATTTCCTAAATTACTAAAAAAAAATAATTTAATAAATTAGCTGTCAGTGAAAAATATTGTTTTATGATTTTATATATATCACAGATTTAGAGCCAAAAGAAAATTTAAGATTCAGTAGGAATTGGCCGCCGGCCTCAATATATTTTTATTTTTTAAATGTGTTAAAGAAATTTATTTAATACTTAGGCAGATTTTAGGTACTATTGATGAAGCAGAGTATATACATATGTTCGGTGGCATAATCAATGATACAACTATAAAAAACAATATAGGACCGGTAATACAAAAATGTTTGTAATGGTCACCTTAGCCAGATTTTCAGTTCTTTTTTTATTAAAAAAAACAAGAGAGAACGCTATTAATAAGTTCCCCAACTATTTCAACACTAAAGGTTTGTGGGCGGTTGAGTGGGCGTGGCAAAATGATTTTTGACAGATCGATAGTTATTTAAAAGTCTAATGAAAAAATATCAAAACATTTTTAAAAGGTGTGGGCGTAACCGTTTTGTGGGCTTTAGAGTGGGCGTGGGAAAAAGTTTTTCTGCAAATCGATAGAAAGACATAAAAATATGAAAAAAAAAAAAAATTTTTTTAGGTGTGAGCGTGGCAGTTTTGGGCGGATTGTGGGATTGGCAACATGGGTCAACAAACATGCGCCGTTATGTTGCTAAGATCTCGACCTTCATACGGACGGACATGGCCAGATCGACTATTGCTATTGATCCTGATCAAAAATAAAATACTTTATATGGTCGGAAACTTTTCCTTCTGCCTGTTACATAATTTTCAACGAATCTTTTAGAGTAAGAAGTATAATAATTACATAAAAAATAGATGACAAAATTGCCACCACACCTTTAACACGCAACAAATCGTACAATTAAATAACTATATTTTTTGTTAGTCGTATTAAGCTCTTGGCTTAGCCTATTTTTTTTACGATAAATCGATTATTATTTACAAGAATTTGACTCATAATTGATATCCAAAATTCTCCCGAAATTATATTTTCATCTGTAGTTTAAAATTATAGTCTCATTAATATTAGCACCATAGATCTTCCAAAAGAAAAAAAAAGTCCGTGTCATGGCTTTACCTCGACTTGTATTGTTCCTTGTTTTTCTAATTTTACTTAGTCGTTATTTTTGTCTGGCCATTTTCTATTGACATGCCCAAAACACATTAACCACACCCACTGTAACGACCAGACTTTTAAAAAATGTTTCAATCTTTTTATCTATTTGTTTTGGTCACACAATCTTCTATTGTTATGCCAAAAACATTTATTTTCATGTTGCAATTTTTCTTGAAAATTCTTATCGATTTCCAAAAAGAATTACGAAATTGCTCCCTCGCACTACCACTGTTTTCCTTGAATTGACTTATATGTAATGAACTGTTTTTCTAAGTTCTTGCCACGGGATGCAGTTTGTGTATGTATCCCACCAAATTGCACCAGATTTAGCAGCACCTCGTTGTCTACTGCTTGGAGCTCCTGTGCAACGTTACTTTCCAACCCGGATCGAGATTTAGTTCGTTACGTCTAGAACAAGCTATCCTCAGAACGCTTCTGTCACAGGACACCACACAAGAACTCATAGCATCAAAACCCAGATCAGATGTTCGAAAAATAATATAAAAAAAGAAGAAATTTTAAAAAAAGAAGAAAGAACGCTATAGTCGAGTACACCGACTATCTGATACCCGTTACTCAGCTAGTGGAAGTGCGCAGGAGAGTCTTCAACATTAACAGTTTTTGGCGGTTTGTGGGCGTTAGAGTGGGCTTGGCAAAAAGTTTTTTGGCAAATCGATAGAACTTTACAAGACTAACACAAAAATGAAAAAATATCAAAACATTTTTTAAAAGTGTGTGGTGTGGCAGCTTTGGGCGGTTTGTGGGCGTTATAGTGGGCGTGGCAAAAAGTTTTTTGGCAAATCGATAGAAATTTACGAGACTGACACACAAATGAAAAATATCAAAACATTTTTCAAAAGTGTGGTAAAATGATTCAAATCGGTTCAGTATTTTAGAAGTTACACGTGTTCAAAGTTGAACCTTTATTGGGTTGCAAAAAAAGCAGGTATTTTTTGTAGATTTTTAGGTAAAATATGTAACCGACCGGCTTGGAAAGAGTCATCAAATCTCGGTAAAACCAAGGTAGAATAAATGTATAATATTATTTGCACGTGCAGGCATACCATGTTTTACCGAAGTACTAATTTTCACATATTTTTCAACTTTGATAGAGAAAATAAAGCGATTCCCCACCGTTCCCTGGGTTTGGCGTATGAGGTGTTGTTCATGAATATGTTCTTTATCATATTCAAAAGAGATCGGGTCCGCCCACGTCCGACCTCGAATTTCTTAGGCAAAAGATACTTTCAACTCAGCGTAAAAAACGCGCGGCTTGGTGCGAATTCTGCTACAAGCGCGTTGCTGCGCAACACGAAATTGTATGGCGGGCATTCATTTTTTCCTGTATTGGCGGCTTGTTTTTCAATCCCTGACTTTGTAATGATTTTAAATGAATATATAATGATTAATTATTTATCAAAAATATTAAATGTAAAATTGAATGATTATTTTGAACAAAAAGTAAAAAAAAAGGTAAAAATAGATACAAAATTGACCATATAAAAAAAAATATTTTTCCTTACCATTTATTTATTTTTAAAACAGTAAAAAAAATTAAAACATTCATTAAAAAAATTATGAAAATATCTCAACTGGTTCAAGAGTTATGATTTTTGTAACCTTAAAGTTACACTGTGAGACGGCAAGATAGGCGGACATGGTGGCGGACAGGCTGGTGATTTGAGCGATTTAATCTAATTTTAAGTATTTGCACTACTTATTGTTTATGCACAATTCACGTCGGGGTCACCTACTATTGAGCTAATAAGTTTTTTTTATTGAACTAAACCCGAAATTATACATTGTGGAAAACTGGTATATAGAATTATAACTCTTCTGTTCATATACATATATGATTATTATATGATCACAAATGTCTCCTTCACTTCGGTGTAAGTTTTGGCAAAATTCAAGGCAATACTCTCTGCAAAGGGTACACAAATTGTTCATAACGCCTCATATATAACCAGAGAGAACGCTATAGTCTAGTTCCCCGAGTTCTGATACCCGTTACTCAGCTAGTGAAAGTGCGAAGAAAAGTCTTTAACACTGACAGTTTCTGACGGTTTTTGGGCGCTAGAGTGGGCGTGGCAAAAAGTTTTTTGGCAAATCGATACAAATTTACAAGACTAATAAAAAATGAAAAAATATTACAACATTTTTCAAAAGTGTGGGCGTGGCAGTTTTGGCCGGTTTGTGGGCGTTAGGGTAGGCGTGGCAACAAGTTTTTCTGCAGATCGATAGAAATTTACAATACTAATAAGAAAATTAAAAAATATCAAAACAGTTTTCAAAAGTGTAGGCGTGGCAGTTTTGGGCGGTTTGTGGGCGTGGCAACATGAATCGACAAACTTGCGCTGCGTCTCTGGAGGCTGTATGCTTATTCTCAACTTTTTAGCTTTTATAGTTCCTGAGATCTCGACGTTCATACGGACGGACAGACAGACGGACGGACAGACGGACATGGTCAGATCGACTCGGCTATTGATCCTGATCAAGAATATATATACTTTATATGGTCGGAAACGCTTCCTTCTGCCTGTTACATACTTTTCAACGAATCTAGTATACCCTTTTACTCTATGAGTAAATAAATGTATTAATGAATAATTTATCGAAAAAAATTAGATATTTTTCAGAGAGTTAGTTTTGGATTATTTTAGAGAATATAATACTATATATATAAATCAGACACACGTTTTAAGAGTTTTGAATTAAGTCAAATCAAATAACATAATAACTATGTACTATGGTTTTTTTTTTAGTGGAAAAGTACTTACCTATAAGCTTCGGCAAGGACAGGGTTTTGTTTTATTGCCAATGTTGAGAATTGTGCTGACTTATCAAGACGTCTGCACTGAAAATGAATAGATGACAGCAACAACAAAACTCCAGTATTCGTACTGTCTTGACGCCATAATTGCATGCAATGCTTTTCCGCACTTTCATAGTCAACTGCTTGGTATTCCCTATGAGCCAACTCCAGTAAACCTTTATTACAATAAAACCGATTTAAATAGTTATAAATAGTTTTGTACTGATTGTTGTGAAAATAAAAATTTCTTTACATAGAAATATATTTTAAAAATGAAGACTGTTTCGTTTTATACTTATGTTTTTCTACTTATGTTTATTTGCCAATGCCTATCGATGTACCGAAATCTTTTTAAGTCCGATTACCTAATGAATTATTATTAGATGTTATTAAATTTTAAAACGCTTTCAATAATTTATTTAAATTAATCCAGATCCAGATACAGCATCGCCGATGTAGAGTTTGGAACCGCTAACATTTAAGAACAAGTTAAGAACATACTTAAATGCGCCTGACAGGGCGCTTTGTGGCGCTATAAGGGGACTGGTCATATTTTTGGCATACCAATAGAAATTGCCAAAAAAAAAGTGGGCTGAGTGGGCTTGGCAAAACATTTGTGGAATACCGATAGAAATTGGGAAAGCAAATAAGAAAACGAAACAAAATCAACATTATTTTCAAAAGTATGGGCGTAGCAATATTTGGACACAAACTTCCGCTGCATGCTTAATATCCAATATCTAGCTCTCAAAGATCGAGGCGTTCATACAGATAAACGGCGGGCAGACGGACATGGCCAGATCGACTCGGCTAATGATACTAATCAAGAATATATTTAGATATGTATATATATATAGGGTCGGAAATCGTTTTTCAAAAATTTGTGCGTGATCACGTCGTTCATAAGGACAAGCGGACAGAATTACATACATTTCCAACGATTGAAGTATATCCGGAGACGACGTTATTTTGAGGGACGTGAATGCATGCTATACTTTCCAATATTAAATAAAAACCTTCTGCAAACTGAAGAAAAACTGGGCATATGCGAGTTTTAGCGGTATTACCGGGAAAAGTTCCCAAACATTTAACAGCGGTTGTTAGATCTTGGCTCGTCTGAAACTGTTCTCAAGTCCCCAGACTTGTATGTAATCGAAAATTTATGAACATAAGACAATGACATGAGGAATGATGAAGATAAGTATGTACGTCCTGTATTATCTTGAAACATGAAAGATGTCCTAAAGCATACAAAATATAAGCTTTAAAATTAGTAATAAAAAGTTAAGCGCATTGAAATTCACAAAATAAGCTATGATATTAAAAAGCATGTACATTTTCCTTTTATTAAATTTTTTGTTGTATTATGATTAACAATATATTTTAAATTTCATAAATATGTCCACATTTTTATTTAAAATATTGCGTTTAAAGTTTAAAAGCTGAGGGAAACTTTTTTTAACTGTGTACATTTTTAAAATACGTAGAGCGTTCTGAGCCCCCGTCAAAACCAATTGTTTGATTTATTGATTTTTCATATTTTGTTTGGGTTTAATTTTAATTATATTCATTTGAACTTTGATTATCTGTAGTGAATAATTTACATGAAATCAACGAATTCAATTATTTTCCTAGATGTATTCTTTCAAACACATAGTACATAGTTATGTACATACAATGTATAGTAATGTAAAATTGTTTCTTACCAACTGATGAAAGAGATTGAATATCATTTTGTTTTCCGACCAGGTGACTTCCCGTTGAATTAGGGTTTTGATCTAATAATAGATGGGCCGCGGACGGAAGTTGCTGGCTTTGTCCTTGAGACTGCATATTTCTTTGTAAGTTTGTTCAACATGCATTTAAATCCAACGTTGATAACATGTGTCTTAAATCAATAAGCCACCCTTCAGTAAACACAGTGGATGTTGTTTACATGATTAGACCTCTAAGGAAAAATATTATCCGTAAAATATGGGTATGAATTGTATTAGTTATAAAGTCAACCTAATTTAACTATTTTCAGAGCTGTTAAAACGATTTACTATAGCAAACTGATGGATAACAAAATATTTGTTTCATATTCATATAATGAAAACTATGAACAGAAACTTCCTGGCTTATACCCTATTCTTACGGCGACAAATCAAACATTTAAATAATATCAATATTATACCACATGTAATTTAATATATAAGGCTGGCGCTTAAATTGTGGAAAAATTAAGCAAAACAGAAACCAGACCAGAAACTAATTCGATAAAAAATGCTCACTTGATTTATTTTTAACCATTTCAATTACCTTATCGGACTTGGCGGCTAAAGGAACAGAGTGAACTCGGCTGTGACTCGCATCGTTTAAAATCTATAAGTTTCTGAAAAAACGATTTAAAGGTAATTGAATTAATATTATAAATAAAATGTCAACAGGAATGCTTGTCAATGAAAAAAAATTGTTTTCCAAATGCGCTGCAATTTCAAAAGAACTTACTGTAAGCCGACTATTACAGGAAGCACTGACTTTATTCAATATTCACTTAATAACTAAAACAGTAAAGACGTATTAAGTGCTAATTTGATGGAATTGTACAGATAGTACTTTTGTGCTTTTCTAATATTATCTATAAAATTATGCTGTTTATTAAAATTACATGTTATAAGATTTGTGTGTAGTCCTTCCCTGGGCATTCCATAGGGCGTCGACGGCCGCAGTTGCTTCCTACAACATTTATAGTTTGATTGCAAGACTAATATTAATATAAATATATATATAAGAATATAAACTGTGTTAAACTATATATATATATATATTTGTTAGTCAAGCGGAGTCAGAATCGTGTGTCCAAATTGTCGTCGTCGTGCCGCCTAACGTCATGTCGTCAGATCCTAACGTCATGTGTTCACGACCTACCTTATCCTTTGGAACTCCTCAGGCTTAGATGACCCTAAAATTCTTTACAGACGTCCGTTTCTGTGCAGTTTATAAAAGCATCGCAACTTTTTCGCTGAGTTTGGTGAATCCTTGTCTATCTATACTAACCGCTTTGACTTTTCCACAAGAAGTCGACAATCAATACGGTTCTCAGAGCTGATGATAAATTGATAGAAAAGTAAATAATTGTTAGAATTATTAGTACGAATTACCCTTTGATTATAAAGTCAAGCAAACCTACTATCCTCCGGGCATCCTAGGTTTTATTATTCGTCGTTTGCTTGTATTTAATTCTGCTGTTTACCTTTTTCTTCTTTTTGGTGATAGAAGATCGAAGGCGTTTAGTGTTGAGAGACGTCGATAGTCATCGTTTGTTATGTTGCGAGCTGTGTGGCACGGGAGGGCTTTTCAGCAAGAATAGCATAAGTATTGCTCCTGGTCACAAGATTTTGCTGGTGACATCCTTTAAGGCGGAAACCAAAGATTTGCATCACGGTGAGCCTTCTAAAAAATAGGTGATAATCCTGTGCTAGCGTAGACCAATAAGCTTGCCCTATCTGTTAGTTTGTTGTATTTATTAAATGTTTTTGGTTTTGTGTAGTGCAATAGTTTAATGTGGAGATCCTTAGTTTTTATATTATTCGTTAAAAAGTATGCAACAGACAGAAGGAAGTGTTTCCGACCCTATAAAGGATATATATTCTTGATCTGGATCAATAGCCCACCCGATTTGGTCATGTCCATCTGTCCGTCCGTCGAGATCTCAGGAACTTTTGAGGCTAGAATGTTAAGATTAAGCATACAGTTTACAGAGACATAGACACAGCCCATGTTGCCACGCCCACTCTACGCCCACAAACCGCCAAAAACTGTCAATGTTGAAATTTCAGCTTCGCGCTTCCACTAGCTGAGTAACTGGTATCTGATAGTCGGGTAACCCGACTATAGCATTCTCTCTTGTTTCCTATCTTGAAGAATTTAAGGCCGTGACCCGTGGTAAACTAACGTGGAAAAACTAACGGGAGCTCTAGGCCAGCCGATGTCCTGGCAGCTATAACCAATAGTGGTAAGGAGCGGTTACTGAGCGGCAATGATGCGAGGGATAATTTTTTGCCAAAGCGTTTTCGCTTTTTAGATTGGCGTCCGAATCTTTAATATTGAGAAGCAAAGAAGTTGCACCTTTGCCTTAACTGTTTGCGCAAAGCAATAGTTTGCAGCAATGCAAGTCAACTCCCTGCATGTATTGTCGCATGAAGCACCACTCATTATTGTACCCATCGGCAGTATCCACCTCATCTTCATCGACCAAACTTGAGCTCTCAGCCATTGCCATCTACTTTATCAACATTAGTATCAAGTTCTCATTCATAATCGCAGCCTGATCCTCATTTTTTAAGCCCTCCATCAAAAACTTCAATATTATGCCAAAAAAAAAAATAAAAACGAAAGAGAACGCTTTAGTCGAGTTCCCCGACTATATGATACCCGTTACTCAGCTAGTGAAAGTGCGAAGGAGGCTCTTCAACACTGATAGTTTATGGCGGTTTGTGGGCGTGGCAAAAAATTTTTTGCAAATCGAGAAAAAACAAGATAGAACGCTATAGTCGGATTCCCCGACTATCTGATACCCGCTACTTATCTAGTGAAAGTGCGAAGAGAAATTACAACACTGACCGTTTTTGGCGGTTTGTGGGCGTAAGAGTGAGCGTGGCAAAAATAATTTTGGTATATAGAGTTAAATTTACAAGAACAACAAAAATATGAAAAAATTGCACAACATTTTTTAAAAGTATGGGCGTGGCATTTTTTGGCGGTTTGTGGGCGTAAGCGTGGGCGTGGCAAAAAGTTTTTCTACAGATCGATAGAAATTTACAATACTAATAAGAAAATGGAACAATATCAAAACATTTTTCAAAAATGTGGGCGTGGCAGTTTTGGGCGGTTTGTGGGCGTTAGAGAGGGCGTGGCAACATGAATCGACAAACTTGCGCTGCGCCTATGTCTCTGTCGTCTGTATACTTAATCTCAACTTTCTAGCTTTTGTAGTTCCTGAGATCTCACCGTTCATACGGACGGACAGACGGACATGGCCACGGGAGTCCCATTTTAATATAAATGCAACAGCATGGAGTATACCACACAACAGTTCGGTCGCTAATCCTCATTTTAATCAATCACAACGAATTGACCTTTGAATTGGTGCTGGTCTGTTATTCGAAATAATTTCTCTGGGACAAATTCATTTGGACAGGACGTTACTTCAACTTGGTTGAATAGTATCTGGAGGGATGTCGACAATGCTAAATCAAAAATCGGTTTTTGCAGCCATCATTAAGGAGCTTTTGATCATTTTGATGATGATACACTTTGATTTTGGGAAATTAAAGACTTAACTATGTAAAAGCCATTTTTGTTGCCGAAAGATTTGCAATGCGAGCAGCTATTCAATGAAAATTGCACTCGACTTGGAAATGGTCAATACCCTGTTCGCCTCTTGTCTATTTCAGGATCAAATCTTTAGGTGAAGCCTATGGCTCGTCGTCGTTTCAGGAGCCCTAAAATCTCAGTATTCAGATCTAGGCCACATTTCTCTTGTAACAAAGGAACTATCGGTATCACAATTCTATTTGTATTTTCGTATAAAAAAAATCGATAAAATTCAGGAGATGACGAAAGACATGACATGGCTTGGTTCCGACAAACTTAAGCCCGTCAGACGTCGTGTCGCCAGGATAAGGACTAAGGAGACTTCATATATTTTCGAAAGCTTGTTGAATTGGCCGTCCCTGTTAATTGCAGTAAAGGATCGGTCAGAGCGGTTCTAATTGGAACCATTTGCTTTGACAATTCATCAAACTGCCAATTCTTCAACTCTTTCGACAATTGCAGAGCCAAATCTATGCCATTAAAGGGCTGTCTTTCAGAGGAGGAGATTAACTTGGGAACTTCTGAGGAGCATCCAGCCTGGATTTCCTATCCAGGGCAAGCCGTTTGCTCCGAAAAGCAACTTGAATTCGCTTGGGCCTGTACTAGGTTTCGATGGTTTGCTTCGAGTCGGTGGGAGCTTCAGAACGCAAAATTGGACTACGATACGAGGCATCCGATACTTTTACCAAAGGATAATCCAGTCACCAAGGTGCTCATCGTGTTATTCACTTCTTTGTCTACCATTTCGGCCTTTCATTGAGCTGCCATATGTCCAGGTTGGTAGCATCTGAAACATTAGTTGTTTGTTTTTGAACAATATCTTTTTATGGTTGATTCGTATCCACAGTTGTAACATTTTCTGACCTTCTTATCCACTTTCAATGACTTTTCTCACCATCAATGGAGTGAGAGTCAATTGACTCATCTCGGATCTTCTGGTATGCTTCGATTGGAATGGGGCTTTCGATTTTATGAATGTTTAACAACCTTTCGTGAGATCGTAAGACTTTGAAGATTCACAACCAGAATCTAAAGCAGGGGAAGGGGAACTATAATTGCGTTGAGTCATATGTATTGCGACAAAGAAAATGCAAGTCGACAATAAACGGGTCTCCGATGACCAGGTCAGCGGCCGCAATAGGTTGCAGAAAGAAAAGAAAACCCACACCAGAATTCCGCACAATTCACCGAGGGGGTGTTGACTCCCAAAATAGGGGAAAGTTAAAAATATGATTCCTAGGTGGGAACACTTGGCATATAAGACCGATAGATCAGAAAAAGCTCTATGCCGGTATAAAAAAACCGTGGCCCACAGATAAAATAGTCAATACCCTGGGTAACTATCCGACGTTAATACCCGGGCGATTATCCGCCAGTCTAGCGAGGACGCTATCAACCCTTAAAGTAACAGGACCTCCCTTGGAAGGATCCAGGACCAACACAAGGAATACACTTGAAGAAAAACCCTAGTTCCATAGAAGTTTCAGCATGGGCGGCAAAAGTCTAAAGCCTCCGACAACACAGCAAATCCGATCAACACCGAGGAGGTGGTCGAACAAAAGGAGGAAATAGCAGGGGTGCAGCATACCCGAATAGCAGCCGAAGCGTGCCGCAGAAAAAAAACCAACCCATTCATTCATTTATATATATATATCTATAAAAAAAGATGACCTTCCCTTAATGTATTTTTATTTTTTTGTTTGTGTATATCTTATTATTGTTCGGTTACAATTATTGGTGCACGAAGGTATATGTATGTATAACTCCATCACTATATGTATAGCAATACCCAGGATTCAACTCGTCGAGATCTCATCGCTCCGGATAAAAGTGGGGTAAGTTTGACGGAACCCTGTTCCCGAGTTTTCTCTATATTTATATATATACATATATTCTCGTGCTCATTTTATTTTTACACCATTATTAAATATAAGTATTTTTTTGTAACAATGGTAACCGATGGGTGTCAGGTTTAAAGAAAAATAATTTTGGGCGGGGGACGATTTTAGTATCTTTGGTTCACGCTGCCGACGTACTAGGCCATGTAGCCATGTTGTTTGTGAGGCATGTGGCCAGGGAAATAAAAAAACTGTTGTGGATTCCGACCGTATCGGTCAAATAGCAGCAGTCTGTGGAGTCCGCAAATATCGGTCAAACAGCCTGATGTTCCGACGACTGGTGGGAGGGGGTTTTCGGACATACACTTTCTTAGGTGGCCCATTTCACATATGGAACAGTTCACATAGTTTTTGACTGAGGAGAGACTTATTAATGGCGTAACAGCACCTATCTTATTATAGCAAGTTGTAGTCAGCAACGTTCACTTTAGATCGTGTCATACGAGGGTCGTTTGATAAGTCCGTGACTTTTTGTATTTGCCGCGAACCTGCTCTAAATACAACACTGCTCCTGTCAGCAGTTATCGATTAACAGCTGACTGTAAAATTTTGAGAAAGCTGCGTTTTTTGGTTTGCGTTTTATAGGCATTGAAAGCAGACGATCTCGTGAATTTTTTTTGTCCATCAGGACAATGCACGGGTGCACACGTGTGTAGTCAGCATGGCAAAATTTCATAAATTGGGCTACGAACTGCTACCCCATCCAGCATATTCTCCAGATTTAGCCCCCTGTGACTATTTTTTGTTTCCAAACATGAAGAAATGGCTCGGCGGTAAGTGATTCGGGTCAAATGAAGAGGTCATCACAGAAACAAACGACTATTTTGAGGGCCTTGAGAAAACCTATTATTTGGAAGGAATAAAAAAATTGGAAAAACGCTGGACTAAATGTATAGAGCTAAAAGGAGATTATGTTGAGAAATAAAACGCTTCTTTGACGAAAAAAATATATTTTATTCAAAAAGTCACGGACTTATCAAACGACCCTCGTATATTTAGCTGCATACCAAGCAGAACACCAAAAACAATTCTTAAATAGAGAAACCCAAATACAAAATGAACACAAGTGCGGGAGACACCCCCCTACAATATGAGGCACTTAATCAAGAGAGTCTTGAAAACTTCGAAAAGCATCCGGAAGAGGTAGGACACTTGACCGATCAGATTGACAACACAATGGATGAAGCAGCCGGAGGAATGGATTTACCACTAGGACCTCCTAGGGGACGCTTCAGCATGCTTCCGCGGTACCAGGCAAGTTCGGGAGACCGTTCGGATGCTGCCCATAAGCGGGAAAACGAACTGATGGATTTAGTGAGACAAAGTAGAGATACGAGCCGCACAAACCTTTACGGAACAACCAAGAATGGGACCACCACCTGGACTACCCAGAAACCCCACGGATAGCTTTGTAAGGCATCAAGACACCCCGACATCAGAACAGGTGTCGCAATACTGTTTTAACAGCCAAATTCATCGATTAAAGGGGTCGTCTACCTTCGCGGTTTAAAAAAATAGATTTTTGTTTGCATATTTTTAATGTAGACATAATTAAAAACATGCCCTGTGAAGGATTTGATCGAAAGCATGCTGGTTTACGAGATATCGAGCCTTAAACATGGCCCGCAATGCCAATTTACTTCGCTCAGAAGCGTATCATTTATCTTTAATCGCGTTTTTCTTCAAAACTATAGAAGATATCCTAAATCTGTAAAGCGTCACTTATACACAAAACATCTGGCTATGGCATGACACTTCTTTTTTTTTTTTAAGTTTTTTTTTCGATTTTTTATAGTCTGAAAGTTGAAAGTTTTTGATTCAGCGTGGAAAGTTTACAAGAATTATATGGAATAAGTCGACAGCAAGTGTTCAGAGAATTTTATAGTCTGCTGTTCGGCGCAGCAGGCAAGTGGTATTGGCAACTAATGGAGGATCGAGCTGAAGATTACGATTTTGATTACTATTCGCTCACCAGGGAAATGAAATGTCCTTTTTTTCTACAACTGGAAGTGACTTAATGAAGGTCAAAGAATTAATGGAGAGGAAACAAGCGTATAACGAGTCCTTCAGCGATTGTGTCTCCGACATGCACAACTTACACTTCAAGTTAAAACACACAAAACTCACGCGCAGTCAGCAGAGTATGGCGGGTCGAAGCCACACGTTTATGGGCGCCTCATGAGAGCAGAGAAAGAAAATAAACTAAAAAAAAAATGGCGTACGATTTTCTTTTGCGAAGTCATTCCATGCGTAAACGCATCGATCACTTCGAGCCTGTTACGTACACCCTTTTCGTGAGATCGTAAGACTTTGAAGATTCACAACCAGAATCTAAATCATCGCGTTGAGTCAGATGGATTGCGACAAAGAAAATGCAAGTCGACAATAAACGAGTCTCCGATGACCAGTTCAGCGGCCGCAATAGGTTGCAGAAAGAAAAGAAAACCCACACCAGTTCCGGGCACAACTGACCGAGGGGGTATTGACTCCCAAAATAGGGGAAAGTTTGAAATATGATTCCTAGGTTGGAACACTTGGCATATAAGACCGATAGATCAGAAAAAGCTCTATGCCGGTATAAAAAAACCGTGGCCCACAGATAAAATAGTCAATACCCTGGGTAACTATCCGTACGTCAATACCCGGGCGATTATCCGCCAGTCTATAGCCGGGAAGACTCAAAGTGAACATCCAAAAGTGAATATCCTGGAAGACTCGAACTAACTACCCGAAAGCCAACACTCGGGATAACTTCAGTCAAAGGAAAAATGTCGAGGAGCGAGGACGCTATCAACCCTTAAAGTAACAGGACCTCCCTTGGAAGGATCCAGGACCAACACAAGGAATACACTTGAAGAAAAACCCTAGTTCCATAGAAGTCTCAGGATGGGCGGCAAGGAGTCTAAAGCCTCCGACAACACAGCAAATGTGATCAACATTGTGGAGGTTGTCGACCACAAGGAGGAAATAGCAGGGGTTCAGCATACCCTGAAATTCATCGCTGCCTTATTGATTTTCCTGGCACTATTAAAACTAGTGAAAATATACAAGAGATCCGTACAGCGGAGGTGGGATCACCATACACTGGACAGAATTGCATCCGGTTTCCCACAAAGTGCATAATTAAAAAACGGCAAAACAATTAAACCAAGAACATGTGAGCTGGTGCATTTTCGTTACAATTTTCCAAACAAGTGCTTATTCCAAGTAATCTGGGAGTCGAATAGCAGCCGAAGCGTGCCAAAACCAACCCATTCATTCATTCATATATATATATATCTATAGAAATATGACCTTCACTTAATGTATTTTTATACCCGTTACTCGTAGAGTAAAAGGGTATACTAGATTCGTTGAAAAGTATGTAACAGGCAGAAGGAAGCGTTTCCGACCATATAAAGTATATATATTCTTGATCAGGATCAGTAGCCGAGTCGATCTGGCCATGTCCGTCTGTCCGTCCGTCTGTCTGTCCGTCTGTCTGTCTGTCCGTCTGTCCGTCTGTCTGTCCGTCCGTATGAACGTCGAGATCTCAGGAACTACAAAAGCTAGAATGTTGAGATTAAGCATACAGACTCCAGGGACATAGACGCAGCGCAAGTTTGTCGATTCATGTTGCCACGCCCACTCTAACGCCCACAAACCGCCTAAAACTGCTACGCCCACACTTTTGAAAAAGGTTTTGATATTTTTTCATTTTTGTATTAGTCTTGTAAATTTCTATCGATTTACCAAAAAACTTTTTGCCACGCCCACTATAACGCCCACAAACCGCCAAAAACTGCCACGCCCACACTTTTGAAAAATGTTTTGATATTTTTTCATTTTTGTATTAGTCTTGTAAATTTTTATCGATTTCCCAAAAAACTTTTTGCCACGCCCACTCTAACGCCCACAAACCGCCAAAAACTCTCCTTCGCACTTCCACTAGCTGAGTAACGGGTATCAGATAGTCGGGGAACTCGACTATAGCGTTCTCTCTTGTTTTATATATTTTTTTGTTGTTTGTGTACATCTTATTATTGTTCGGTTACAATTATTGGTGTATGTATAGCAACACCCAGGATCCAACGGGTAGAGATCTCATCGCTCCGGATTAAAATGGGGTAAGTTTCACAAGTGGGGTAACCGTCGCCAAACTAGCCAAACATAATATAGCGGGGGATTATGTTCGGAGCAGATCGCCAGCGCTTAGTCATGCGCGAGTTAACTCCCCGTAGCTTTGAGGGTGGAGTTTGGAGAAAAATATAACGTCCGCTGGAGTTGGAGTTGGAAATTCTGAATGATCCTTATATTTCTTTCATAGCTCTTTACAACTTGGTTTGTTACATTATAATCGGACCGAAAAGTGGAATTGGAGCGGATGCGATTCTGTGTGTCAAGAGGTGCGATATGAGTTGTCTCCTTGGGGAAACAGGCCGCTGCGAGTACCAGTATCAGTAGTACTCCGAGCATCGTGTATGTAGTCGTCGAATGGACCTTAGCTCGCCACTGTATTCTGTTGATCTGTATTTTCGTTTCAAGGTCCTCCATTTTTATTGCTCGTAGAGTAAAAGGGTATACTAGACTCGTTGAAAAGTTCGTAACAGGATCAGGATCAAAAGCCGAGTCGATCTGGCCATGTCCGTCTGTCTGTCCGTGTTGCCAAGCCCACTCTAACGCCCACAAGCCGCCAAAAACTGTCACGCCCACACTTTTGAAAAATGTTTTGATATTTTTTTAATTTATTTGTAAGTCTTGTAAATATCTCTCGATTTGCCAAAAATTGTTTTGACACGCCCACAAACCGCCCAAAGCTCCCACGGCCACACTTTTGAAAAATGTTTTGATATTTTTTCACAATTTTGTAAGCCTTGTAAATATCTCTCGATTTGCCAAAAATCTTCTTGCCACGCCCACTCTAACGCCCACAAACCACCAAAAACTGTCAGTGTTGAAATTTCTCCTTCGCACTTCCACTAGCTGAGTAACGGGTATTAGATAGTCGGGGAACTCGACTATAGCGTTATCTCTTGTTAGATCGTGTATTCCCAATTCTTGGGTTGTTCTGTTCCTCTTGTTTGTTTCTATTTGAGATATGTCCAACTTCAGGTTGGCGGTGCCAAGACTCTCCACCGCTTCGTACTGTACGTTGTTTATTATGGTCTTTCAACGACGGAATTTCATCAATACTGAAAAATTGCGATATAACCGGCTTTCGGTTCGAATATCGCGGTGACGAATCTTACGTACTTTACTTATCTTTCCGCTTCCTTTGTAATACAATTCTTATTTGTTTGAGTTACACTTTTGTTGTTTATACATATATAAATGTTTCTTATAAACTAATATATTTCCTTATATGTAGTAGTGAATTATGTGTAGTGGATCCTTGAGTGTCTGTGTGTGAAATGGAGTTTGAACATTCAAGATTTAATTCAGCAAAATGGGATTTCAAAATACTTGTCCCTGCTATTATTTTTTTCTTTTTTAATTTTAATTTTATTATTTAATTTATTCTTTTTCTCTTTTCATTATATTTATTTTACTTATTTTATTTATCGTATTTATTTTATTTAGTTTCCTTCTTTTATTTTACCAAATGTGGACAGTTATTGCTCCCCTTTCTTTATTTAATTTCCAATTCACTTTCCCTTATTAATATTTTATATTATTAATTTTTTATATGTGTGTATAACGATTCCTACGCTAAGCAGCCGCCCTGTTCTTAACAGTAAACATGTAAATGATACAATACCGAGAGTAGTAAAGAGAATCATCCTGATGACTCTTCGACATATGCAATGTTCGTTGCTATCGGGACGTTCTGCTCGACCATTTCCCTTTACTACATCATATAATCGAACCTATTGGCCACTTCCCAATCTGTGCACCGAACTTCCAACTATAATCGACAGACTCGTCCGGCATGACAGGCCGACGCTCTTCGCGTACCTCATTGTTACCTCGAACTGCCAATAACCGACACCGTTTGCCGACGGTTGTTTGTCTGATCTAGCCGTTCGTTATGGCATCGAGCCGCGACCGATCGTTTGTTTGGTCAAATCAACTTCTTTTCCATGCTTACCTCTTTCCAAACTTTTCCACAATCATATATGAACTTAGCTCGTTAATTTTTGATATATGTATATTGATTTATTTTATTTAGCGCTTGCCTTCATTATTAATATATGGGCTTGGATTAATCCGGGTGAGTTATTATTTGCTTATTCCTCATTTCGCACTTTCCATTTACTATTTCCATTGCTTTAACAACTTGTCGTTTCTTTTATTATGTCCACCTCCATTTCACTTACTTCACTCTACCCACTGTTTTCTTCTCCTTACATTGATATTATAATTAATATTATTTGCATTGTCCTAGATTTTCGCGAATCCTTTGATTATTCTCGGTATTCACGAATCCTTTGATTATCCTCGGTCTTTATAAATCCTTGATGCACTCGTCCTTTGGCCTAGGTCTACCGACTGCGACAGTTAACTCCCCGTAGGTTCGAGGATGTGGAGTTTGGAGAAAAATAATACGTCCGCTGGAGTTTAGTTGGAAATTCTGAATGATCTTTATATTTCTTTCAAAGTTCTTTACAACTTGGTTTGTTACATTGTGCTTATACTAATATGTTGATCGCTCGGAATTCGAGCGGATGCGATTCTGTGTGTCAACAGGTTTCGGGTGGCCCGATGTTTTAATCGATTCAGCATCTCAAGTGCTAATCGATACAAAGACTCAGCGAGTTAAGTGTTAGCCGAAACAGCGTTTCGAGTGTTAGTTGATATTAAGACTTTGCGGTTCAAGTGCGGTAACTCGCGCACACCGTAGGTGGTCGTTCCGAGTTTGCCTTTCGGTTCCATTAAAAATCCATTTAAAAATATTATCTTCATCGACTTGCTCCGGCTAATCTACACTGGTTCAAGTGCGGTAACTCGCGCACACCGTAGGTGGTCGTTCCGAGGCCCTGCTCACCCAGATGTACTCCTCCAGGGTGATGGCCAGCCTAACCATGGCGGCTGCCACCACCAAGTGTCCGTAGTCCGGAACCTTCAGCGCGAATCCTGCGGGTATCGGATGGGGCTCTAATCCTGCCCTTTTTCTCGGTGTTGAAGTTGTTTTATTTCTCCCGAATCACGTCTGCTTTGTCTAACTTCTCGATCATCACATCTCTATCGGCGGGCAAGCCGCTGCAGGGCTTTGGCTCTGACGGGGTACTCAGCCGGTATTGACTCTGCCGTGTTTTGGCTCTGCCGTGTTTTGGCTCTACCGGTATTTTGGCTCTGCTGGTATTTTGGCACTGCCGGTGTTGGCTCTGCCGCACAGTGGACGTCGTTGTATGGAGAGCGCGGCCATAAATACTTCCAGTTGAGGTAGAGGCTTGAAACTTTGCACAACTTTTTTTCTTATAATACCTCTAATATCATATATAAAAATTAGTCAGATCGGACTACTATATCATATAGGTGCCATAGAGCGATCGGTCTGCAATAAAGTGTTTGTATGGAAAATTTCTAATATTTCGGTTACTTATTAGAGATTTTTAAAAGAATACAAATAAAATTAATAGGAATGTTTCAACATATTTATGCCTCAAAAAAGAAGCAGTCGTCTTGTCCAGTTTAAAAATTTCAGCTATCCGTCTCTGCTTTGTCCTTTTTGAGCAACCCTCATATTCCATTTCCGTCCTCGTTCACCATTAACATTTGTCATTTCCACTTAACAAAATACTCTCCTGTTTGTTAAGCCATTCAGAGTGTGCTCCGACTGTCTTCACCTTACTTCCACATTTCTTCCAAAAAACGGCTATTTATTTTGCAAATTTAATTGGTGCACTTGGTTATTATGCAAACTTCTGCGACTTCCTCCATATCTTCAATTAATTATTGTACGTGATTTGCAACATTTTTCGCTTTTTGTGCATTGAGACAAATTTTTCGTGCACCAAATCTCGAGTATGTCCATTCTTGAAGAAACGTAAAATGTGCCTAACAGTAAAGTAAATAACAGACTGAAGAAAACAAAATAACAAAACAACATATTTGAACACAAATAAAATACAAACACAATAACGGTATTACAAAAACAAACCAAACGCAGCGCAGTAACTAGAAAATAGACCTTGGAATAAAGGGAGACGGCGTTAGTGTTTTTAATTTTTGAGTACATTGGAGCGCCTGTCTGCAAAAGTCTTAAGTTTTAATACCCGTTATTCGTAGATTCGTTCAAAAGTATGTAACAGGCAGAAGGAAGCGCTTCCGACCATATAAAGTATATATATTCTTGATCAGGATCAATAGCCGAGTCGATCTGGCCATGTCCGTCTGTCCGTTCGTATGAACGTCGAGATCTCAGGAACTATAAAAGCTAGAAAGTTGAGACTCAGCATGACTCCAGAGACATAGAAGCAGCGCAAGTTTGTCGATTCATGTTGCCACGTCCACTCTAACGCCCACAAACCGCCCAAAACTGCCACGCCCAAGTTTTGATTATTATTATTATTAATATTGAGAAATTAACGCATAATTAAAATTATGCGGAATTTTGGATTAGCTATAGCAGCTGAGGGCCTTAAGCTAAGTTATATACATTTTGTTGAGTTTGGTTATATTATATGTACAAGGTTCTTATTTTACGGTTAATTACTATGTAATAGTTTTTTAAAGCTAATTTATTTATGTTATTTATGGATATGATTTTTTATTTTTTGCTTATATTGTATGGTAAAGGTTCGTATTTTTTAAGAATTGTATTGTTTGGTGAATGTTTTCAAATGAGGTGATTTCTCTAATTGTTTGTTTCAGGAGATTCGATCTGTTTTGCTGAAGGTCAGGACAGTCGAGTAATATATGTTGTAATGTTATGTTGATGTTGCAGGTTGTGCAGATTGGTGGTGGAGTTTTATTGAGTATGTGGCTGTGGGTTAGATTGGTATGTCCTAGTCTTATTCTTGTGAATTTTATTGAGTCTGATCGTGAGATGTTTTTCGTCGGGGTGCTGTCGTGGCTAATATTTTTGTAGTGGATTGATGAGTTGTTAAATATTGAAGTTTTAAATGTTTCAGTGTTTTGTTTGATGTGTTTCAAGATGTCTGATGTGTTGAAGTTTTTTTGGGTAATCAAAGGGAAATTATGTGCGTTTTTTGCTGTTTCGTCCGCGAGCTCGTTTCCTGGAATCCCGCAGTGTCCCGGGAATTAAGATTTTATTCCTCTTGTATTTGTTTAGGATATTTCTGATGGAGGTGGTGTAGTAGTTTTGGCTTTTTATGTTTTCAATTTCTTTTAGGGCTGATGGGGAATCTGTGCAGATTGCAAATTTTCCTCGTTGTTTGCTGGCGTGGTTGCATGCTGTCAGAATTGCTGCTATTTCGGCTGTGTATATGGAGGAGTATTGTGGGAGTATATGGTGGTAAATAATTTCTGTTTCCGTTGTTACGCTATATGAGACTCCGCTAGCTGACTTGGATCCATCTGTGTAAAGAAAGTGTCTGCCTGCTAGTGTGTTTTTTAATTCCTTGAACTTTTGTTGGTATATTAATGGTGCCGTTTCTGCTTTGGATGAGGTGTGTAGTGCGGTGTTAGTGCTTGTATTACTGCACAGCCAGTGTGGGGTTTTTTCTTTCCTGCTTGTTTCGGGTGATACATAAATATATTTTAGTTGTTCTATTGTGTTGTGTAGTGAAGACGGGACTTTTGGTATTCTTTTGGAATTTTTAATTTTGTTGTAAATTTTTTCAATTGGTGAGAACTTGGAGTTGATTATGATTTTGATGTTTTTTTGTGCTGCATATGTTGTTCTATGTTCTATTGGCAGTATGTTAGCTTCATGCAATAGGTTGTTAATTGGAGTGGTGCGAAAGGCATTGAAGGCGATTCCTATTGCTCAGTGGTAAATCGTTCTTAGTTTGCTCAGGGTTGATTTTGGAGCATTTCCATAAATGTGTACTCCGTAGTCTATTTTGGACATAATAATTGATTTGACCACATATATTATTGTTTTTGTGTTGCAGCAGAATTTTTTGTTGGCTAGACATTTAATGACGTCTAGTCTTTTAGCTAGTTCTAAAGTAAGATTTTCTATGTGTTTGTTCCATCTGTAGTTTCTGGCTATTGTTATTCCTAGTATTTTGAGGGACGTTACATTTTGTATGGGGGTATCGATGGTTTGCAGTGTGAAGTTGCAGGTTCTTTTCCTACAAACGTGCTGATGTTTGCATTTTTTGGTTGAGAGGGATGCACCCGAGTAGTTGCACCATTGATTTATGTCGTTGAGAAGTGCGTCTAGGTTGAGGTTGTTTTGTTTTTTCCCAAGATTGTAAATTATTGTGAAGTCGTCGGCGTAAGCAGTGAAATCCATTTGTTTGTGCGTAGCTAGTATTTTGTTTAATTGGTTGAATGCTATTGCGAATAATATCACAGATAAGGGGGATCCTTGCGGTATTCCATTGTGTAGTGGTTGGGGGTTTGAGTAGCATTTGTTGGAAAGGACTGTTATTTTTCTATTGGTGAGGAAGTATGTTATGTAGTTGGAGATCCTTGGGCCTATTTTCCAGGCTATGAGTTCGTCAATGATGCTGTGGATGCCTACTCTGTCAAAAGCTTTGGCGAAATCTAGTGAGATGATCGACGCGTGGCTTTTCTTTGATAGGGATGCAGTTATCTGATAATCTAGCATAGCTAGAGAATCAGAAACCGATTTTCCCTTTCTGAATCCCATTTGCCGGTTATCTAGAAGCTTGCTATTTGAAGCAAACCACCATAGCCGTTTTGCTATTATTTTATCAAGGACTTTGGATATGCATGGATTGAGTGATATGGGTCGGTAGGAGTTAATGTTGGTTTTGTCCGTGTTCGGTTTGGGTATTGGTATGACGCTGCTTACTTTAAGTTGCTGAGGTATATGTGAGCTAAGGATGTTGTTAAAAAGTTTTAGCAGTCTTTTATGTAGGTTTGTGGATAGGTTTTTAAGCATAGGATAGCTTATACGGTCTCAGCCTGGAGTTTTTCCTTTAAGTTGGTTAAGTGCAGCAAGGAGTTCTGTAAGAGATATGTCCTGTTCGATGCTAAGCGCTGTAGGGGATGGGACGTGTGTGTGAGGGATTGGATTTGATTTCCTTTGTATGAATGCTGTGTGGAAGTTTCTGTCAAGCGATGCTTTAGACCAGTGGGTGCAGAGGTAGTTGGCTATTTCTTTATTGTCCATAATGCTTTGTGTTGTGTCATTGGAGCAGTGGATGTGGTGTCTAGTTTTCAGCGCAGAAATGGTTTATTTTAGTCATATTTTTCCGATGGTGAATTGGCTAATTTCGGTTGTAAGCTTTCCGTTGCTGTTTTTTTTCTTATTTTTATTTCTTGTTTGAGTTTGGCGTTGGATTTTTTGTATGATAATACGTTTGTCATATTAGTGTTTCTGTTGAGATTTTTCCATGCTGTTTGCTTTTCATTTCTTAATTGTTGGAGGTTTTGGTCCCACCATGGAACGTTCCGCTGTCTTCTAGACTGGTGTGATTGGGGGATGGATTCATTGGCGGATTGAATTATTATTCTTGTAATAATAGCGAGTTCTTTATTAACATTGGAGCTTGGGGGCTTTTCAATAGATAGCTTATCCGCAATTTCCTGGAATAGGGGCCAGTTTGCTTTCTTAAGGTTAAATCTTGGTCGTTCGATTGGGTTGTTCATGTTATGTTCTTCGAATAGGTCTATGTGAATTGGGTAATGGTCGCTGCCTGAAAGCGAGCTGTCCGTATACCATTTTGAGTTTAGGTTAATAGGGGGTGATCCAATGGAAAGGTCAATGTGTGTGAATGTATGATGTGTGGTAAAGTGGGTTTCTGAGCCGTTGTTAAGTGTTACGAATGAGTTTTGGTTGATAAATTTAAATAATGTGTTTCCACTTTGGTTGTTGGTTTGTGAGCCCCAGCTCCTGTGCCAGCTATTAAAATCTCCAGTTATTAGAAGGGGTGGTTGTAAGTTGTCGTATATATTTCTGAGGTTTTGTATTGTAAAAGGTTTGTTGGGTGGGATGTAAGATGATGATATGGTGAACTTGAATTTGGAGTGAATTGTTACTGCTATTGTGTCAAAGTCAAAGGCGCTGATTTGTACATTTTGATGTTGTAATGAGTTATGGACGAGGAGAGCAACTCCTCCAACACTGTTTGTGGCGGTGTTTTCGTGATAGATGGTGTAGTTTATTGGAATAGGTATGTTTTGAGTAGAGTGTAAGTGTGTTTCTTGTATGGATATTATCTTAGGGTTGTGTTTTTTTATAATAATTTGCAATTGGTTGTAGTTGTTAATGTAACCGTTCATGTTCCACTGTATTACTTTAAGCATTTTTTTTTTAATTGGGATTTTAATTAATTTAGGAAATAGAGACAGTTTACCTGTTTTGATGTATAATTGCATTATATTTTTTTTTTGTATTTATTTTATTTTTGTTTGTATTAGATACTGTCGCTGTCGCTATTAAGAAGTGGAGTTTTGTTGCTATTATTTTTTTTTTGTTTTTGTTCAGTTTTTTCTTTAGATTTAAGGGGTTTGGCGAGAGTGTTTTGTTTGTTGGTGTAGATTCTTAGTTTTAGGTCTTCTTGTATGGAGGAGTTCAGTGTTGATGTAGATGCAGTGATCGGGGTGGTGTCCATTAGTGTATCGAGGTCATCATATGGGTGTTTCTAGATGGGGGTTTAGCGGCTGAAGAGGTGGAGGCAGTATTTTTTCCGTTCTGAAGTGAATTGGGTAAGACGATGGGTAGTTTGGTGATTGGCGTGGCTTCTTTTGTTGTTTTTTCGGTTGTTATGGTTGAGTATAGAGTATGTTGGTGGGTATGTCGTGAGTAGTAAATCATTAGGGCCTTTTTGTGGTCGACTTTTTCGAGGGTTTTTATAGATGTTAGTTCCTTTTGTTTTATAAATGCTGGGCATGTTTTTTCTAATGGGCTGTGTTTGTTGTCTGGGATATCGTATTTGCAGTTTACGCAAAATTTAGTTTTGGTGCATATTTCGTCTGTTGTTCTGCGGAGCAGTTGATGCATATTTTGTTTGATGAGCAAGCAGTTGTGGGATGTCCGAATCTTAGGCAGTTTCGGCATCTGAGTGGAAGAGGAATATATGGGCGTACATTCACTCTCTCGTATCCAATCATCAGTGTATCTGGAAGCGTTAGTGATGCAAAGGTGATAATGATGAGGCCAGTTTCTTTAGGTTCGTTGTTTTCAATTTTTTTAATTTTCCGTATTTCTGTCACGTGTTGTGGTTTTAGTTCATTTACAATTGTTTCGTCGTCGATGTTACGGAGATCATTGGAGTATATAACTCCTTTGGAGAAGTTGAGGGTCTTGTGCTCACTTACTTCTACGGGGAAGTTGTGAAAGTTAGTCATTTTTAGAAGTTTTTGTGCTTGTAGGGTCTCTTGTGACCTTGGCTGTTTCCACTTCACCGTTGCATGCGTAGTCAATAACTTTTTTCCTTAAGAATGGGCTTACGTTTTTAAATGTTTCATTGTCTGTTCTTTTTATGATTATGAATTTGGGTCCAGTGTCGGATGATTTAAATAATCAATTTATTTCGGGAGGCATTGTTGTTGGGCACTAGCCCTTTTTGCTTTGTCACTTTTTTTTTTTCTCTTTTAATGTCGTTTGTTTGTCCAAAAAAATTTTTTATATGGTTAGTGTTGTTGTTGGTTTTTAACTGATAAGGCGTATAGGTCCGCTGTTAATTAGTCGCACGTCTTTACTTCTCGAAGCTTGGAGTGGTACTGCAAGTTTTGATATTTTTTCATTTTTGTATTAGTCGTGTAAATTTCTATCGATTTTCCAATAAACTTTTTGCCACGCCCACTAAAACGCCCACAAACCGCCAAAAACTGTCAGTGCTGAAGACTCTCCTTAGCACTTCCACTAGCTGAGTAACGGGTATTTGATAGTCCTTGTTCTTTTATCAAAAAGCATTGACAAAGGTTAAGGTTTCATTAATGGAAACAATCGCGCACAGCAAAAAACACAAGCTCGCAACTTTAGTTATATTTTTAGAAAGTACCGTAAGCTTTGCAGAAAAAATCGGTTTGATTTAGATATGTTTGGACATTTTTGAGATGGTTTGGCTATTTTATGAGCAAATCGGCTGTACTACGTTTTTTGATTTTTGGCCTATGGGCGAAACCACTGTGTGCCGGTATGTTTCTGGGCTCTTTAGTGTTGCTAAGCTTAGCCGTGTTGCTGGGCTCTGCCGCGTAATAATAATAACCCAATTAACCTAATCCCTTATGCTAACTAAGATTACAAATATTACTAGACCCTATTCTAAATGTTCATATTTACATAAACTTGTGGAGAACCAGGATGGCGGCGGCCAATCATGGTATCCTGTAGCCTTACTATGTTCGACGAAAGGAAATTCACGACCTGATAGGGTTCTTCGTATCTTTTTTGTCAGTTTAGAGGCGAAACCTTCATCAGCGTTAGAGAGGGTGTGCCGGCGCACGAGAACTGAAGAGCTCAGTGTTGGTCTCCATTCTCGCCGTTCTTATTGACCACGTGGTTTTACTTTCACAATAAAATAAGTCGCGGCGCGATTTTGCCGGGATCGGTTTTAATTGCACCTTCGCTTGGTGGCTAACGACTGGTATTAAATGTTCGGGGGCAAGGTCGGCTTGCCTCGGTAGGTACCCTTGCTTTTCGGTGACTAACGGCTGTGACTTGGTTGGGAGCTTGTGATCGAATGTGTTGCTGTTGCTTAGCTGCGTGCTGATGTTGATCGATGGAGCGCTTACAATCGACTGTCCAGGATGTTTCCCGGCTGGAGGTTTATAATCTTGATGTTGCACGACTGGGAGCTTGTGATCGACTCCCCGAATACCGGTCGAAGTTGAACTTAAATACCGGCGCGGCCGGCCCCGGGCTTCCCTCCTTAGGAAAGAAACATCGCGTGCGAGAGGGATGGGAAAACTATGCGTGCTGGTGGCGGCGACGCCTGCTTCAACGGCTCTGCTCTCTACTCGGCTTATCGAGTCGGGGCGCGTTTTTTTCCTGGGCTTACGCCTTGAGCTTCGTGCTCTCGTTCTTCGTGTCCCGAACTATGCTTTGCCGATGTTTTGAGCCGTGGCGACGATGATCGCATGCGGTTTTCGCTGTTGCTATGCGAGAATTTTTGTCTGTGCCTAAGTGTGTATTTATGTGTTTCTATGTGCCCCGTCCTCCCTAAAATCTTCGTCCCTTACCTATAATTTTGTGTCCATATTTTTCCTACTTGTGGAGCTTTAATCACCGATGGGTGTTAGGAGTCCTTTTATCCTGCCTGGTCGGGCGCCATTCTGTAAGGATGCTAATCACTTAGCTAGCCCAGGATCATCCACGAAAACAGGCAGATCAAAAGGGGCCTACTGGCCAGGATTTGGAACGTAGAGGGGTGAACGCCGCATAACTCGGCCCGTATCTAAGGTCCCACTCCGGTAAGAGGCTGCGTAGCCGCGGGACCGCTCAAGGGGGGCGAAGCGCTGCGGAGACGGAGCTTCACCATGGAGACGGCTGCGTATCCGCGGGTCGCTTCCAGGTGGGGATCGGAAGGCGGACTCCCGCCCAGGGGAGACAGCTGCGTATTCTCCGGGCCGCTCCCAGGGGGCTCGGGAGGATGCAGAGTCCCATCATGGGTGGACGGCTGCGTATCCGCGGTGCCGTTCCCTGTTGCGAATCGAGGGGGGCTGAAGAGGAGGGAGCGACGGGTGCGGGAGGAATCGAAATATTTGTGGTTATAGTTTCGTTTGTCCAAAGTTTTATTTCTATCCTATCGAAACACTCATTGAGCAGACCAACCGCGTGGTGTTCATTCGCTTTCAGGCATTTCATACGCTCCAATACAAATTCTGAACAACGGACGGTGAGCCAACGCCAGGACTTCTAATTATTCTAAACCATATTAGTAATAAATTAACTTCAACCGAAAACCCTAGAGTGTGTTACGTCACTGAAGAAGCAGGTTATTACATTGGCGATGAGTAGAAAAATCGATAAATAATAATAATAACTAAAAAAAAAATTAGGTAAGTTTGCCCATCAGAAACAAGAGAAAAAAAAGACAATGAATTGCAAGACACGCGCGACGAGTGTGAATAAAAAAAACCGTCTTAAATGTGTAATGGAAATAATAAGGAAAAGGAGAGAAGGAATGACGTTGCAAACAGAAACCACAAAGCACAAAGTGGAATGAGTGGTTTTGCATGCAATAATTATTCCCCTTCCCTCTCTCGTTCCACACACACGCACTCCGCTAAATAGGCTAAGTGAAGAACTTATTCTTCTCAATTCTGACATTTGCTGAGTAAGAGAGACTCTCTAGCAACCAAAGAAAGCCAAACAAAATAAAGTGTTTCAAGGCCGAGTACGCATCACAAGCTCTAAAGAGAGAAGCTGAGTAGTGGTACAAGGCAAAAAAAAAATTTAATAATAAAAAGAAATTAAAAATAATAATAATATACAGGTCGAGTGGAGCAGGCAAGGCTGCCCTCCACAAGCCAAAGAAGGAAACACAAACAAACGAAAACAACTAAACCCCAAATTGAATTGGGTATATTATTGAACTGAGGGTGGTTAATAATTACAAGTCATGTTATAAATCTTACAGTTGCTTTCGTTGTAAACCCCAAATCTAGGTCCCATATTGGAAATGACTGACTGTGTCATAAAACCGTTTCAGGCTATCGACAGGGCAATCCTCCGAAATGAATGTGAGAAATGGCTAAGGGCGCTTACAATATACCTCGAGGCCGAGGGTATTGAAACCGAATAGCAGAAGAGCAGTAAGCAACTACTTGGCGGGAGTCCAGCTACAGAGTCCAGCTAACCTGGTGCGCTGGTTCAGCCCACAGACGAAAATAAAGAAAACATCTACAAAATCCTCATCGACCATCTACTTCGTCAGCAAACGCAAAGATGTCCCTTCGGATCTTCAAAATCGGAGATTGAGGACATATGCCTTAAAGATAAAGCACCTCTAGACCTCAAGAACAAATTCGTGGGAAAGGAAAATTTTCTAGAAGAAGAAGAAGTGATCAAAGCGTGTCAGCTTGAGGAACAGATCAACAAGGAATCAAAAGCAATGACATCAAGGCCAGTGGCAGAACCCATCTGTAAAATTGCAAATCGCGGTTTTCAGCAGAGTGGGGAATGCTCAAGGTGCGGAAAGTTTGGTCACGCATCAAATGACCCATCATTTTCGGCAAAAAATTCCACCTGCAATAAATGCTTCTTGAAGCCCGGACACTTCGCTAGGAAATTCCGAACTATCGGAAAAGCAATTCCGACCATATGCCACTAATACATTACTTAGAGTGATATTCATTTTCGAGGCCCCAATTTCTTTTGAGCCAGGTAGCGAAGAGATTGCTTCATTGAAAATGGGAAACCATCTCTTTTGGGCCGAGACACGGCCATCGAGTTAAAAGGCCTCCGACTGGGAAGAAACATGAACCAGATTGAAGAAATGGTATGATAGTCCCTGATATAGCTGAGTCTTCCAAGAGAAATGAAGAGATCATAGACGCAATCAGTTGCCTTGAGAACGACTCCTGGAAGCCCGATAGTATCGGGCCGATACATTAACACATCACTACCCGTTTCGTAACAAGCTCTCAGCGGTTAGCACGCTGCTTTTGAGGGGAAACCGTATAGTCATTCCAACATCTTTAAGAGTAAAAATACTGGAGCTAGCCCACGAAAGACATTCCCGGATAGCAATGAAACGCCGCCTGAGATCCAAAGTATGGTGGCCACAGATAGACAAAGATGCAAAGAAATTCGTTATAGCATGTAGAGATTGTTGCCTGGTATCGCAAGACTTCCGGCCAGCCCCAATGGATAGAAATCCGTTCCCTACTGGTCCGTGGATATGGGTGGCATCAGCTTTGCTAGTTCCTTTACCCAGCAATGAATATGTTCTGGTCTTTATTAACTATTTCTCACGATATATGGAGTATATGTTTATAAAAACCATATCTTCGAAGAAAGAGATATTTTAGAGACTGGGACGGTTGGGTACTCAGGATACCTACGAACGGATAATGGACGCCAATACGTTAGTGAGGAGTTCTCTAACTACTGCAAGATGTGCGGCGTTGAACAACTTAGAAATCAAAAAGTTTGTCCTCATGTACAATGTAACCCCACACGGAACAACAGGAGCAGCGCCCACAAAGCTAAGCAGGTGATTCTAGTGCGGACGACCGAGCGACATGGTGAGCCAACGGCAGGACTATTAATTATTCTAAGCGATATTAGCAATAAATTGACTTCAACCGAAAGCCTAAAGTGTGTTAGGTCACTGAAGAAGCGGGTTATAACACTATATATGGTCGGGAATGCTTCCTTCTGCCTGTTACATACTTTTCAACGAATCTAGTATATCGTTTAACTCTACAAGTAATTATAACATTTTCATTTGAAACAAATTATTACGGTACGTATCGACAACACGTCTTTTCCCCAATTGCCAAATTGTTCGACCCAGCTTACTCTTTGTCCGCATTGTAGTGTGTTCTTTAGAAAGTTGGCATAAGGACCTAGGTTGGACCATTCAATTCCAAGTTAACTGTGACAGTGGTGGCTAGTTTTGACTGTAAAAACTGTGCCACTTCTATGGCGACACTGCATACATACTTTGTATACAAACTTTACCATTGTGTTGGCATGGTTGACTGCTTGTGACTGGAAAATATATGTTGTCATGATGATATAATATAACATATAATAGTATTTTACGAGAAGAGCTTTCTTTATCGAATTTAAGGCTTTGCTGTGCCCATCTAGTCGGAATTGGTAAAAATCATCTTCGCAGATTTGCTTTTTACGTTTTACGATCAGCTCTACCGCTTACTTTAGTATTCATCAGTATTGACTAAGGGTATGGCTATTTTCATGCAGAAAGGGAAGAAAAAGTGATAAAAAAGAAATAAATTTAAAAAAATATAAATTTTGTGATCTTTAGAGTGCGCTTTTCAAAATTAATTATGTCTCTCAACTTTCTAGCTTTTATAGTTCCTGAGATCTGGACGTTCATACGGACGGACAGACGGACGGAAATAGCCAGATCGACTCGGCTATTGATTCTGATCAAGAATATATATCTTTTATATGGTCGGAAACACTTATTTCGGTCTGTTACATACTTTTCAACGAATCTAGTATATACTTTTTCTCTAAGAGTAACGGGTTTTAAAAACTACGAAGACATCCCTGATCGGACCAGGGATCAGCTTTTACCTTCCATAATTTTCTACAATACTGCGACGACAAAAAGATAAAGGTAGTCAAATAAATGACGGATCTACTACGAGTCAACGGCCAATTAGGGATACTAAATGCTGCAATTATTCCAGTCCTCTCCAAACTCAGTGTAGATGACTCCAGCAAGTGGTATAGACACGTTGATTGAGTTCAACATGCTATTAATTCTCAAATAGCATCAACGCCACACCATTTTGAGCTCCGGAGTAAACATGAGAAACAAAGAAAAAGCTTCGCGAACTGATTAAGAAATAGTCGATAGCTCTCTTTCAGAACACACGCAAGGACCTGCGACTAAAAACTGAAAACCAAATATTAAAGCTTTAATATAAAAACATAACTTGAAACAAAAAACCAGTAAGGTTTTACATTTCTAGAGTTGAAGCCAAAGTTTTTGGGTCCTAACGAAAGTAGAGCACAATGTCACTCGGATGGTTACAAACGTTTTCAGCCTGCGCCAAACAGGATTTCGTGGCAATAATAACCACAGGAATTCCTGTAGAATATCGAAAAATAAGCAGTTTTTCCCGAGGAATACTAGAGGAATTCACGGGAAATTTTTCGTTTGCATTATTTTTAATGTTAGTGCGTGGGTTTAGGGCCTTCTGTAAAGAAAAATATTTAAATAATATATCTGTAAAATTAGAAATATACATACCAATTAAAACTGAAAAAACGTTCCTTACCTGTTTAATATTATATAATTAACTTTATGAACGTTTGGAAATACACTTTACTCGTGCCACTATCGAATGCAAATGCGAAGGGAATGGGGAGAAGGGAAACGAAAACGAAAATTCTGACAGGTGCTTGCCATGGTATTTCCGAACATAATGATGCCTTGTAAATAGAATCTAGCACTTTTAGGTAAATTTACAAACACTTGTTGAAACAGAAGACCAATTGGAATTAATAATACAATACGAAATCCGATGACATTAAGCAGATAAACTCACAATATGTACCTCCCGAAGAACTGATCTTGAACTGATAATACTTTGTTTAGGATTTGATAATAATATAAATAAATAATACATAAGTCAAATAGTAAACAAACAACATGGTGCGGCACCTTGTCCAGCACAGAGTTAAGTAATGTTCCTCCCACGCAATTGTCGTCTCTTTCCAGCGCAACATTGATGTTATAGTGGCGGAACCGCAAGGTGTGCCGTCAGTTAGGTCGAACCAGAGCTCTTCCCAGAACCACCGCTGTAAAACCCGGACCGCTCCAGTCACAGGACACCGAGCAATGACCCCACAATCCCTTTGACCACGCCAGGTCCTTTTATTCCCCAGTGTCCCGTGGATCTCTGCGTTTCTCCGCTCCGTCACTTGCATTGTCCTTGTATGTGCCTCGGGTACAAGGACCTATGTCCCGTTAGTTCACGATTCGGCCTCTGCATGTCCAAAGTCCACACCGTTACCGGTCGACCTTCGTGCCCTTCGGTCCAGGGTTCTTTAAATCACGTTTGACCTGGCTGCAGTCCCAAACTTTGTATTGTCCTCAACAAATTGGACAATTACCCCGATTATATTATATATAATTTGCATTTTTCCTTTCCTTGGCCTAGAAATGGGCGGTTTAGATATCTTAGTGTAATCATTAATGGGTATCTGATAGCCGAGGAAATTCAGCAGATATGAGCAGTGTATCGAGCAAAACAATTCGTCACTGAAAACTCACTTGCCTACTACCGAACGTAACATAAAAGCCGGCAAAACCAATAAACAAAGAATTAGTGAACCGGTGCATTTTTTTATGTGGATATCACCAAAGACAAAGTAGTGACTTTCCAAACAAGTGCATAATTCAAGGAATCTGAGAATCGAGTAGCGGCCGAAGCGTTCATACCCACGTATAATTATATCTATATGTACGAATTCAGACCGAGAGTTTAATAAAAAAAAAACACGGTTGGTTTTTGATGTATTATTATACGTTTTATTAATTCCAATAGAGGAAGAATGGATAATGGATTATGAAGTTGAAATGGGTTTTAGCAAAGCTATCGCAATTGATAGCGTACTCAGAATTGAACTGCCGTATGGGGACATGTTTGCGTTTATATAGGCAGATTGGGATAGCTTAAGAGCGAAGTTTAAGAGAATTAAGTTGAAAATGTTTATTAAGAGAGAAGCTCTCGAAAAATAGGAGAGAGAAGCTCTCGAAAAATAGAAGTAATTGGAGAATCCTGAGACAATTGCGTGGGCGGAAGTTTTTGTTATTTCAGTTGGCTCGCCAAGTGGTCAAATGTTTACGATTTGTTATTTCAGTTGACCTCGCCAAGTGATCGAATGTTTAGGGGACGACGTTGGTTCGATCGAATGTTTAGGGGACGACGTTGGCTCGCCACAGAGTCTACTCTTTGGAATATGATGCTGTGCGTAAATAACAGCTAAGCTTAATCGAAGGGCTCTCGATCTTTGATTACATTTTGTACTTAGACATTAATGTGTGCATGTGAGTTGATACAATGTGTGTGGTTTTGTACTTAGACGTTAATGTGTGTGTGTGAGTTGGGGAGTTATGGGTGTAGAATGGATATGTTACTTCCCCATCCTTAAGAAAAAAGCCTGTCGTCAGGCGTTAAGATTAGGGTACAATACAGGGGTATTGGGGGGTACAATATTGTCTGTTTCAGAACTTATAATATTTTCGTTTTTTAGAGTTTGATTTTTGAATTTTACAATTATTTTTATATTAGGTATAGTCTTATATTTATAGATAACGTAAAATAACACAATTATAACAATTATGATTAATGTTGTAAGTGTTATTACTTGAAAGATATTATTGGTCTGATTGTGTTGTTCGATTATTTCTTTTGTTTGAATGTATTCGAGTGGTTCGAGTTTTGTTACATTATTATTTACATAGATAGTTTGAGTATGGTCTAACCAAGGACATTAGAATAACAAGATGCGTAACGCCATACGATTTTTTTGCACACGATTTTTTCGTCGTGGCTTTTCAAGTGGCTCCAGGCTCTCTCGAAATTTTGTTCAAAAGCCAGAGAGCGGAGAGCTCTAGAGCCAGCTCTCTTGTACGCATACAGCGCCACTTGGTGCGCATTGTAAAAATGTCAAAATATGCTTCATTTTAGCAGTGCTTAGACTTTAAATCTATATTATTTTTTATATATTGACACCACTTAAAAACTGTAGTCTTGCATTGCCTTAACATAACAATTATTCAAATTCAAAACAGAAATAATAATAGCACAATCTATGTACATAATAATGCATAATAATTTTAAAATATGACTTTATATTAGAATAATTGTCATTAGAGTATTCAGCGTGCGACGTGTGAAAAATATAAGAAGACAATGATTCTTCGGTGCTTATGTCCGCACTTCGTGCTTCAAGAAATCAATTTTGCAATAAACAGATTCTATATTTTTATTTATTTTATATGTATTAATTTTTTAATATGAATTTTGTATTTAAATTTGTATGAAATATTTATTTTTGAAATGTATTTCTTTTATTGGAAATTCTTTGTTTTAAAGTACAGTAGTTATAATAATTTACGTTGTATACTTTTTAATTATTAGTTAAAATTATCCATTTTCAGTATTCAAAATGCAAATAAGATTCAGTTAAATTATGTTCTTATATTTTATTTTGTTGTTTTTAAAAAAGCGATTTTATCAAACGAATATTAAAAAAACTTCTTTCAAACCATAATAGTTTTGAATCGAAATTGACCAAAACATTAATCAAATTTGTTTCTTAGATCAAAATTGATTTCTGCCCGAAAATCGTCTTCAAGCAGAAGCACGCACACATACACACTATCTCCTTTAATGTTTTTACTCACACAAGAAAGACAATTCAATTTTTAGATTTTTACGCTCTCAATTTTAGGCGAGCGAAAAGAGTGCAATTTTGGTCGTCACCAAAAAAGTGGCTGCATAGTGCAAAACCAATGTATGGCCGTTACGCATCTTGATATTCTAATGTCTTTGGTCTAACATTGTGTTGGTAATTAATATTTCTTCTAGTTGAACAAAACATTTAAATGCTTTTATCATGTTATTGCCTCCTATTATAGTTTCTCTATTGATACAATTTTGGTTTAGGATAGTCTTGGGAAAGTTCCAAGTTGTAATTATATTAGGCTCTACATATTTTATTTCAAAATAAGAATGTGTTTTACTGTATCTATATTGTGTTGGGACCTGGTTAAGTATACCAGATATACATTTATTTATAACCAAGCTTTAAGAACTTGCCGTGTAAGTTTGATTATTGTGTGAAAAATATTTGTCATGTATTGTTTCGGTTACTCGTAGAGTAAAAGGGTATACTAGATTCGTTGAAAAGTATGTAACAGGCAGAAGGAAGCGTTTCCGGCCATATAAAGTATATATATTCTTGATCAGGATCAGTAGCCGAGTCGATCTGGCCATGTCCGTCTGTCCGTCCATCTGTCCGGCTGTCCGTCCGTCTGTCCGTCCTTATGAACGTCGAGATCTCAGCAACTATAAAAGCTAGAAAGTTCAGATTAAGCATACAGACTCCAGAGTCATAGACGCAGCGCAAGTTTGTTCCCATGAAGTTAACAAGACCGCGTTTACTGCGTTTTACAATTCTTATACCGTTCATTTCTCTGTTTAGTTTTTCTACTAGATACTGAATTTGTGGTAAAATATTAAAAGGTTGAGTTTGTGTAATAAGTTCTTTATAAGTATTTTCTGTTTTAGTTAAGTTAATAGATAAGTAATGAGATTCGTGATTTATTGGTAAATCTATTGATCCGGTTTGAAAGATTAGGTAACCGTTTTTGGCCTGGATGGGGGTTACTTCTAGGTATTGTGTGTTAATTGTCGATGGGAGGCATAACATGATTATCATGCTCAGGAGTAGGCCTGGAATTATCGTTATTATATTTACTCTTATTAATTTTCTTTTTCTTTTTAAACTGGGATTTATAGTGTACTAGTGGGCCCTATGCGCTTCGCCGCATGCAGTCTTAAAATTCAATGACAAATTCCTAGAATTTGTTATATGAAAGTCATTTATTTTATTTGAAAATTTTTATTTTCAATCCAAAACATTTGGATAAACTATATTTTTCGTTTGTCCATTTGGAGCGAATACAAATAAAGAGTTTGGAATGCCAACTCCTGAACAGGCTACGTATAGCTGCCCATGAGAAAAACACGGCTCTTCCAAATTCAACCCCCGTACTTGAAGCGTTTGTCCTTGTGCCTTATTGATGGACATGGCAAATGATAGACGCACTGGGAATTGCAGTCGCTTAAATTCAAACGGCATGTCTGTTGGTATCAACGGAATACGCGGTATGAGCACCATTTCTCCTTTCGCTTTTCCAGTCATATCGTGCTTCAATTAATTCGGCATCAATTTTTTACTTTCATTCTTGTTTTTCTATTTGGCAAATTTCTGGCATACCAGGCGGTTCTAGGGAATTTAAAAATTCAACTGGATAATTCACTGCATCCATCTTCTTTCATTGCGCTATCAAAAGATATTAAAGTTATGATTATAGTTCACGTTTATGTTTATTATAATCCAGCTCTTCAGCCAATCAGTAAAAACACAATTATTTTATTCTTGTTTGATACTTCCTTTATTAAGCCACCGAACCGCACTCATTAGTAGTCTGCAAGCGAGTTATCGTTCTAAACTTTAAAATGAGCATGTAAGAGGCAACAACGAGAGAGAACAAAGAGAGCAATAATAGAGCGCGTTCTCTCCAAGATCTCCCATCACTATCGCGTTCACACAGATTTGCATAAGTGTGACTTTTGTATTTTCAACAAAAGAATTATATGATGTCAGTGCGCCTGGCAATTTTTCTTGAATGTGAAAATTGATTTCATTGACATGTAAATTTTTTGGTGACAATATTACTCGTTCTGTCAACCAATCGTGATTTCTGTGATTTTGAATTGTATTTGGAAAAACGCTATCTATTAATTCGCCTTTAGATTGTAGAATTGTACAAAAATTGTTTGGCAAAGTGATCAAGCCATTTGTATTTGGAACTTTGCCACTTCTGTTTTCTAATAATTGCTTCAAAAACCGTTCTGCAGTTTGATCATTGTGCAATTGAACACGCATGTTTATGTTCAATGTAAATTTTTGGACATATCACCAGAGGAAATAATACTTCAAGAACGAGTTACCGCCTCAGCATTTACCCTCGGCGGTCCCCCGCCGAAACCCCCTGGACAACCGGAGGTTTAGGCGACACTTTTATATCGGCCACCGAATGGCTGATCCACACAAACTACAGAACCGCATCCGCTTCCATTTCCATTTACTGTCACATCAGCGAATTCCAATTGTATCAAACATAGCTGTAAAGAATATGAAGCAAAGAAATAAAATTCATTCTGAAGTTAAGCCTAAAAGAACCAAGATGTATTCTAATTTGAACTCCACAAAACCTAAACGGACCTAGATCTTAACTGGCGCAGTCGGTAGTTTTCAGGGGTCGGGAGAGTCGCGAGACAAGATTGCTAAGGAAAATCAGAAACAGGAACAGGAGAAGGAGGAGGCCCAGGTGTTGGAGGCACGCAGGGAGACAGGCATTTGGTCACAGTACCAGTGGGGAGGAAACAATTCCCCTAAGTTCCCAATGCCGTTCCCCATGTCGAATACGAACGGATGGTCGGGATTTGGGTTTCCATACCCAATGATAAGTAACCCGTTCAGGACAGAAAACTTTAATCATGGGGATTCTGTAGGGTACCATAGACCATATCGTAATTATCAAAACAGGAATCCCAGATGGAATCAAGGCCAAACAAACAGAGATAGACAATGAAACAGGTAAAACAATAATAACTATAGCAACAATGGCTACAACAGTAACAATGGCAGGGGCAACTAGCAATTGAAGCGCCAACAAACGAGGAAGGCAGTGGCCAATCGAGAATGTCCAAGTATTCTAACAATTCTAATAGTTCAGGGCAATCCAGACAATCGTACAATTCAAATAACTCAAAGCGATCATATAATTTGAACAACACTTCCGAGAGGAACGATAATAGAACTTCGGTAGATGGACAACTCCACAACATTCAGGAAGATGAGGCAAATTTTTCACAACCAGCCTCGAACTACCCACAGGATATTTAGGAACAAGGAAAAGTCATTCGACTCTGCCTTATGTTTTGGTTAAAATTACACAAGAAAAAACAATAAAGTTATTAATTGATACAGGATCCACTTTTTCATTTATTCGACCCGAATTAGCACATCCAAAATACGTACTCTCTCCTCGAGAGAGAGGAAATTTTACCAACATTCACTGAATTAGGAGGAGTCGGTAAAATAAGAATGCTTCTCTTTAAATTTCATCAGTTCTTTGAAGGACTGATCGGAATAGATATGTTACAACAGCTGAATGCAGTTATTGATATACGGAACGGATGGTTAAACATAGCAAATGGGAAACAAAAAATTCACTTTGCGACATATAGACCATCGGAACTGTATACAATAGAGGCCGAATCAAAAAGAGTTATATCTATTCCGGTGCAACTGCAAGAGGGGGAATTCATATTAAACAGAACAATAGTAAAAAGGGACGAAGAAATTTCAGAGGGTCTTTACAAGGCAGAGTCGGGACAAATTTTGGTAGAGGTTACAAATTATGCAGAGACAGATCAGGAATTGTTTTTAGAAGAACCAGTAAATGTTGTAGAATTCAAAACCACACAACATTTTGAGCTAAACAGTATAGAAGGGGCAAGGACCTTCGACAGCTCAGTGGATAGAGTGCCAATGGACAAAATCAGAACAGAGCACTTAAATAAAGGGGAGCTCAGGGAATTAAGTAGAATTTGTAGGAAATAGCCGAAGATATTCCACAGAGAAGGAGACAATTTGTCTTTCGAAAACGCAGTCAAGCATGAGATAAGAACAAGGGACGATATTCCCATCTATGCTAGACCGTATAGGTATGCGTTTAAGGAAAGACAGGAGGTGAGCAGGCAACAAGACAAGTTGCTCGACCAGAACATAATCAGATATAGCCATTCACCCTGGAGTGCACCAGTATGGCTAGTACCTAAGAAGAAAGATGCCTCAGGGGAAAGGAAATGGCGAATGGTAGTTGATTATAGAAAATTGAATGAAAAGGTGATAAAGGATAGGTATCCACTACGGATAATAAGTGACGTATTGGACAATTTAGGAAGAGCTAAATACTTCTCGACGTTAGATTTAGCGAGTGGATATCACCAGATCGAAGTTCAGGAATCAGACATTCCAAAGACGGCTTTTTCCGCAGAGGGAGGTCACTTCGAGTATGTTCGAATGCCGTTTGGCTTAAACAACGCTCCTGCGACCTTCCAGAGGTTAATGAATAACATCTTTGGGGAATTGTTGGGCAAATGTTGCCTCATATACATGGACGACATCATGGTGTTTTCAGCATCATTGCAGGAACACATTACTGACTTCGAAAAGGTATTTAAAAAGCTCACGGGAGCCAATTTTAAATTACAATTGGACAAGACAGAGTTCCTAAGGACAGAGGTAGAATATTAAGGACACGTAGTAACCCCGCAGGGAATAAAACCGAACCGGGGAAAGATTGAAGCAATAAAAAAATTCACTATCCCGAAAACTAGGAAGCAAATTAAGTCTTTCCTAGGCTTGTTATGTTACTACAGGAAATTTATTAATGATTTCGCAGCGATAACAAAACCGCTGACGAAACAGCTAAAAGGGAAAAAGTCAGTGCAAATAGACGAAGGGTATGTTGAAGCATTTGAAGTGTGTAAAACCCTCCTTTGCAATGATCCGATTTTACAATTTCCCGATTTTGAAAAGCCGTTCATCCTGAACACGGATGCCAGCAATTATGCTATTGGATCTGTGTTATCGCAGGGAAACCTGGGAGCAGACAGGCCAATAGCATACGCAAGTAGGACCCTATCAACATCGGAAACAAATTATGCTACCATAGAAAAGGAAATGCTTGTCATAATTTGGTCAATAAAGCATTTCAGACATTATTTGTTTGGTACCAAATTCAAGATAGTGACGGATCATAGACCATTAACCTGGTTAATGAGTATTAAAGAACCCGACTCTAAACTTGTGAGGTGGAAACTTCAGATGTTGGAGTACGACAACGAAATAGTGTACAAGAAAGGGTCTTTGAATGTAGTGGCAGACCCGTTAAGTAGAGTTCAACCAGAGCTTAACGCGCTAGAAAACGCCTCAGAAATGGCAACTAACGGCGAAACAATACACTCTGCAGAATAAGATTTACAGTTAGGTTTTCCGATTTCGGAAAAGCCGCTGAATGAATACAATATCCAGGTGGTGATAGAAAAAGGAGAAACGTCCAAAGTAACTAAGCAAATCCTAATGCGGATAAGTTGGACGGAAAAGAACTTCGACGAGGAAACAATTGGCCGTAAACTCAAGGAAATCCTGAAACCAAAGAGAACGGTGGCATTATTAATACCGGAAGAGTTAGTCTTAACCATCCAGGAAGTGTATTGCAAGTATTTTGCGTACAGTAGGTTGTACAGGGCAATAAGATGTACAATCCTACTACCGGACGTAATAGAAAAAGATCAGCAAGAGCAGGTAGTCAAGGAATACCACCAGAGGAGTAATAACAGGGGGATAGAGGAGACTCTGGCTCACATAAAAAGGAAGGTCTTTTTTCCACACATGAAGCAATTGATAACCCAAACAATCAACGATACCTGTCAAACTCAAAAATACGACAGAAGACCGCAAAAGATCAAATATAGTGTATCCGAAACTCCAGAAAGACCCATGGAGGTAGAGCACATCGATCTGTACTTGGTCAACAAAAAGAACGTCTTCACGATTATTGACAAATTCTCAAGGTATGCATGGGGAATAACTATCCCAGCCAAAGAGAGTATCAACTTTGTTAAAGCAATGAAGAACTTTATGGCCCTATTCGGAATACCCAAAAAGGTAATTTGCGATCAGGGAGTTGAGTTCTCATCGAACCTCTTTATGGAAATTTGTAGGCAGTACGAACTCGAACTGCATACAACGTCCTTTCAGCAGTCGTCGAGTAACTCCACAGTCGAAAGACTGCACTCCACGATTACGGAAAAATAACTTTTAATATTGGAAAATAAGAAAGAAAAGAGACTGGAGCTTAAACATGAAGGGACTCTGAGTGAAGCTTTTATAACGTACAATAACGCCATTCACTCAGCAACAAAGCTGACTCCTCAGGAACTATTTACGGGCAGAACGCATGAATTTCTGAATAACGTGTCATTCAATAATGAACAAGATTATTTACAGAAAATCAATGCGTTCCAGGCCGAAATATACACAAGGATTAAACAACGGGTACATGATCAAAAAGTTAGAAGAATTGAGGCAGCGAAACTAGAGACTTAGTTAAATCACTACATCACTATAGAAAGTATATGGTCCAAGCATAGAAGAGCAAGGGGACTGATCAATGGATTAGGTTCAGTGGTCAAAGCGATAACAGGAAACTTAGACGCCAATGACGCGGAAAGGTTAGAAGAAGAAATAAGGAAAAAAGAAGGAAGAAGAGGAAACATTGAGGGAAAACTTAAACTCACAGGAAAAAGCAGGCAATAAAATCAATTTCATGTTTAAGAATTTGACGAATTACATTAACGAAGAACAGAATAGGGTAAACCGATTTATTAACAACTATAATAACGGCATAAGCAAGTCGTTTATTGAGGAGGACAAGAGGATGTATAGATTAGAATATATCGAGAGAATTGCGCTTACGATAGACATGTTAGGCTTCAATCTGAACGAAGTTGCCGAGAGCCCGTTGTTGGTTAAGTTAGGGGTGATTTCTAGGGTTTTATTCGACAAAAACGAAACGGACAGGTGTGTCCGCGAATTAGAGAAGCAAGGGATACAACTATTGTCAGAAGAACATATGTATGAATTTATGGAGCTAAGCGCGATAATGCACAATACAGACATTTTATTTTTAATAAGATTGCCGTTATTTAAGGAAGAAATATTTTCATTCATAAGATTAATACCAATCCCCATGAACAACACAGAATTTGTGATAACTCCAAATTATGTGGTGATTCATGGGAATGAAATACACTATTATAAGGAAAAATGTCAGCTAATAAGGAACATTTATATATGTAAAAACGATAGAATTATAAGGCAAATCAATTCAAAATGTATTACTAGACTGTTAAGTGGAAGGGAAGCGGAATGTGAGACAAAGGACGTCGGATTAGTCTCAACGATCTTCGAACCGGAGGCCGGATACATAGCAATCTTCAACGGAAGAAATGTCAAACTCCAAACAGATTGTGGAGTCGACAGAACATTGAATGGATCAGTTCTGATAAAATTCACCCATTGCTAGGCAATGGTGAACAATGTGCAGTATGAAGCGGTGGAGAGGCTTGGCACAGCGTAATTGAAGTTGGACATACCGCTGATAGAAACGATTACGAAGAACAGGACAACCCAGGAGTTGGGAATACACGAGCTAAAGATGGAGGGTCTGGAAACAAAAGTACAGATCAACAAGATACGGTGGGGAACCACTATCCATACAACAACGACATACACGATGCTTGGTGTACTATTAATAATAGTATTTGTCATGGCCTATTTCCCGAAGAAGACGACCATTTTTACACCAGAGAATACGCCACATGCCACTTTCACTCCCACCATCGCTTCACCCGTTTCAGCCACTATATCCCCGCTATGGTAGTTCAGTCTGAGGGGGGAGGAGTTACCGCCTCAGCATTTACCCTCGGCGGTCCCCCGCCGAAACCCCCTCGACAACCGGAGGTTTAGGCGACACTTTTATATCGGCCACCGAAACGCTGATCCACACAAACTACAGAACCGCATCCGCTCCCATTTCCATTTACTGTCACATCAGCGAATTCCAATTGTATCAAACATAGCTGTAAAGAATATGAAGCAAAGAAATAAAATTCATTCTGAAGTTAAACCTAAAAGAACCAAGACGTTTTCTAATTTGAACTCCACAAAACCTAAACGGACCTACATCTTAACTAACGCATTGACCTGATCCGCTAACGTTGCACGTGGAATGACGGGCAATGTTTGTCGGAAATCTCCTGACAAAAATAGTAGTGCACCACCAAAAATTTGTTGATTGCGACGTAGATCTTGCATTGTTCTGTTTAATGCTTCCATAGATTTTTTATGGGTCATTGTACATTCATCCAATAGAATAATTGCTGCTTGCTGCAAAACTTTTGCCATTGCAGAATTTCTTGATATGTTGCATGTGGGATTGTCAATCACGTGTACGTTCAAAAAAATATAGTAATTAGCACTAATGTATTTTAAGTAGATCAATCAATGAATACAAAAAAACCTGCACATTTACCGGCAATTTTAATGCTGAGTGTGCTGTTCGTCTTCCTCCTCTTTCTTTTTCTTCTTCATCCTCTTTCTTCTTCCTCTACCTTTTTCTTCTTCGTCTTCCTCCTCCTCCTTTTTCTGAAAACCTGCGTGATTGTTGATGCCTTAGTCTTCTTGCTTTATTGCGTTCGGCTCGTTTATCTTCTAATTGATGAAGAAGAAGGAGGATGAGGAAGTCGAAGAAGGCGGAAGTGGTGAGTTTAACCTCAAATGCACGATACACATAATTAACACGGTTCAACTTACCACCTCAAAAACAAATGCCTGCTGTTACAATTTATTTATAAACCAAATAAAGTGTGTCTCATGAATTAAAAAAAACGAAATAAGCGGAGAAGAATGACATCCGATGTTTTAGAAATGGCGCTGCATGTAAAAACATTTTTCCCGCTTTTCTTTTGACTTTTTCCAGAATTTTCTTTGCTCTTGACCTAACGGAGCCCGAGACCTTTCTAACGAATGCAAAACCGTTGAAATCATGCGTTTTGGAGTTATAATTATTTGTGCAACTTGTTCTCAATTTTTATATGGATTATCTTTCTACCTCTATTTGTTTCTTCGAAATGGTTATCATCTATTTGTCTTAAATTTCCTGTTTTTTTTAATGGGTTAGTTGTTTTTGATCTAACTAGAGGGGATTCTCTAAAGTTGGCGTCTATACTGAAGTCATGTCTATTTTCATTGAGTTTGTCAATTTTGTTTAGTTTATTTTGTTGAGTGTCATAAGCAGGGGTTCCTGCAAAAATGAAGATGTCAGCTGGAGTTAGGCCGGTTGTATTATGCTTTGTTTTGTGATTGTATATGTAAAGAATTTTTTCGAATTTCGTGAATTGGTTTTCGGGTTCATTTTCGCTAGTTATTATTCTTAATTTTTCATTAACAGTTTTATGAAATCGCTCAATGTCAGAAATTCCATTTTTACTTGTTGTTATATTGAGGGTCACTCCTTCTGATTCTAACCAGAGTTTAAGTGCAGCGCACATGAAAGCGGAGTCTTTGTCGGCTTTTATTTCTGTGGGTTTACCCATATCGTTGAATATGCGTAAAATAGCTCTTTTAGCTTCAAGCCAATCTCTACTGTTTACTTCTATCAGGAATGCGTATTTAGAATAAATGTCAAAACATGATAGGAATTGTTTATTGTTTATTAAGTAAAAATCCATGACATACTTGTCTCTGGGATTGAAGGTTTCTGGGGTTATTTCAAGAGTTAATTTTGTGTTTCTATGTTCAGATTTGGCGATGTTACTGGTTTTCATAGTTTTAGTGAAACAGATTTCAAATTCGTTTATGATATTTAGGATCGTTTTTGATAATCAGGGTAATAATAGAGTTCTTTGAACTGAAGCGTGAGTTTCTCTATACCAGGGTTTAATAATTCTTAATGTGTTTTGAGAATGATTTCTTTGAATTGGGTGTATGTTTGAATGTCTATTAGTTTATTACTGGTTTTCATAGTTTTAGTGAAATAGTCGGGACTTATGATTTGAATATACGCATTTTGAAAGATTTGAAAGTCGATTTCGTTAGGGAAGTAAATAACACTTTTTTTAGTGCAGAAGTATTCCTTAATTAGATCTTTGGCAAGGGTATCAGTCATTTCTTTGTAACTGATTTTTATTCTGATTTTATGGAAATATTTTATTATCTGGACGTCGTCAAAATCGTCTTATGAATTCAAATTGTCTGTTATAATAATTAAGAGGTCTTTCTGTTATTGAGATGTGACTTTGGTTGTCTTCTGGTACACTATGCACAGTAGCTGCTGTGGGAAAGGAAACTGGGTCATCTTCTCCTAAAAAGTTTTCCTGAATTTGGACTCTAGATAGAGCGTCAGCGACGTGGTTTTCTTTACCGGGTAGATATTGAATATTATAATCGTATTCGTTAAGTTTTATCTTCCATCTCTGTAATTTCATATTGGGGTCTTTTATGTTACTTAACCATACAAGTGGCATATGAGCGCTTAATATGTCGAACTTTCTACCGAATAGGTAGGACCTGAAATATTTTGTTGCCCATATTGCCGAATAGTTCGTGTTAATTTAAAGTACTGCTTGCATAGCATGTGAGGAGTCTTAAAACTCCCCACAAATCCGGGTGCCGAAGATCGGCGTAGCAACAGCGAAGACGGCTGGAATGCGAGAGGAGTCAAGGGCGGTCAGGTCAAACGGGAAATAATGGACCTTGGACCCCGGCAAAGCGGAGAGACCGTGAAATAACGGTACCGCGCTGGACCTTGGACTCAAACCCGCCAAGGGCGTAGAGGTCATACGGTAACGGTGGTTTAAATCTGAGACTCTGTCTTCTTCTTGGTCGGGCAATCACACAAATCATAAATTTGGTGGGACGAACAAACAAACTCTCTCAGCTAGCCGTTGCAATTCGTAGCGAGCAGAAACAAGAAAATCAGTTCGTTACATCTGGCGCCCAACCGTGATTGTCCTGGGCAAAAGAACAGAGGAGAAGATGGGGAAATCGTGGCTATACAGCCTGAAGAGGGATGACTTTCCCGCAATATCAAGAAGACGCTGTCCGAATTCATCCAGCAGACCACAGACGAGCCCGAAACGGTCGCCATACTGGAGGCGTTGGAAAGGGAGTACACAAGGAGACCGGCCCCGGAAGTCAAAGTCACCGGCGTGGAAGGCCTGATGAGGAGCCTCGATGTCCACAGCATGATGAAGGCCAGCGGGAGCAGACCCGAAAGGCAGAAAACCGGGAGTGAACGGCGGGAAAGCAGCCGCGAGAGAAGGGAGAGGCGGGAGTCCAGCCGCGATCGGCGAGACATCGCAAGAGTAGCCCTTCCGGATTACGCGAAGGTGGCGAAACAGGTGCGGGAGTGGAGCTTCCGGTACGACGGTCACGACAAGCCATTGGAGTTCCTGGAGCAGGTGGAATGGTCAGCAATGACGTACGGCCTGGATATCAACCAAATCCCACGAGCGATGCCGGAACTGCTGAAGGGCAGGGCCGTAAAGTGGTTCATCGCCAACAACAGATTCTGGGAGACATGGGCAGAGTTTATCCATAGCTTCCAAGAATTCTTCCTGCCCAGAGGCTTCATGACGAAGCTGGCAGACCAGGTCAGGCAGAGGAAGCAGCGGCATGGCGAGTGCTTTAAAGATTACATGGTGGACATGCAGACCCTAATGCGGCCCTTGGGGATGTCCCAGAAAGAGATCCTGGAGAGGATAAGGGAGAACAGCACTCCGGCTCTACGGATGTTTGTCCGCCCATACGAGTGCCGACACCTGGATGCTCTGATGGCCCTGGCCGACGAATTCGAGGAACTGGACTCCCAAAGGGAGCGGTTCGAGTCAGAGCGGACCCACAGAGCCCGCCACCAGCGGGATTTCCCAAGAGGGGAACAGCACGCGGTGTGCAGAAGGTGCCAAGAGGGGCCCACAGGACCATCGAGGCACGAAACGAACGGGCGAGGACCAGACCCGGTGCGGCGGGGTTTGTGTTAAACCCAGCACAAGCCTGCCATAGGTGCGGAAAACAGGATCACTGGATGCGGGAGTGTCGGAACCGACCGATCACCTTTAGCTGGACGTGCGAGAGAAAAGGCCCGAAGACCGCAGAATTCTGCACAAGATCGGGAAACGCCACGCGACCCCAGCCTCAGAGGGGCAACCAGGGTTCGCAAGGTGCTGCCCCTCAAAATTAATGGGCAAGCTGAAGGCGGAAGAAAGGCAACTGTCCGCCACAGTGCTCATAGACGGAATGGAAGTTAAGGCCACGATGGACACCGGAGCCACAGCAAGTTGCGGGCAGTGGGAGAGGTCGTATCCACGAGAAGAGAAGTGCGGATGGCTGATGGACGGTTTGAGGAGGTCACATCGCTGCTCGAAGTGGACGTAGGACTGAGAGAGAGGACCGTAAGAATGCAACTGCAACTTTTGAACGCACTCCTCAAGAAACAGGCAAAATGGGAATGGACAGACGCCCACCAAGAAGCATTCGAGGCCGTCAAAACCAGGTTGGTCGCCGACCCGATCCTGGCATTCCCCGATTTCACAAGGGCGTTCGTGCTACAGGCGGACGCCAGCGACTACGGGTTGGGCGCTATCCTCACACAGCACTCCGAGCAAGGCGAGCAGAGCTACTCCAGCAGAGCTCTGAACGGAGCGGAGAAGAATTATTCTGCAACAGAGAAGGAGTGTTTAGCGATAGTGTGGGCTGTCAGGAAATTAAGACCGTACCTGGAAGGCTACCATTTCAAAGTGATATCGGATCACATGGCCCTGAAGTGGCTGAACAGCATCGAGAGCCCGTCCGTAAGGAACGCGAGGAGGGCATTGGATCTCCAACAATTCGAAATTTCATACAGAAAGGGCCAGCTGAACATCGTCGCGGACGCCCTGTCGAGACAGCCGCAGCAGGAAACTAGCCGCAGGATAACGGCGAAGGAAGAAGGGCAACCGGACGAGCAGCAGGAATGCAGGTGGATATATGAGATGCGAAGGAAAAAAAAAGTAGGATCCCCTAAAATACCCAGACTACCTAGAGGAGGCCGGCCAATTGTATAGGCACATTCCGCACCGGGCAGGAAACGAGGATGTGGTGTCATGGAAGCTGTGTGTACCAACCAGGGAGAGGCAGCGCGTCATGGCCGAGAACCACGACATGCCGACGGCAGGACACCTGGGAAGTCAGAAGACAATGACGAGGGTGGCAGCCAGGTACCACTGGCCAGGAATGCACCGAGACGTCAGAAGGTACGTGAAATACAAGCCCAACCAGCTGCAATCAGCCGGAAAAATGCAACAGGTGCCGGAAGAACCATGGGCCACCGTATGTGCGGACTTTGTGGGCCCCTTGCCGAGGTCAAAGCACGGTAATTCGATGCTGCTGGTCCTGGTGGAAAGGACCTTGGACACTAACCGGCCAAGGGCACAGAGGTCGAACGGTAACGGTGTGGACTTTGGACAGGCACAAAGAGGACGCACCGTGAACTAACGGGACATGTTTGGACCTTGTACCCGAGCGAGCCGTGTGCAAAAGGGGAAATAGCGGGATTCCCGCAGCCGATATAAGGGACGGCGCCGGCGCAGCTCGGGACAGTCAACAAGAAGTACGCGAAGGGCCATACAGCCACACAGTCGGTCGGAAAAGTTACGCGAAGTACACGGAAGTCAATACCGAGTGACAGTGAAGCAGCGAAAACACAAGTGCGTCAAGCGAGCATCCAGAGTGGATCTCTGCACGTAAAGATCAGCGAAGGACGAGCGAACACCAGGACCTAGCGTGGTCAGAAAGGGACGGTGGAGTCAGTGGTCGCAACGGTGGTTCGGAGAGGAGCGCTAGCTTATCTCACGGACGATACACCCTGCCCCATAACATCCTAAGCCCCGGTCGAGCCCGCAGGTTATCCGTCGGCAAGGTCGGCAAGTGCCTGGCATACGCAGGAAGGGACGGTGGAGTCAGTGGTCGGCAAAGGTGGTTCAGGGAGGAGCACTAGCTTGTCTCTCGGACGATACACCCTGCCATAACATCCTAAGCCCCAGGCGAGCCGATGCGGATCCCCCATCGGAAGCGACGCAGGCATACGAAGGAAGGACGACGAAGGATCAACGACGCGCATCCGACGGCGAGGGTCACCGAATTCTGTTCAGCAAGTGACGCTAAATAAAGGGGGTTTAAATCTGAGACTCTGTCTTCTTCTTGGTCGGGCAAATGGGTTTATGTTCTTGGGATAATACAGCACCTATGGCTATTCAGAAATTCACATTTATCGAGTTGCAATTTTAGATTAGCTGATCGCAGCTTATTAAATACCCTTTTTAATGACATTATATGTTCCTCCAATGAAGTGGAATAAATGATAATATCATCAAGGTAAACTAAACAATCTTTATAAATTAGATCTTCTAAAAGATTGTTCATGCAGCGTTGGAAAGTTGCTGGTGCATTTTTCAGACCAAAGGGCATACGAATATATTCATAGTGTCCATGTTTTGTTGCGAATGCTGTTTTGGGTATTGATTGTTGGTCCATTTGGATTTGATGGAAACCTTTAGCTAGATCAATGGTTGTGAAGTATTGACAGCGTCCAAGCTTGTCTAATATTTCATCCATTACAGGAATAATGAATTTGTCGTCAATGGTTATCTCGTTGAGACTACGATAGTCTATGACTAATCGAAATTTTAGTTTCCCAGAAGCATCGCTTTTCTTTGGGACGATCCAAATTGGAGAACAATAGGGGGATTTCGATATTCTAATTATTTTTTGTTCTAACATCGGGTCTTCGTGTTTTGTATGAATAGAATGTTTGATCGTACTTGTAAAAGTCAAATTTTCACCTTCTTTGTACTGAATGTCATTATATTCAAGCAGAACGTGGGAAAGTTGTTCCCTTTCTTTTGTATTCAAATGTTCTAATCTGAATACGTTGGATTCTCTTAACTCGTCGTCTTAGGCGTAATTAGAGGATGTTACTAGAAGGGCTTCTTCTATGTAAGGGGTAATAAGAGGGTTTTCCTCAGATTTAGATGGCTTGGGATACTCATAGGTAATCTTGGTCTCTTCTGAATTAGACGGTCTGGGGCACTCATTGGTGTTCTTTGACTCATCTGGTTTTAAGTGGGTTTTCCGCTTAATTTTCAGGAGGGTTTTCTCCTTTTTTGGGGTTTGTAGAGGGGTTTCCTCTGGGTTAGATGACTTGGGGCACTCATTGGTAGCCTTGGACTCATCTATTTGGATGTGGTCGTACCACATTTTGAATGTATAGCCATTTATAGTGACGGTGAATAATCAACATTTACTTTAGAGGGTTTGAAAATTAAAGAAATTTTGTTTCATAATGTTAATAAACGAACCAGTGTCTACTAAGCAATTGAGAGTGATATTATTCATTTTAATTTTTAGGAATGGGTTTCCACTTCCTCTGAATCGCTTTCTGGTTCCGAGGCTGGTTGAAGAAAATTTTCGCATCCTGTGTCCATTCTGAATTGAGCACTAGCGTTTTCTCTCTGCCTTTTGGTAGGAGGGTTTGGTGCACTAGTATTTCGTGGTTGAAAATTTAAATGATTTTGAATTCTACCTGTATTTAGCCTTTGTGTGAAATCCCTTACTAACCATGGATTTATTTCAGCTGGTTTTGAGTTGGTATTTTGGATCTGTGTAGGGTTTGTTAATGAAATAAAAGTGGGAACGGTTGGGATGGGTGTTTTTAGTTTGGTTAATGTGTGTATGTTTATGTGAATTTGGGTTAAATCTGGGCTGACTATCGGATGTTTTTGAGACTGGGTCTTCGTAGAGACCTTCTTGTTGGGCGGCTTGTCTTAATTTTTGGATAGTTGTAATGTCATGCCTCGCTAGGGTCATGAACAGTCTATCGGGGAGTGTTCTTTGAATTGTATTCTTTATAGTGGTTGCCATTGCTTGTGTATAAACTGTAATATTAGTTCTGTCATTTTCTAATGCTAACTTATTTATGATTACATTTGATTTATCTTCCATCTGTTCGCAAAATAGACGTAAGTTACCTTTGAAAGGTGTGCGGTACAATCTTCCTAGTAGTTCCTCCAGGGGTGTCTGGGACTTAAATTCTGTGATTAAGGCGTCCCTTAGAGTTGACCAATCATTATGCATTCCGAATAGGGAAACTTTTTCTGCATCTCCAGTGATTTGAAGTTCGATGGCTCCAAATATGATCGCCTTCTGTCGAGCGTCGTTTGCAAGGTATAGGTTCAACAGGTATTCCATTCGTCTGATGAACGAGCTGAGTTTTGATGGATCTCCAGTGAATGGTGGTATTTGGCGTATTTGCCGAAGTAATTGAGAAAGAGTTTCTGCTGGTAACGCCATTTTAGTTTTAGTTATTTTCTTTTCTTGTTCACAGACTGCTACAGTATGTCGAGACTTATGCCTTAAGTGAACTGCACTGTTTTAACTTTTTGTTTAATAAAATAGTAGCGGTCACACTTTTGATTTTAGTGGGCTACTGTTTTGGTTCACAGACTGCTACAGTATGTCGAGACTAATGTCTTAGTGAACTGCCCTGTGCGCCTTTTAACACCTTAGTGGAGGTCTCACTTCACGAAGCGGTCCACAAAATTAGGTCTTTAAATTAACTCCGATCACACAGGTTCTTGTGCGGATACCGATTTTTAGTCACTTTAAACGAACCGAAATCACTTTGTTGCGGCCGATTCGCGGGTACAATCAGAAAAGGTTACTTGGTCGTACAAGTTTCCTCTTTTCACTAGATTGTCAAAGGATAACGAGTTTACTAGGACTTCTTTTTTTTTCAGTATCCTACCGACTGCGCCATTTACGAATTCAGTCCGAGGGTTTAATAAAAAAAAAATAACACGGTTGGCTTGTGATATATTATTAAACGTTTATTTATTCCAATAGAGGAAGAACTAGAGCCTTTGGATTATCAATTAGTTGGACAATGGATTACGAAGTTGAAATGGGCTGATAGTGTACTCAGAACTGAACTGCCTTATGGAGACATGTTTGCGTTTATATAGGCAGATTGGGATAGCTTAAGAGTGAAGTTTAAGAGAATTAAGTTATAATTGTTTATTAAGAGAGAAGCTCTCGAAAATTATGAGAGAGAAGCTCCCGAAAAATAGGAGTAATTGGAGAATCCTGAGACCATTGCGAGGGCGGAAGTTTTTGTTATTTCAGTTGGCTTCGCCAAGTGATCGAATGTTTAGGGGACGACGTTGGCTCGCCACAGAGGCTAGACTTTGGAATATGATGCTGTGCGTAAATGACATCTAAGCTTAATCGAAGGGCTCTCGATCTTTGATTACATTTTGTTCTTAGACATTAATGTGTGCGTGTAAGTTGTTACAATAGTGTGTGTGGTTTTGTACTTAGACATTAATGTGAGTGTGTGAGTTGGGGAGTTGTGGGTGTAGAATGGATATGTTACTATATATATTTGATAGACGACCTATATTCTTACTGTTACTGTTCGGTTTACCAATTATTAGTGCACGAATGTATATGCGTGAATTTTTGTATCCGATGTGGATCGGTGTCAAACAGGTCGGACGTGTCTATTAGGAATCTGCTTCCTAGTTAAGCAAGTCTTTTCGCTTGCAGTGCTGGGCAGTGGCATAGTAGATGCTCTACATTTTCTTCCTCTTCTACGTCCCTACAGCTACGGCAGAAATCGTTATAAGGGGCAGTTAGTCTTCTGGCATGGGAGCCTATCAACCAATGCCCTGTGATGACTCTCATATCAGTGCTGAGGTTTGCTCTGGTCAAACTTAGAAGTTTTGACGTTCTTTTTAAGCTTATTTTTGGCCATATTTGGCGTGTTAGGCGACAGTGTGTGGTATTTTCCCATATTGTCGGTTTGTTTCGGCTTAGGTTTTCCCTTAGTAGTAATTAACATGTGGCTGCAGGCATACTCATGTCCTCCATCTCTTGTATGAGTGGCACGATATACCTTCTCGAGCTAGTTCATCTGCGATGGAATTGCCTTCTATGTCCCTGTGTCAGGGTACCCATATAAGGCTGATTTCGAATTGTTGTGTCATCTCGTGCAAAGATGAGCGGCAATTCGATACTGTCTTTGAGTGGCTTGAGATTGAGCCAATCGATTTGATAGCTGCTCGGCTATCACTGAATATGTATACGTGTGAGCTTTCCGGTTTTAGTGCTTTCAAATGTTTTAGGGCCTCTCTTATTGTTGCTACTTCAGCTTGGAAGACGCTGCAATGATCGGGATGTCTAAACGAGATGCGTGAGCCTAGCTGTTCGGAGTAAACTTTTCCTTCTACTGTGTTCTGTAGTTTTGACCCGTCCGTATAGAAGCATATAGCATTCTGGGGGCCAGGTGTCTGTGAGTTCCACTCATCCCTCTCTGGGATAATTGTGTTGAACAATGTTTGTATGTACTCCGTTGGAGTGCAGTAGTCTGTCCTGGAGGGGACTATTTGATTGTGATTTAGGATGCACGAGTGACCCGCTTCTTGTGGGTTATACTTTTTATCTCTAAGCCTGATTGCCGCAACTGTAGCCTGTTCCATGCCAGCTAGTTCTGGGCTTGGGAGGTTGAGTATATATCCAGTTTACTATATAGGGTGTCATGCCCCATTTGAGCCCGATTGCTTTCTTGCACGTGAAGAGTGCTATTGATGCATTTCGTATCTGTCTGTGAGATTCAATTTCCAGTTTAGTTTCCTTTCAAGTATTACGCCTAGGTATCTTGCGCTGCTACTGAAGGAAAGTCTTTGATTGTTGAGGATAGGTGGGACTAAGTCTTGCATATTATACTTCGCTCATACTTTTTCGCTCATGAGATCGCATAGCGTTTGGGGGTATTTACCTGTAAAGATAATAGCAACGTCGTCCGCATAAGCTATTATCCTACAGACAATTCGGGACTCTAGCCACGATTGCGGTAGGTGTCCAAGAAGTTGAGACTTTTTAAAAATTTCTAGAAGCCGGCTTATGGCTGTGTTTCCCGCATGTTGGATTTGTCCGGGTATGATTTTGTCTGGACCTGCAGATTTGTATGGTTTAAAACTGTGTATGGCCCAATGGAGGACCTTTGGGTCTATGCACAGTTCGATACTTGCCAGTGTGGCGTTTGTTTGTTGGGAGGGTTGGGAGCGTTTTGGCTGTTTTCTGGAAAGTGAGTGTCTAGAAGTATCTCTAGAGATTCCTCACTCGTGCTGGTCCAGGAGCTGTCCGCTCTTTTAAGGTAGCCTATAGTTGTGGACGATTGGGAGAGGATTTTTCTAAGTCTGGCTGCTTCAGCTGTATTTTCAATTTCTGAGCAGAAGGAATGCCACGAGGATCGCTTTGCTTTTCTGATGGCCTTGTAGGTGGTCACCAGGGACTCCTTATTTCCTGCCTTGGCCCTGTTAAAAAGGGTTCTGCAGTCCATTCGGAGGGAAGATAGTTCTGCCGACCACCAGGGAGGTTTTCCTTTTCTTTTGAGCTTGCTATTGGGGCAGTCCTTTTTTAGTGCATAGTTGCAGGTTTCTAGTTGGTACTAGTTTGTTTGGACTAGAAATTGTTTGAGGATATGAAGGGGGATCCGTTGGGATTTTTTCTCTTAAAATATTTTTGTATTTTTGCCAGTCTGTTTTCATTGGGTTTGAGAAAACTACTAGTTTTGTGCGGTTGGTTGTGATGGCCTTTCCAATTTACCTGTGGTCCGAGAAAGAGTGCTTATCTAGCACCCTCCAGTGAGTTACTCTCTCTAATAGTGGTTTAGAGACGAGAGTTAGGTCTATTACCTCTTTTCGTTTCTTAATGATAAAGGTGGGGTCATTACCTTTATTACATATAAAGAGATTTGAACTAAAAATAAAGTTGAAGAGAGACTCACCGCGGTCGTTTGTGTTTGTACTTTCCCATTGTGTTTGATGGGCGATTGCGTCGCAGCCTACTAGGAGGCCCATGTTCAGCTTTTCGCTGTCTTGTACCAGCTCATCCGGCGGTTCTTGCCTTTCATAGGCCATGTACGATGACATCACTCGGAACGGAGATGGCTGACTCTCCACGGTGGCTGCCGCGTTATCTGCATCGCTGTAATTATAGAGCAGAAAAATGCTAAGGTGCTTTTAGGCTAAAATACAGGCCCTTACTTTACCTTCGCTGGGAGCTGTTAGAAGCTTATATTTCTTAGTCCTGAAAACTTTCCATCCACTATCCAAGGTTCCTGGATCAGGACAATGTCGACTCCATCTTCAGCCAGATGGAGTTGAAGAGCAGCGGAAGCTGCCTTACTGTGGTGGAGGTTTATTTGCAGAAGCCTCACGGACATCTGCTGTGGGCATCTCCACCACGGTAGTATCGGCTCTTTCCTCGTCCGATGTGTCTTGGTCCGTCATTGAACCCATGTTAGCTAGGCTGCGGAGAATTGAGGCATCGGTCCTCGGCTTCCGATGCCTCGATCTCAGACGCAATCTCCGCGATCTCTCCGCCACCGCTTTCCTGGTCCTTCTTGGCGGAGTCCGATTTGTAAACCTTTACGGTCACTGAACTGAAACCGAAGTTTCGCTCCCCAGGAGCGGGCTCTATGGAAGCTAGGGACTCCTTGTTTAGAATAAGGATGGCCTGATTTGTTGGCCCTTCCATCTCGTCGACCTTCACGAGTCGCCAGTCCGAGGTGGGAAGGTGTGAATTGCATCGCTGTAGCATGGTGAGAATTTGGTCCGGCGCCTTGATGGATGCCGGGATCCAGATCCTTGCACGGGATCGGCAAGGTACGTCGGACCAGCTCAACGCAACAAGTCCGGCGCCCTTATACACCTCCCCAACCTCCTTTATTGCGGCTTTATATAGCTCCGCAGAGCGCTCGTCATCACAGGCGATCACCTTGACGCTGCCTTGGAACCATCCCACGTCTTTGCAGACAGGAGGGGGGCCAGGTTCTTTGGCTAAAATCTTGTGGCTAGGGCTGCCTCCACCCACTTCCACTTATTTCGTGGAACCCTGAAACTTGGTTCGTTTCTGTCGACCACGCCCAGGAGAATGCGGTTTTTCGCGATCTCCGCAAAAGATCGCCCTGGCTGTACGCGTTGCCACTTGGCGGAGGGGTCGGCTTCCTTGCCGAAGTTTGATAATACGGATCTTGCCCATTCCACCTTCTTTATCCATTCTGCAGAAGGAGCCGCTATCTTCGCTTTCTCCTGGCTGTGTAGGATTTGCCCAGCAGAACAGGGGGTCGCCAGGTACCCTGAGCTCTCCGTTTGAGACTGAGCTATTTTGTGACCCGGGCCCTCAGCCAGGCTGACTCTCGGCACGGATGGAGAGTATAGTCGCACTTCCGGGTGTTTGGACAATAACGGCGCGTTCTTCTAGCAAAGCTTGAAGCTACACGTTAGTCCCCTTGTCCATGACCCGACAGACGGCTAATGTATATGTAAGTATAATTCCATCAGTATATATAGCAACACCCAGGATCCAACGCCTCGAGATCTCATCGGATTAAAGTGGGGTAAGGTTGACAGAACACTGTTCCCGCGCTTTTCTCTATATTTGTATATATACATTTATTCTCGTGCCAATTTTATTTTTATACGATTAGTAAATATATGTATATTTTTGTAATAATGATAACCGAAGGGTGTCAGGTATAAAAAAATATTATTTTGTGAGCCTCCTCCAGGCAATATAGTTTATTAACAGAAGTTAAATGCCCAATGTTCAATATTGTTTAAATAAAAACAAGAGAGAACGCTATAGTCGAGTTCCCCGACTATCTCATACCCGTTACTAAGCTATTTGAAGTGCGAAGGAGAGTCTTTAACACTAACAGTTTTTGGCGGTTTGTGGGCGAAAGGGTGGGCGTTTTTTGGCAAATCAATAGAAATTTACAAGACTAATACAAAAATGAAAATATATCAAAACTGTTTCAAAAGTGTGGGCGGGGCAGCTTTGAGCGGTTTGTGGGCGTGGCAAAAAGTTTTTTGGCAAATCGATAGAAATTTACAAGACTTATACCAAACTGAAAAAAATATCAAAACATTTTTCAAAAGTGTGGGCGTGGTAGTTTTGGGTGGTTTGTGGGCGTTAGAGTGGGTGTGGCAACATGAGTCGATAAACTTGCGCTTCTTCTATGCCTCTGGAGTTTGCATGCTGAATCTCAACATTTTATAGTTCCTGAGATCTCGACGTTCATACGGACGGACAGACGGACATGGCCAGATCGAGTCGGCTATTGATCCTGATCAAGAATATATATACTTTATATATATATATATATATATTTTTTTTTTAACGCGCGAGTCCCACGGCCACACCTCCCGCCCAACCGACCAAGGGGCGCGGCCGTGTATCGTACGGCTCGAAACGCGGGAAGATAAACGCGATATAGAGGACAGAAAAGGACGAGGAAATATATGTATACTAGTAGTAAAATCTAAGAATTCGTTAAGTACGTTAGTATTTGTCGCTTTAAAAACGGCAGAGAGTCAGAATTAGAGATAATAGGATAGAATCTATTATAGTCAGAACATAATACTCTGTAGGGATCATGCAACTCATAGTTAGATCTACAATGATTTAAAATTAGAGGTCCGTAATTTCTAGTAAATCTGCTTGGAACAGTGAAGTTTAGCCGACTAACCAAGTCGGGACTATCCACTTCACCACGAATAAGGCTAAAAATAAAGACTGTTCCAAGCATCGTTCTACGGTTAGCTAAGGAGGGTAAGTTAATTAACATTAATCTACTCGAATAAGGAGGTAATCTAGGGTTTGCATACCAATTAAGGCGCCGTAAGGCAAAAAGTAAGAAGAAGAAGAACTTCATATTGTGGACTCCAAACAGGTGATCCATACTCGGGGATCGGACGGACTAGAGAAATAAATAAGGTTTTGGTCATGTAAGGATCATAAAATTCCTTTGACCAGCGTTTTATAAAACCAAGCACACCCCTGGCCTTATTGACAATAGACGAAATATGGTCTGAAAATTTAAGTTTAGGGTCCAGAAGAACACCAAGATCATCAAAATGTGTTATTCTGTCCAAAGAGCACCCACTTAAAGTGTAAGTGGCGTGCATTGAGTTGGCACGACAAAAGGTCATAACTTTACACTTAGAGCCATTTAAGTTTAATACGTTATCACGGCACCAGGTTTGAAAGCAATCTAGATCGGATTGTAAGTCCAAATGGCGAGAAATGCCCTTATATTGCAAGCATAATTTTACATCATCATCGTACATTAGTACACGCGAATGATTTATTATTAAGGGAAGGTCGTTAATGATTTATTATTAAGGGAAGGTCATTAATAAATAAGGTAAAAAGGAGCGGACCTAGGTGGCTCCCTTGTAGGACGCCGGATGTGACTCGGAGAATACATGAAAGAGAATTTTTAAAGAGGACCCGTTGCGTCCTGCCATTCAGATAACTTAGAATCCAATTTAGGAGATCAACAGGGAAACCTAATAAATCAAGTTTTTTTATTAAAAGTGAATGATTAACAGAGTCGAATGCTTTACTAAAATCCGTATAAATGACATCTGCCTGAAGATTATTTTTGAAACCCTGCACTACGAAGGAGGTTAGCTCCAGAAGGTTAGTAGTTGTAGATCCGCGTTTCATGAACCCATGCTGACATGGTGAAATAATTGACCTACAAAGGTGCTGCAAATGAGGAGTGATAACGTTTTCAAAAAGCTTAGGGATAGCAGACAATTTGGAGATTCCTCTGTAATTGCTTGCATCCGATTTGCTACCTTTTTTATGGAGAGGGATCAAAAAGGACTCCTTCCATATTTGGGGGAACTGTGTAGATTCCAGAGATAAGATAAACAGTTTTAGTAGAGGTTTGCACAAGGCTTCCGGGACCTGGCGAATAGACAGGCCTAACTCGCTGAAGATCATAAAGCAGTGAGCTTTCGTTTAAAGTGGGACAGAATATTAAATTTGACTTTGATACCGCGTAAGAGTAAGGTCGTTCGGAATGAGGTAACGTAGAATATGTGGTTTGAAAAAACTTGGCAAATAGATCGGCTATTGCCTGATCCGATGTTACCGAAGTATTTTCAAAAAATAGCGAGGAAGGGTAACTGGTTGTTTTGCGCTTAGTGTTAACGAAATTATAAAACTGTTTGGGATCCTGTGCGAACTGGAACTTACAACGGTTTAAATAATTCTTATAACACTGAGCATTAAGCACGGTAAAATTTAACCGAGCACTTACATATTTAGAAAATATAGATTGAGAACCGGTATTTTTAAATTTTATATAAAGTCTGGACTTAACATTTCTTAGATGTGTCAACTCTTTATTAAACCAAGGAGGTTTGTTAGAAGTAGACGGATAGTACATCGGAACACAAGAGTTGAAAAATGATTTAATTGCAGTATAAAAAATATCTATGGCATCGGCCATTATGTTGCAAGAATATAGATCGGACCAATTAAAGCCAGATATAAAAAGATTTAACCTCTGAAAGTTTGCCTTACGAAAACAATGAATTCGTTTGGTTGACTTTTCTGGCCTCTCTTTTATTACGGTACCTGTGTCGATTGTCACCTCGAAAGTTGGATGGTATGGATCTTCTGGTTGACTAAGAGGTGCTACTCTAGTCAGAAACACACTTTCAGGACTTGAAACAAAACAGATCCAATAAACGACCAAGAGAATTTCGAATATAATTAACTTGCGACAACGATATGTCAAGCAAGCCGTCAATAAAGTCATGCTGTGCTATAGGCAGGAGAATATTTGACTGTTCCTCTGTGGACCACTTAGTGCCTGGTATATTAAAGTCACCTAGGACAACTAGTTGGTCCCTATCGGACAGTCTGTTTGTAACGGATTGGATAGCGGACAAATGGTTAACATATTCAGGAAATTCAGAAGACGGCGGAATGTACGAGCACGTAATATAAACATAGCTATCAGAAAATGACAGCTTTACGCATAAGAATTCTAAGTTACGGAACTCGTCAAAAAGTACCTCCTCTGACGTGAGGGTAGACCTAACAGCAGACCTCCCCGCCTGGAGGGACGATCATGCCTGTATACTGTGTACATACCTGGGAAAACTTCGGAGTTAAGTATCTCCGGTTTTAACCAAGTCTCTGTAAACACAATAATATGGGATGCAAAGGAAAGGCTATTAGAATACAAATTAGTTAGCTTACTACACAAGCCTCTTATATTTTGATAACAGGTAGTGAGACTAGATTTTAGTTTTTTGAAGATAAAGAAGTAGAAGTAGTGGAGGAGGATGTGGCAGTGATCTGGCCTCTTGTGGGAAGTTAAATTCCCAGGGGCCCTTTTTTCTATTTTTAATCTTAGCTTCAAACTCTTTCACAATCATACTTTCCGGCCAAAAATCACCAGAACATATGGTTGAGAATAGCTCATTTGGGACAGTTATCTTGAAAGATGAGATGTCCATAGCATAAGAAAAGTTAAATTTTTCCACTTTTATGTTGTCGACTTTTGTTTTGTCTTGTATATAATACAGTACATCAGATGATATTTGATCAGGGGAAAGCCGAGAAACAAAAATTTGTTTCTTTAGTGGAACCACCGAGAGGGGTTTTGGCACTGCAGGTTGTATTTCTGAAGTGCCAACTTGTGCCGGTAGTCCGGACTCAATATTCCTTTGTGGTGGTAAACAATTCGGGACGGGTGAAATCATCGGTTGATAAACCAGTGCGGACAAAACGGAATCTGGACTCCCTCCACAACCGATTGATCGGATTGCACCGAATGTTTTTTAGCTGCCGATCTAAGCAACATTTGAGGGTTTGCTGCGATCGTCAACTGATCAGCTGTGGAGTCATGTTGATCACTTGCCGAAGATTGCGGGGCATTCCCCTTAGGCAGCCTACCACCAGCGGCTTTCTTGCGCTTTGAAGATTCTTCTAATAGTTTGAGGCTTTTAAATTGTGAATCAAGCGCAGAAAGAAGATCATCAGCTCGACGAAAACTATCTCTAGCCACGCCAAAACTGCTGATCAGTATTTTCAAGCCACCTTTAGTTTGGCGCATAAAGAGTTGCATTTCATTCGCAACTCCTAGGGAAGTATCACAACAGTATTTTAGATTAGGGCCTTCAGCTAGGTCATCACTTGTTCGGCCGTTAAAAGCAGCGCACTTAGTGTGCACCATTCTATCACATAGCCAAAGGTCATTTTTGACTGATCAGGCTTTATTACCTGACGGCATTTGTTATGGAAGCACACAACATTGGTTTCCATGTTTAATTGGGTTTTGACCACTGTACCAAAAGACAAAATCAGAAAATGTACCGCAAGAGCGCAGTGTGCACTTTTAGATTTTGTGTGAGAGAGCGAGAGAGCGGGTGCACGGTGTTAAGTACAAAAACAACACCAAACAGCACTACGGACAACGCACGAAAAAGAGCGAATGGTCGGAAACGCTTCCTTCTCCCTGTTACATACTTTTCAACGAATCTAGTATACCCTTTTACTCTATGAGTAACGGGTATAATAACTTTTCTGCGGCGAGTATCCGCCTTGTTTTATGTGCTGAGGCGAGAAGTGGAGAAGGTCAGAAACGATGACATAACGTTTGACGGACAGCCTTGACAAAAGGGGATCGTGTTGCGCGGCTCGCGACGATCCATGAGGCATGCGGACGCATGAAGGGGAGGGAATGTGGCCGAAACGTTGCCCGATCGTTTTACGATCAAGCTACATCTTAGCTTCTAATATTTATTCTCGTTATGTTGGTGTGGTGAGGGGTGCCGACGTAAAAGCTGATCAATTTTTGACAGAATCGTGATAAACACATATTTCGTAAATAAAAACTATTTTATCTATCTACAGAGATTAAATTTATGAAGAATTATTTATTTGCGTACCGTTACCCTTTAACTATTTTGCTTAGATCCAAAACCAGAAGCTGCGGATATGCGGCAAAAAAGAACCATTTTTTTTTAGCAAAATAACACTTTTTTTTATCTTAGGGGACTTATTCCTTGGAAACCTTTCCTTTCGAGATTTTGACAGGTTCGTAGTTGTGCATCGTACCCTTTGTGTAATGGGTTTAATTAAATAGTTCCTGAGATCTCGACTTTCATACGGACGGACATGGCCAGGTCGACTCGACTATTGATCCTGATCAAGAAAATATATACGGTATTTATATGGTCGGAAACGCTTCTTTCTGCCTGTTATGTACTTTTAAACGAATCTACTATACCCTCTTACTCTACGAGAAACTGGTATAAATAGTAAAAGGCTTCACTTAGTACGGGTTTGTTTATTTTATTTTAACTTGGCCACTTTTCAATTTAAAAAGCACATAAACAATGTTTTTATAAATATACACCAAGATTGTGCGTATAGCGAGGTAAAGCTTATCAGACAGCTAACTGTTTAGCTTCGACCAACCACACAGCAATATACATGTGTATTAAAATATCATAAATTTAAACACAATATAACTTCCAATATATGTTATTAGTTACGTTTCTTTAGCATGGCAAAAATTATTTAATTAATTTTAACCTATATATAAGACAAAAATAGTTGCATAAGGGGATTACTCCGCAGTAGTTTAAATTGTATGACCAAAGCAATACAACAAAAAAAATATCTACCTTTTATATATTTTTGAGAATTATTATAATTGGTACATTATATATTTATAAATGATAGCTTATTTAATCTTGTGGAACTCCTCCATGCATAACTTGCAGCTCCAAGAGCCCTCTGGTGGAGTCATAAGCGGTGGTGACAGGCAGTACATATGGTATCCCCGGTCACAATCGTCACAAAATAATAGTTGGTCGTCATTGTCAGAGGTCCCACATATGGAACAGTACTTGCATTCAATGCATTGCCAACGATAACGTTTTACTGATATAATCATGTTTGCCGTGAACTGTAGACACGATGGATGACCGGAACGACCACAATCCGAGCACGATACAAGCTCTTCGGGCATATTGGTTTTTTTATTTTCTCGCTGATCTCCCAGACAAAAGTCACAATAAGGTGATGGTTGGGCTATGTCACGTTCTACTCGTTGTTTTACCTTACTACCAGTAGCAAACACCGATTGATTTGTTCCTGTTTGCACCGGAAGCGCATTGCAAACATTTGAGGTTGCCAGTCCTGCGTTTATTCCAACCATTGTTGCTAGGGGAATTGAGTCATTAGAAGCTCCAGCATCGCTTGAAGTCTTTTCGTACGACGACGCTATGTTTGTTGGCACTATGAGTGCTGACTGTGAATTGTCGTCATTGATGGGAATAGGCGAAGCTGAGTTTGAATGAGATGCATAGAGCCCTGTGGTGGCGGCAGCAGCCGCAGTACACGCTGCATGTGCGACAGCGGCGGCAGCTGCTGCTGCGGCTGCGGATGTGTTTGCACTATTTCCACCACCTCTACGTTTTCGATCAGATTCTCCGTCAACAGCATTTTTTCGACGATTGCCTAAGATATCAATAATGATGACAATTCATTGATGAATAAATGTATTTGATAAATTTGTACTCACCACCACCTTTACGACCCCGTTTAGGAGTGCCTTCTACGTTTGCATTTGTTCTTCGAGGTCTCGTACATTTTTTGCGTTTGCCCCTGCTGGTGTAAGACTCATCAAAATCGTTATCTGAATCAAAGTCATCCTCAAATTCATCGCCATGATGATAATGTGCTGTGTCCATTTCATCGTGGAACCATTCCTTTTCGACGTTTGCATGTGAGTCCTTACTATCATTATCTCCCGATGCTCCCATGGAGTTGCCATCCGTAGCAGCAATGGCTGTTATAAAAAACAAAGTTTCAGTTTTAGAAAAATTCTTCTGACACGCTGCAATTGTTTTCTTACCTGCGCTTTCAGCTATGTGAGGATTTTGTGGTACAGCAACACCAGACAAAGGTATATGGTGGTGATGCTGATGCGTTTGATGGTGGGAGTGCTGAAGAGTGTGCTCGCGATATTGATAGGCTCGGAAACTTTGATTCGGGTTAAGTAAGTACTGACGTTTGGGTTTGCGCCACCTGGATGATGGATAAGTGTATATCTGACCATGCCGAAGACCCGGCATTCGCTGTTTTTTTTTCATAAAGAGGGAACAATGTGTCTGTGCGACACCTGTCTGGGGATCGAGGAATGGCATACGAAGTCGCCGTTCAATGCATAGACGAGTATTAAAATTCTCACTGTTTTCTAGAATCTCCTTGTACTTTTCCTTGTCATTTAAAACGTTTTGAATTTTCTCAAAATTGGCTATGTTTACTACCAAAGTTTTTTCGTAAGCAGATTTAGAAGCCATGTTGATGTCGTGGGGTAGCCGCAGAAATTATTTGCTTGAGCATAAAATTAAATAACCCAAATTGTCAACATATTTTTGACCATTGATTAAAAGAATGGGTTGTTCACACACACACACAATTCAAGGCGTTAAATATAACGAAAATTGGAATTGTTATGAGGTACTAGGCAAGAAGTAAAAAAAATTAACATTCAGAAAAGGTGTGAACGTATATCTAATTTTAAATAGATACAAAATATACATAACAAGATGTCGACGATAGCTATTATAAATTATTTCCACATTTCCCCGAGAGGTTCCTAGTGCACATATAACAACTCCTTAAAACGAAACGACCAATATACAGACAGGGATGTTGCAAGAGTTTATGATCATGTGATGAAAAGTAAAAAGAAACGACGAAAGGTAAGATTATTGTTACCCATTATTATTAACTCGAATGCAGTATTCGTTTTTATTCCGAATTTAACATCGCATTGAATGCGAATTTTCCGAAGTGTAACAGGCTTATAATGCAGAACAGCTGGTCATACCGTCTGGTATTGTTCAATATGTATCGAACTTCTTGGGACAATATACAATCGTTATTCCAATATGTTTTAAAGGTTATAACCATCTATATCAGGAATGCTCCGGTTATCATAAATAATTTTCCTTTTTCGGTTTGGGCCAAATCTTTCGATTTCGATTTTTCGCAAAATTTGTGCTATCGATTTGTTTTGTTTCTCATCGCTTCTTGCAGCTCAAAAACCTGTTTTATTTTTTTGGTCAAAATCAAAAAATGTGAATAAATGCCTTTTATATTTGCAATTACTTGTGTTGAAGCCAGAAAAAGGCAGAAATTGGAGGGCTTGAGAAAATCTACAGCTGCCACATTTTTCACAGTTTTAATTCAGATGTCCGCAATTACTTTTTTTCTACATTTTGACCGTTTAAGTAATTTAATTAAATAGCATTATTTACAAACAACCATTTTGGCCCTCTGTTAGTACTGGTTGGAAATAAACTTAGAAAAGAAATGTAAACATAGCATAACAGCTTACATTCGAGCTTAATTTGTAGTTGCGCTCATTGCATTACTCTTCTACTGAGAAGCTTTATGCTCAGATACAAATTTGGTATGGCTTTTGTGAGCAGACATTTCGTCAGCATAGAACCGTGAAGCTGCGCCAGAGTAGTATTTGTATGTACATTTTTGACAACCGATTGCAACCACTGACTACATTGGAAAATCCCCAGCTAGGCTGCTAGATTGGAGTCCCATTTTAATAGTTTTTACTTGGGAAAACACTCCCAAGATTTTCATGGCGCCTGAACAGGGACTACGGCTTTAGCATTTTCCGTGGAAATTTTTCGGTGGGCGAATATAACCTAGCTGGCGAATTTCAGCGCAGAGTCGTTAGTTAGGAAAGTTAGGAAAAACATGCCAAATAATCAGGTAATCAGTGCACAAAATTAAATTAAGGTGCAGTCCACCACTTGTGTTTGTATGTTACATAAAAGTTGCGCATAAATTACCTTAATACTTTTTTGGCATTTTGTAAATTGAAAAACCAATCAAATAACTCCTATACCTATACCTAAACTGCCTTTGAGGAAATCCACGTTTGTGGAAATTTCTGTGGATGTCTGGAAAATTTAACGAACAGCTTACATAACGGTGCAATTGACGTATCGCCGCTATATTTAAACAGCAATGTGCCGTTCATTTTGATTCCGCTTTGTGCAATGCATACCCAGTTATAGAGCAATTGTTTTCAACGACACATACAAGTTAATTTATTTGTTTATTAATAAGATAAAAAATAAAATTACAATTTTTTTTTTCAACTTTATTGATTGAATGCAAAAATTAGACTAAATTAAAGTTTTACTCTAGCTCCCTAATCTGGCCTTTTGTGAATCAGAATTTGCTGTAGCGGTGGCAGCGTTGGTGGCAGCGCTGGTGCAGCGACGAATCAAAGCTTGATAACAGTTTGTCAGTTGTGCAGTAGGCTGTAATTGGTTAATTGCAGTTCTGCTGATGACTTCTTAATAAATTTGGCTTTTTCCTGTTGTTGTCAATATTTCGCATGAATTGCATGTGCCCGTGTGACCTGCTTGGCCATTTCCTGTTTTGGATAATATTTATTAGGAATTGCAGGTGCCCGTGTGAACTGTTTTGCAACTGCAGTTCAATGCTCTGTTAATATTAATTGTGTTATGATTTGGTTTATTTTTTTTTGGCGCGTGCAGGAAATAATGCAGACGCTGATCTAAGCTTTTCTTTATGAGCTTTTGGTAAAGCGTGTTGTTAACTTACATATGGTCTAGTAGCTCTCAAAGTGTATGAATTTTAAGGTGCTAAGTGGGCATCTTTAACTCTTATGGGATCCACATAGAAAATTTGGGACATTTTACTCTTGAATAAAACTCAACAATTGGTGAAGTTGCTGTTAATTATAATATTCATTTAAAATAAAATAAATTTTAATACTTATATGCAAAATAAATATTTTTCAGATTTTTTCATACTTTCGCCAATTATTGTGCCAGACATTTAATGTTGTAATTTGTTTCAATTAATTAAATTCCAATAATTTTTAAAATGAGTGACCCAAAGAAAGCAAATGTAAGGAAGGGATGACAAACACAAAATTTATATCGGCAATGCAGAAACACGACAGGGTTTTAAGCGACATAAGGCGTATGAAAACGGCATTCGAAGAAAAATCTATTTCCTTTGATAAATTTCAAATGGAATACCGAATGCAGCTTTTTGAAGATTGCTCTGAAAAATTAATGGATATTCAGGCAGACATCGATGTACTAAAGCCATATAATAATTTAAGAGCGCGTTATCACTAAGGCTTTATATCGGTCCGTAATGACAGAGAACGAATCTCAGAAAGTTAGTCAAGCCAACGATGCTCATCGTCATTCGCCCCAATTACTAAAGAGGAGTCTTCCAAGGTTAAGTGGAAAGCATGCTGAATTTAAAAACTTTATGAGTCTTTTCGAGAGTTTAGTCCACAACAATTCATCTTTAACCAACATTGAAAAATTCCACCATTTGATTTCATGCCTAAGTGATGATGCGTTAGGAACTGTGAAAGCGTTTCTAATTTTGGACATAAATTATGAAAAGGCTCTGGCCAGTTTGAAGAACGTTTTTTAATAAATGTTTGATTTTTTTCGACACAATTTCATTATTATTTGACATCCCTCATATACCAACGACCTCTGCATCAGGTTTGAGGTCTCTAATTGATGAAATTTCGGCTCTTAATGCATCATTACAGTCACTGGGAACTGAAGAGGAGATAAATAATGTCATTTTTATTCACATCGCAATATCAAAAGTAGATCATATTACCAAATCTCGATTTGAAGCGCAGCTAGATTACAATAAGTTACCGACGTTGAGTCGACGATATCAGCACCCAACTGCTGAGGAATCGACTAAGAATAATAAGATACCCAAGTTTCAAACAAAGGCTATTCAAAATCGTCGTTTTCTTGCGCAATAAAAACAGATCTTCGGACCGGATCAAAATGTAGATACTGCTCAGCGTCGAATCATTAGTCAAGCTTTCGCAGCTATTCCTGTGATTCAACGTATCGATTTCGCTAAACACAATCGTGCATCAATTGTATCAATCAAGGACTTGCAGTAGAGAAGTGCAAGGTAGAAAAATGTCGAGTTTGTTCAAAGCCCCATAACACAGTTCTTTACAGATACGGGTTAAAACAACAACAAACTGTTTCGGGCTCAGTGTCTCAACTGCAATCACAAGAACAAGCAATAGCTTTTGATCATCATAGTCAAGCACAGTCATGCCATGTTACTAGTAGTGATCAAGTTATTCTTGCTACTGCAGTAGTATTGGTGCGAGATCGCTTTGGTCAGTTCCAATTAGCACGAGCTCTCCTAGATTCTAAGTCGCAAATAAATTTCATGGCCGAGGATTTAGCACAGCGTTTCCGGCTACACAGAAAAGAATCGTGCTTAAATATTACCACTGTTGGAAAAAATGACTCTGTAGTAAGGCAAAAAGTCCATACGTCGATTCACTCTCGCGTCAATTCTCATAACTTTCTCACCGATTTTTGGGTCTTAAGATCGATTTCAACATATTAACTCGATCATGAAGTCAACTGTGCGCAATGGAGTATTCCAGTAAACATTAAGCTGGGCGGACCATCGTTTCTACAAGCCCGTTGATTGGCGCAGAATCCTTCTTCGAACTTCTGAGACTAGGCCAATTAAAGTTGGGCTCCAAACATTCATCAATTAAGAAAACGTTATTTGGGATGGATGGTTTTCGGAAAGTACTCTCGATACGCATTGAATTAGGCCCAGGTGTGTAACGTTACTATCAATGAAAATATCTGTTCTGTCGACTTTCGTGTGGAACGTTTTTGGGAATTCGAACAAGTTTCAGAGAGAACGAAGGTTGTTTATACAGCTGAACAAGTTGCTTGTGAGCAACACTTCAAGCAAACCATACGCAGGCTTTCGTCTGGTCGTTATTAAGGGAGAAGCTGCCATTAAAGATAAATCCAAATGTTCTAGGCCTATCCTTCGAAACAGCAAAGCGCAGATTTCTCGCTTTGGAACGCAAAACATGCAAATAATCTCGAGGGAGCTTAACTCTATTTTGGCAAGATTTCGATTGCACCAATATGCATTGAAGGCTGAAATCTCGAAGATGTATAGGCACGTTATTGTTGCCGCTGAAGATCGGAACATCCAACTTATCGTGTGAAGGAAACCTCGTCTCAAGCTCTCCAAACCGATCAACTCTCTCAACACTTTCACATACGGAACAGCCTTAGCTCCGTTTTTGGCTATCCGTTGCTTCTTCGAGCTCTCAAAGACCTATGCTGAGTCATATCCCATAGCAGCAGAGGTGATATTAGGCGACTTTTATGTTGACGATATGCTCACAGGTCCCAACACTTTAAAAGAACGACGCAATCCGTCGTATCACGTTTGTTTGATTCTTTGGGGTTATTATGCCCGTTGATTACAAGATTAAAAATGTTGCTTTAGGAGCTTTGGCGACCAAACTGCCCAGATTCACATATTCGCTGATGCATCAAGTGATGCCTATGGATGTTGCATTTATGTCCGCACTACTGATGGGACAAATAATTGGTCGAGCTTGCTCACCGCCAAGTCACGAGTGTCTCCCCCCTAAAAACAAAATCAATTCCAAGGCTAGAATTGTCTGCAGCTCATCTTCTTGCCATGTTATGGGCTCAAGTAGCTTCGTTGCTGAACAACGTTAGGTTGGAACGCATTAATTTCTGGTCGGATTCGTAAGTCATATTATATTGGTTAAAAAGAGATCCATCCACACTAGCAACGTTCGATGCAAAAAGGGTGTCTGAAATTCAAGAGCTCTCAGATTATGTTGTCTGGTGGCATGTGCCAACCAAAGATAATACAGCTGATTTGGTTTCATGTTGAACAGACATAGAAGGTTTAAGCTGCACTCTGTGGTAAAATGAGAAATGTGAGTGTCCTAGTCTTCATCAGATTGAAGTATCTCCCGATTTAATGTTGTCCGAGATCAAGCCAAGTGTGGCAGTATGTTTCGTAATAAAACATATTGAAAGATTTTATTATTATTATATTAAGGTGGACCAAGACTTGGAAAGTCTGGGCCACTGAGTTTTTGAAAGATGTTCGTCGTTTAATAAAATGATTCGTGTTGGAAGCAGATTTTTTAATGCGCCAATTTCGTATGATACCAAATTTTCCCTTTTGCTGTCCCAAAAGACAGAATTTGTTACATTGTTTCTTTGGAACTTACATCGGACTCATTATCATGCAGGTGCCAAAGTGGTGGTGTCGCTTTTGAGGCAGCAGATCTGGCTTATCAGAGATTGTCCGTGGCTGTGTCCACGGTTTTCGGTATTAACCTGTTCTGCTTGTTGTTCAAAGATGCTCGAATTGAGTACCCACCAAGTAGAGGTAGAGGCTATGCTCAATTCTCAGCCCATCGCGTCGCCTGGCAACGACCCCAACGATGGAGAGGCTCTGACACCAGGACACCTGCTGATCGACCAGCCTCTTCTTACGCTGCCGTCAAAATCCGAATCAGTGGAATCTCCAGCAAGGGCGATTACCTGGCCACGCTTCAGCAGCGCTGGTGCTGATCCACGAGGACAACCTCCCTCCACAACGGTGGCTTACAGGACGAGTGGTGGCAACAACGCTCGGCGAGGAGGTTAGAGCGCATGTTGCGGAAACTGGAGGCGTCATTAAACGGTCCATCAACAAACTTGTGTTGCTGCCAATTAGCAGCGACCAAAAGGTTAAAGCGCCGGAGGCCTTCAACGCGGCCGGAATGTTGGAGCAGTAGTTTGAGTTTGAAAGCTTAGAAAAGAAATGTAAGCATAGGAAATGTAAACAGCTTCCATATGAGTTTAATTTGTAGTTGCGCTCATTGGAATCCTCTTCAACTGATAAGCTTTAAGCTCAGAGAAAAATTTGGTGTGGCTCTTGTGGGCAGTGGTTTCGTAAGCATAGAACCGTGACCCTGCGCCAGCGCAATTAATTTGAGGACCAATTGCAACCGCTGACTTTACATTGGAAAATCCCCAGCTAGGCTGCTAGATCGAAGTCGCATTTTAATAGTTTTTACTTGGGAAAACTCTCCCAAGATTTTCAGCTACCTATGCGATAGTTTTTGGCGACGTACTTATCGCGTAAAATTCTTACGAATTCGATTAGCGGAGCATGCCTGTATAGAAATATTGGTGTGAATGATTTACTTATAGGAAAGCTACATTTTGTTCGTATATTCACTTAATTATTACAGAAAATCGAATACAATTATTAATGTTTCTCAGTAATTCGATCAGAATTCTGCGATTGCGTAAGGTGCAGGCGTATTACAGAAAAGGTGAGTCTATTGACTGATCGCAAGTATATTAACAAATCACAGAAAAAAACTAAATATACCAAACAAGATATCAAAATAACAAGTCGGCACACACCTATATAACGGATAAAATACATTTCAGTACCAAAATTCCTTGCCCGTATTATTCCTCGCCGGAGTTCGAAAAACAAATCTCACAGGCTTTTTCTAGCAAAGTTTCAAACACCAAAGTCAAGCCAAGAATTCTGTCTTGGCTCTGCCGCTGCCTCTGCCCGCAGTTCATATTTCTTGTTTTTTTCGAAGTAGTTCGGAGCAGTGACCGAAAATGAGAGTAAGAGATGAGAGGAGACAAAACCAGAGTCGAGAAAAAACGCAATGTATAGACTTCTGAATACCGTTCTAATAATTGGTGGGATATTTATATAGTTTTAAGTGTATATATAATTTATGTTTGTTGATTTAGGGATTTTAAGTTTTGTAAGAAATTAAACTGTCGCTATAGGCAACGCAAATGCGTCCGTTTTTAATTATTTCTCTATGTAATTCTAATTACACGGAATCATTATGGTCGGAAGTACCCTGGCACGCGCCTTTCAAAATTTTCGTTTTCCGTCACCCCTTTTCTTTTGCATTTGCATTCAATTGTAAACGTGACAAGTCGTGTTTGTTTAAATCATTTTCAACATAAAAACAAGAGAGAACGCTGTAGTCGAGTTCCCCGACTATCTGATACCCGTTACTCAGCTATTGGAAGTGCGAAGGAGAGTCTTTAACACTGACAGTTTTTGGAGGCTTGTACGCGTTAAAGTGGGCGTAGCAAAAAGGTTTTTGGCAAATCGATAGAAATTTACAAGACTAATACTGAAATGAAAAAATATCAAAACTTCTGTCAAAAGTGTGGGCGTGGCAGTTTTTGGCGGTTTGTGGGCGTCAGAGTGGGCGTGGCAACAACAGCGTGAATTGATAAACTTGCGCTGCGTCTATGTCCCAGGAGTCTGTATGCTTAATCTCAACTTTCTATTTTTTTTAGTTCCTGAGATCTCGACGTTCATACGGACAGACGGAGGGACAGACGGACATGGCCAGATCGACTCGGCTACTGATCCTGATCAAGAATATATATACTTTATACGGTCGGAAACGCTTCCTTCTGCCTGTTACATACTTTTCAACGAATCTAGTATACCCTTTTACTCTACGAGTAACGGGTATAAATATAAATCCGGTAAGTAAAGTGTTTCGTGTTGATAAATTAGCTTAGCTTCGAATTCCTCACCTGTTGTATGGAAATTCCTCGCCAATTTGTATGGGAAATCCCCCGGGATTACTGGGGACTCCCTAGGCATTCCTTAGGTAATCCTTAGGGACTGGTACTGAAGGGTTTTAATGTTATAAAAAATGTATGTGTGTCAAGAACTATGAATATAGCTAACACATACGTTGACTTGAAGATAGCGGCTTAAAAAAAATGTTTGACTTTACAAATGTTTTGACTTTTCTTAGATCATGTTTTTCGCTAGCTCATGTTTTTCCCAGTGCGGAGTTTTCAACGCGCCACACAGCTCGCAACATAAAAGTCGATAATTCTACCGAAGAAGCCTTTACTGTTTTAGTTATAAAGTAAGATTGAATGAAAATTCAGTAGTTTCTATTTTACCAAATATTCGGTTTAGAGTGCGGTGTTCTGAAATTGCAGCGCATTTGGTGAACAAATGAATTCTTTTCTGAAACTTATTGTCTTTTGCTGGAACTGAAGGCAAACTTTGTGTTTTCACTCTTCTACAAGGCCCTGGAAAGTGGTGCTGTCAGTGTATCGAAGTTCTTCACGAAGCGACGATACCATCCCGCACGTACAACCTAATATATCTGCCTCTCGGCTTAAGCTCGCCCGGGTCCATTCGAAGTAGTCCACCTCCAACTATAAACCCGAGGTACGTTAGCGACTTAAAGAAAAATGTTGATTTTTTTTATTAGTGCGTATTCAAGTGCGTCTAGAAATCGGGAGCCAGGATTGAAAGGTCGTCTCGGTAAACGAAAACATTGGACCTCAGCTCGGCTAGTATCACTTGGTCCGTCAGTGCACCAAGCGTTGCGCTGCGTTGCACAGTCCTAATCGGATGTTGCCATTCGGAACTTATACAACGGTCTTCCAGGAACCGTAAACACAGTGTATTCCTTGCTTTTGTCGTTCATGATTGCTCTGGATTTGCGCACGTGAACCCAGTATCGCTCTTTTGTTCTTCTAGATAAGAGGACATTCAAGTTCCTCAGAACCTTCCCTCACGGACACCGGTGTTGACGGCGTTCCGGTGTTCCAGTCGAAAAAAAATTCAATAACGGAATTGAGGTCGTACTCGCTATTATACATCACCCTCCAGCGGCCCAACCGGATTTATCGTCTTCCGTCATTGGCTCCTGCGTTGGCATACCGTCCTCGGTCGTCCTGAAACTCAGCCGCCCTGCGGTCTTCGGCCCATCACGATCGTGAAGCGTGGTCAAGCGTGGAAATTCCGGTGATCAGCGATAACCTCTACCCGTCTCTGGTGGATGGTAAGGACTCTCTGCTGGTCTATACGCGTTAACATCGGTCGATCCTGGAAACCGCGATTCTTGGTCTACTTGTCCGCTTGGCGATCCGGGTCCATGGGCAGCAACCGCTGGCATTGTGGATCAACGTCATGCCAAGAAAACCGTTCCGGACCTCGTCCCTGAATGGATTTGCATAGAAATATAAATAAATTAATATGTATAAGTATTATTATAAGTATAAATCATAAATAAATAAATAAATACAATCCATCAATTTTAATGTTCCTTGTTTTTTCTTTCCTTTTGTAGACTTAAACTAGTGAGATGGAATTGATTATCGCCGGTGGACTTCTTAATTTTTAACATGCATGGCCACACCTCCCGCGCAGCGTCTATGTCTCTGGAGTCTATATGCTTAATCTCTACTTTCTAGCTTTTGTAGTTCCTGAGACGTAGTTCCTCGACGTTCATACGGACGGACAGACGGACATGGTCAGATCGACTCGGCTATTGATCCTAATCAAGAATATATATACTTTATATGGTCAGAAACGCTTCCTTCTGCCTGTTACATATTATACTTTTCAACGAATCTAGTATACCCTTTTACTCTATGAGTAACGGGTATAATTAAATCAAAGTCCAATTAACTTTATATTAGTTGCTTACATTTTTAAAACAAGTATGTATGTTTATGTCTTCTTATATAGAGATATAGAAGCTATATTTTTGATCGCCAAACAAAATGGTACCGTTGAAAATTAAGTGACAAAACAAAATAAATTCGACTATCTTTTCTTGAGACTTCGAAAATTTGTGACGCGGCCGCGCACAATAATATAATACAATAATATAATAATACATAATACATAAATAATCGTACAACAGGACCGGGATTAACAAGTGGTAATTATTGGAGAGTAAGCTCAACCCCTACGTATATACCCCGCCCTAGCTGACTTCAGGGTCCTGCTTACGTCTATACGTTGACTTCAGGATCCTCCTTACGTATCTACGCTGACTTCAGGGTCCTGCTTACGTCTATACGTTGACTTCAGGGTCCTACTTACGTATCTACGCTGACTTCAGGGTCCTGCTTACGTCTATACGTTGACTTCAGGGTCCTACTTACGTATCTACGCTGACTTCAGGTCCCGTATAATTCTCTACGCTGACTTCAGGGTCCCGCATAATTCTCTACGCTGACTTCAGGGTCCCGTATAATTCTCTACGCTGACTTCAGGGTCCTACATACTTCTCTACGCTGACTTCAGGGTCTCATATAATTCTCTACGCTGACTTCAGGGTCCCGTATAATTCTCTACGCTGACTTCAGGGTCCTACATACTTCTCTACGCTGACTTCAGGGTCTCATATAATTCTCTACGCTGACTTCAGGGTCCCGTATAATTCTCCACGCTGACTTAAGGGTCCCGTATAATTCTCTACGCTGACTTCAGGGTCCCACATAATTCTCTACGTTGACTTCAGGGTCCCACATAATTCTCTACGCTGACTTTAGGGTCCCGTATAATTCTCTACGTTGACTTCAGGGACACATATATAATATCTACGCTGACTTCAGGGTCCCGTATAATTCTCTACGTTGACTTCAGGGTCCCACATAATTATCTACGCCGACTTCAGGGTCCAACAACATCTGCTTACGTTGATTCCAGGGTACTCGACGAAATTCGGAGCGGCCGCGTACGGAAGACCGCGTCCCCGGACGAAGACGCGAGGTACGAAGAGCCCCGCTGTGGAAGCCGGAAACTAGGCCGAGGGAGCCCCGTACAGTTCTATGTAATTATTGTAACAGAGAAAAGGAATGAATAAACTCTGCGTCTATATTTAAGCCTAGTTAAGGTTAACTCTGCGCATTATCACTGGGACTCGGGTCGGGGATTCCTCTCTGGCACCACTGTCCTGAAACAAAGAAATTTCCTGGACGACCCTGGCCAGGCCTGACTACCCGAGGCACGGCGGAACGTCACAAATTCGTGGATGCTTTCAAACGTAAGGTTGTCTATTGAAAATAATTATGTATTACAAACTTAATGTGCATTTAATGATACAATTTACGTTTGTTTTAATTTAATTTTGCTTACCATTTTTTATTGGATTTCCTATAAATTTATTTGATAAAAAACAAGATAACACGCTATACTCGAGTTTCTAGTTACTCAAATACTGTTATTGCGAGGGAGAAATTTCATAAATCTTTTGGCAAATCGTTAGAACATGGCAAGATAAATAATAAAATGCAAATTATCAATACATTGAATGTCGATTGAAATTGTCATGTCAAATCTATATATTTTTCTTATTTTAATATATATTATTAATATAAATTATTTTAATTACATTAGTTGACACAATTCCATTTTCTAGCTCGCTGTGATTAAACAATAAACATACATTAAGGAACTTTAGAAGCCAAAATCTAGTGATTTTTTTTATTTTTTTGGAAAAAAAAAAATACATAAATTGTATATATATATTCAGAAATGTTAAAGATAAGAAAAAACATTTCATTGTTTGCAAATTATAATAATTGAAGTTTTAGCTGATCTTGTATCTCGCTCCGCTGACATGGAATTGGTGGCGATCTGACCATTTTATCTGAAATCATAAATCAACATTTTTTTATCGAGAAGTTTTTTCTGTCGTGTACTAAATATACGTATTTATGAACATTAACTATAAAATTGAGCATTCAAAAATTTCCGTTTTGAAGCAAAATTTCGATTTTTTATTTAAAAATAGTTAAAAAATTTTTTTTCATAATCTAGTACCACAGATGCAGTTTTTATGATCTTCAAATAAATCAAGGATGAACAAATCGGTTCACTAGTTTTTTGTAATCACCAGCAAATTTAAAAACATGGTTCTGAGAAAACGACGTTCAAAGTTAGCGGTCGAGGCTCACGCACCGGTCGAGCGCGCCGCTTTAAAGTCGCATAACTTCACAATTTTGAAAATAGAATTTGAAACTTCGAATTATATTCTCGAAGCATATACTATCGATTAAGACAGTAAAAAAAAATCGATTTTTGAAATGTTAAAGGAGTTCCCTTAAGACCAATTTATGAGTGCTCTGGCCGAAAGAAATCTTAAATAAAATCGCAGGGACAGGCATTTTTGTCAGCATTTTAAATTTAAGACTTTCAAATTGTAACTAAGCATCTGATAAATATATGTTTAGAAGGTATGTATGGGTATAGCTTCTGTTTGAAGGAGGATATTTTTGCGGCGGATTGAAATCCATCTAGCATTTCTCCTACTTAAGACCGTGCTTGAAAAACATGAGCACGGGCACGCTGCTGCCGTTGATTTCGCGGTATTCCACCAGGACCACAATGCCGTCGCAGTCTACCGTTTCGCCGGTGAAGAACGGCATATACTTCATGTAGTCCTTCTGGTAGAGGGTGTACGACTTTTTGTTGCTGCAGGGAAAGCACTTCTGCAGTCGGTGGTTAAGCACTACATCCACGTTCGACTCCCGAGATGATGTCTTTATCCTTATCAGCCTCCTCGGCGGAGGCATTGCCGTCCTCCAGCTTGACGTACACCTCGTAGATCACATCGCCTCATCTTGTAGGTGTCGGCGAAAATCTCGCCCCTGGTGATGTAGATCTTCATGGTGATTGAGTTGTCGGATATCGAAATATGTCGTCTAAATCGCGTGGGACAGTTTTGAGCTATATCGATAGAAATTTACAAAACAAATAAAAAAACAAAAAATATCAAAACATTTTCCAAAAGTCTGGGTGTGTTTTGAGCGTAAGAGTGAGCATGGCCACATGGGTCAACTACGAGTAACGGGTATAAAACCTTCTGAATACCGAATTAAAACACTTATTGCTCCAAAACAACGTAGGTCAACCTAAAAGAAGAAAGCGTTTTCGACGCCAACTCTATTGAAAATTATTAATTTTTTTTCATTCAAATTGCCAAAAGTTTTTGCGGCACCCAAATACAGCGAAAAACTGCCACGCTTTAGCATAGCGACAAAAAGTAATTAAAAAAGAACGCAAAACGCTTTCAAATATGAGTGTAGTAGTTTCAGCCGTCTTGTGGGCGTTAGAGCGGGCCGACACTGCACATTAATAAAAAACGACATATTTTAAAAAAGTGTGGGCTTGGCAAGTATAGACCTTTTACTTTATGAGTACCAGAAGAACACAATAAACGACATTCATTTCAACCACACCTCAAGCTTAATACAACGCAGAAATTGTAAGTTTTATTAAAAAAAAAGCAAACATATATATTCTTTAGTCATTTATAAAAACAATATTAATTTGTAATTACAATTATTAATATGTAATTACTTTTTATTAATCAGGAAGGATTATTACGCTTGTTAGATCGTAATCGCGCCAATCCTGTGCGTTCTTCTTCCTCATCGCTTGTATACTGATTAATGCTGGTTCCACTAGCACTTCCTACTCGAGCTGAAGACGTTGCCTGCATGAGTTCTTGGTCTGGTGCATTGCGGTTTTCATAAAGCAAGACTTGTAGCGTTTCTTCGTATATACGAGCTTCCGGAAATTCAACTTTGGTATGCTTTCTGTCAGTGGCATAAACTATTGAAGTGCAACATACTTCAGCTACTTTTTTGCCGTGTCCGTAAAATGACCAGCAACAGATTTCACTAGGCCCAATTACGTCTTTAATAAACAAAATTCGTTCATTAAAGCGCAAAGAAAGCTTATCAAATAGTTCAATATTTTTTAATAAGTTGTCATCTGATGTACTTGTGTATGAATACTTGTTATTCTGTCGCTGTACCACAAGAATGACAGCCGGCTTTGAAGAAACGCTTAATAAATGTTGCTCTTCTTTTTGTGAAGTTATAAGTGGAATGCGACAAATTGGCTTTGGCTCCTGATGCGCATATAGCGCCCGTTCACAAGAAATAGCTAACTCAGTAATGCAGTAGTATTTGGCTTCGGCAAGCAATTCAGCAATTTCCCTGTTAGTTTCGGGTAACGGAACAGTACCATCTCTTAAAAAATTAAGAATAATACCAAAATGATTTCCACAGCGGTCAATTAAAATCCATCCTATAAATTCGTTTATTAATATTATTTCGTTAAAGAACATATAACAAACCTTCCGAATCAGTCAGTACTTCCATTCTACCACTAAACATTGCGCTTAGCATTGTGTCATTATTTTTTGTAAGTGTCCCAATCGTGGTATAATATAAATGACCTCCAACATTTAGTTTCAAATATTGGGAGGAATGGCCCTTTAATAAAATTTTGTGGTCACCTGACATTGATTCCGACATTGATAATTTTGTTCTCTAGCTTTTAGGCTTCAGCTACCGCATTCTCATGTGTTGATCAGTCGTTCATCATTCTCATGCGTTTATGCAAATTTGCCGAAAATATTTATTGCGATTAAGAAATGGTAAAATCGTAATGTTGTTTCACTACAGTATACCTTTAATATAAGTATATATGCATTTTTTTAGCTAGCTTAATAATTTAAGAAATTATCGATATAAAAAGGATTCATCGATTTCTTACGGGACTGTTCAGTCAAGAGTGAGTCTGTACTAGAGTCTGTACTGAGTCTGTACCATAGAACAAAAGTTTTGTAAAAAAAACATTATTTTTGTGTGGCTAGATAACACAAAAATATACAAAATAGCGACAGTTTCAAACATTTTGGACATCTTTATATCTTTAATTATATTTGAAGAGAGTTTAAATATCGTGTCAAAACTCAATTATTAGAAAAATGTGTGGTTTTGTATTTATGCCCGTCACATTTTTAAAATAATGTTTTGAGGTAGCCACCGTATTTCGTAGCAAGCAGAGCATCTGGGGCACACATCGTGATTATCAAGGCAGTATACAAAAAAAAAAAATCAGTATGTAGAAATGGGATTTACCGCCTCCAAAACGAGAATTTCTCATATGTCGCACAGATTTTGGGTATATCGTTGCCTGGGAGAACAGAAGACATGCGAAAGGACCTGGCTCAAACGGAAAACGACCCAATGCTCACAGCAATCTGGACAGAATTGGAAGCCGCATATCCATATAGACCACGTCCAAGCACAAGACTGACGAGCCCCGAGGGCAAAGACATAACCGCAAGTCATCGAAAGACCCAGGCCCGGCCAACCGATTTACGCGAATATCGCAAAACAAGGGTTTCCCTTTCACGTAGAAGAAAAACCCCTCGAATTCCTGGAGATCCCTGGCTCCCTTACGTAAACTCTATGGAATGCCAACGGCGTTTCGCGACACAAGCTTGAAATGGCTCAATTTCTGCAAGACAAACATATCGATGTAATGCTCCTTTCTGAAACACATCTTACAAACAAGTACAAGTTTCAAATAAATGGTTATATATTCTACGGGACCAACCACGCTGATGGTAAAGCACATGGAGGCACTGGAGTCCTGATTAGAAACCGTAAAGACATACTTTCCGCAACGGCTTTGCGAATAACTTCTTACAGGCATCATCTTTAAATATACAGCTGGGTAACGGACAAATAACACTTGCTGCTGTATACTGCCCACCTCGCTTTACGATATCCGAAAACCAATTTTTGGATTTTTTCAACACACTAGGGGATCGCTTCATAGCTGCTGGTGACTACAATGCTAAGCATACGCACTGGGGATTCGTCATGTAACCCCTAAGGAAAAAACAATTATACAATACAATTATTAAAGTAAGCAACAAGCTTAGTTGTGCCTCTCCGGGCACACCTACATATTGGCCAGAAAAGATACCAGACTTGATTGACTTTGCTGTTACAAGAAACATCTCGTATAATCATATAAACGCCGAATTCCTTCCAGACCTATCTTCTGATCACTCGCCGGTGCTCCATAATTATCTTCAATGTCCGGATCTGAAAAATTCACCCTGTCGATTGACATCCAACAGAACTAACTGGCTAAAATACCAGAAACTCGTAAGTTCGCACATTGAACTGAACCCAAGAATGATCAATAAGGCTGACATAGAAAGCACTGCTAAACTTTTGGAGTCTGTCCTTGTTGCAGCAGCCCTTGCCTCAACCCCAGAAAAACAAACTGTTCAGTATATGCAACGTAAGACAAATGTTCAAAAAGAGCAGCTTGTCTTAGAAAAGCGCAGCCTGCGACGAGAATAGCAATCTTATAGATCGCCATTTTCAAAACAAAGGCTCAAAAACGCAAGTCGTAGATTAGGAAAGGAGCTAATCAACGAGCAGGAATGCGCACAACGCCGCTACATAGAGCAATTATCACCTTTTAGCTCAAAAATACCCATTATGGAGGGCACACCCATCTCTAAGCCCCCCGGTAGAATCTGTTGTGCCAATAAGAAATTCTGCAGGTGAATGGGTCCGCAGCGATAAACATAGAGCTTCTACTTTCGCGGAGCACCTTCAAAACGTGTTTCAACCAAACCCAGCAACTAATAATTTCGTATTACAAGAGCAAACAGTTGTAAGCCAAACGACACAGGATCCAATAGAATTTCGACCAACTGAAATTGCTAAAATCATTAAGGAATTAAAACCTAATAAGAGCCCCGGCAGCGATCTAATAACACCTAAGATGATCATCGAACTTCCATTTTGTGCCGTCCAAACCATTTGCCAGTTCTTCAATGCAATAAATAGAATTGGTCATTTCCCTTCGTTATGGAAAAAGTCGATCATCATTATGATACCGAAACCGGTAAAGGATCATACATATGTTCCATCATCATACAGACCTATAAGTTTACTACCATGTATGTCAAAACTCTTCGAAAAATGTCTGCTGACCTTTGTTATACGCTATCTGCGAACTTTTAACAAAATACCGGAGCATCAATTCGGTTTTCTGGAGAAACATGGAACAATCGAACAAGTCAATCGAATCACATCTGAAATTCGAACTGCATTCGAAAAGAGAGAGTACTGCACTGCCATTTTTCTCGACGTGGCCCAAGCATTTGACAGAGTCTGGTTAGATGGCCTAATGCATAAAATTAAGTCAACACTCCCTGAATGCACCCATAAGCTTTTAAAGTCGTACCTGCTCAATAGAGTGTTCTCAGTTAGATTCGGCACTGTTACGTCTGAAGTCCACATTAAAGAAGCTGGAGTTCCTCAAGGCAGCTTACTTGGCCCAACACTATATCTACTATATACAGCCGATATACCAACAACGAGGCAGCTAACAATATTTACATTTGCCGATGACACTGCAATCCTGAGCCGCTCTAAATGTCCACGGCAAGCTACTGCACAACTGGCTCTCTACCTGGCACATATTGAGAAATGGCTATCTGACTGGCGAGTAAAAGTCAATGAACAGAAATGTAAACACGTAACTTTTACCCTCAACAGACAAGATTGCCCTTCGCTCATACTAAATAACACTCTTATTCAAAAATCAAATGAAGTTACGTATCTAGGTATTCATCTTGACAGACGACTCACTTGGCGTAGACACATCGAGGCAAAAATAACACACCTCAAACTAAAAGACAATAGCCTACATTGGCTTCTTAGTATACGCTCTCCCCTAAGACAAAAATATTAGGTCTCATTCTACAACTCCGTCCTAAAACCGACCTGGACCTATGGGGTACGCCAGTAACAGCAGCGTAAAAATCATCCAACGAGCCCAATCGAAAATCCTGAGAACCATCACTGGCGCACCGTGGTACGTTCGAACTGATAACTTACAGAGGGATTTATTCATTCTTCCGGTCAGAGATGAAATAGCCAAACAAATGGAAATATATCGCAACATACTACGTGCTCATCCGAACGGGCTTGCGAGAGACTTAACACGGCTATCTAGCCGAAACAGACTTCGGCGTAATGATATGCCAACCCAACGTTAATTATTATGGCCATACAAACTCATATCAGTTGCAATAGTGACTGGTAGCTAAGTACTTTTTAAGATTTGTAAACTTATTGTTAGTCTCATAATGAGAAGCTTATAAATAAAAGCATGAGAAGCAATAAACAAAACAACTCATAAAAAAAAAACAAACAAAAAATTCCTGGAGCAGAACGAGTGGTCGCAAACACGAATGGCTTGGGCTTAAACATGATATTCCGAGAAATACCGGATTTGAAGCAGGGAACGGCTCTGAAATGGAATTCGGCCGAGTTCAGAAATTCTTCCTGCCTAGGGGATACTTTGCGAAGCTTGTAGGTTTAGGGAACCATTCAAGGACTACATGGTCGAGATGCACCCCCTTATAAGGCCTCTGGAATACGGGAAAAAGGAAACGGTAGATTTTATTAAGGAGAACTGCGCGCCAGACCTACGAATAGCGTTGAGATCCTAACACCTGGACATCCTAGAGGCACTCTTGATCCTGGTAGACGAGTACGACGAGCTGCACAAGGAAGAGAAAGCTTTCGCGCAAGAACACAAATTTAGCCGAAACAAAGCCCACCCCGGAGCACAAGTCACGTGTAGGTGTGAGGTAGCAGACGAACAAGGCACACAGTACCATGACCAGTGGGCACAACTCTATAAAGGCCGCCAGTTACTGCTCAGAGATCCAATGGAACGACACCCGGGGGCGACTCGTTTCAAAACCAAACCCTTGCTAATCCGCAGAAAGCCCGTCGCAGGTGCGGTGGACACGGCCATTGGGCAAGAGGGTGCCGATGTGCGGAAAAGCAGGAGAATGGAATGCTGCCAGAGAACGGAAAATGGCCAGCGATCTCAGCCGCAGAGAGGCGACCAGGGGCAAGGTGCCGCCTCTCATAACTAACTGGGTCGAGGAGAAGTGTACTTTTGCAGTGGTCCAAAAAGACGGTGAACAAGACGACGTGGATAGATTTCTGGAAACTGAGCACGCGGAATTTCGCTCTATGTCCGGAACATAAAGTATAGCCGAGAACACGATAACCATGAAGGATGATAAGATCCCCAAGAATCAAAAAATTCAAGGGAAGATTAATGCAAACGTAGTCGAACTTCTCGAAATGGGACTCATAGAGCACTCATGGTGACAAAGAAAACGGGAAAATGGAGACTTTGCGTGAATTTCAGGCAGATAAACGCAAAATCCATAATGGGAAACAAATCTCAGAATGAATCAAGACGAGGGTTCACTGCATTCACGGTTCCAGGTAAAGGGCTGTTCCAGCGGCGAGTAATGCCGTTTGGATTACACTCCGCATCGACCACAACTGGTGCTGGACAAGGTGATTGGACCGGAAATGTCGCCACATGCCATTGCGTACCATGATGACATCATTATAATTGGTCGCTCCCTATATGAAAACAAAAGAAACCTTAGATTAGTATTCCGCCGATTGAACAACCCAAACCTAAGGTAAAACCCAAAATTATGTAAATTCTTAGAGCAAGAACTGTTGTACCTATTACACCGCGTCACAAGCCAACGGATGGGTACGGACCCAAACAAGGTAGCAGCTATAGCCCTGTTAGAACCACCCTCGTCGGTCCGCGAGCTAAGACAGTACCTTGGAGTTGCGTCGTGGTACCGGCGATTTGTGCCTGTCTTTGTACGCATTGTGAGGCCACTCAAGAAAATGAATGCAAGACTGGTCACAGATCCAGTCCTGGCGTGCCCCGACTTCAGAAAGATGTTCATCCTGCAAACAGACGCCAGCGACTACGGGATAGGACTCCGAAAAAGTTATTTCCTACTCTAGCCGGACCTTAGTGCTTGGCAATCGTGTGGGCAATTCGATAATTTAAGCCATTCTTGGAGGGCTACCATATTAAGGGGGTGACGGATAACATGGCACTAAAGTGGCATAACAAAGCCCGTAGGCAAGAATTGCCAGGTGGGCACTAGAGCTACAGCAATACGACATTGAGATTGTGTACAAAAAGGGAATGTAGTGACCGATGCACTAGAAAGGCAGCCACTACCAGAGTCGGTGGCCACAACACCAGAGACACTACACAGAACGCAGGAGAAAGAGGCCAAAGCATGGAAACAATATGTTGTTGGTTTTGATCAACAGATTTTCAAAATGGCCGGAGTTCGTACTTTTGCAAACAGCCACGCGGCGTTCAAGAAGTTCCTCAACGATATGGGAATAAAGCGGCAGTTATCGGTACCATACACCCCGCAGGAGAATCCGACGGAGAGAGTACAGTGAAGACAATGATAGCACAGTTCGCCGGACTGAGCGAGAGGAGTTGGGATGAAATATGACCCGAAATTATGCTGGCTGTAAATTCCAGTGTATCAGAGGCTACGGGCAACTCACCGGCGTTCTTGAAACAAGGCCGCGAGCCGAGGCTACTGGACGCACTATACGACAGAATGGAAACGCCTAGAAGGTGAAGCTGATTTTAGAAATCGTGCGGAGAAACCTGGAGAGATTTTCCCAAGACCAGGCAAGACACAACAATCTGCACAGAAGGCAATGGAAGCCAAGGATTGGTAACGTTGTTTGTGTCAAAGAACATCATTTCTCGAAAGCGGCCAAGAGATTTGCGGCCAATCTGACACGGCGGCCAAGAGATTTGCGGCCAATCTGACACCGGGGTTTGAAGTATCAGATTGTAGATTTCGTTTGGCCAGTGATCTGTAAGATCCGCCACAGAAAAGATAGAAAAGAACGCACGGTACCCATCAGCGACTTCAAGGAAAAAGGTCAGATGGAGGATGATAGCGAGAATGGGGATGCGGATCCGATGGGAGGAGACAGGGGGAATATGCATTAGAACCAACAGTACCCGAGAATGGACGGAGCCAGCATACCGTTTCAGCGTCAGGACAAAGCCGGAATTCTGCGCTCCACAAACTTACTCAAGGCGCCTCCAGAGTGAGATTCGGCGCTGTTGAACTCAGGAGCGTCGTGGGAATCCCAGGACGGCAAAAACAAGTTTATTGTCTTCCGAAGAAAGGGGGGAAGTGAGGAGTTAAAACTCCGCACAAATGCAGTAGTCTACAGCGGATAGAGGGCCTGCAAAACAAAGAGTTTGGAGAAACAGAGTCTGTAGAAAGATAGTTTGGACAACCGGAATCTATAGAGTTTGGAAAAACGATTGAAGAATGAGAGTATGGAGGAACTTAACGTCGAGAAAGAGAGTGTGGAGAGCAAGCGTGAGACGGCACGAATAAGAGCGGGACAACAGTAGAACCGAGAGTGTCGGCGTGCCGATTTAAGGAAAGAAGCGGTATAATGCTGGACTTTGGACCAGGCTAACGATAAAACCGTGGACTTGGGATCTGGAGACTGGCAAAACCAAGGAATAACGGTTAAAGGAGGCCTATATAAGCAGACCGAACGCTGGAAGCTAGACAGTCAAGGAGAACGAGAACACGAGTGAACAACGCGAAGCAACGGAATTAGCAAGGGAGCTACAGTCGTAAAAGTCAGCAATTAGCGCTACGTTCGGGAAGAGGCAAGTCTTCAAATTGAGACACAGGTAGCTTATCCATTAAGATATAGCACGGCTAGGCTGAGAGGTCTTGCTTCACTGCGAATCGATATCAGACCCTGGCGTTGGCACGGCAAGTCCGAAGGCTTTTGAACAGGCGGACGAAGACCCGGTCGATTGTGTCGGAGATTGCGTACGTTATCCAGGCGATTGCTTGGAGCGTTCGTAAGAACAAAACCGGAGCGACCTATCAGAGCAGACAAGTTGTTGTTTCATCAGGCAACTGGCGGGATTTGCTAGGACAGAGCAAGGGACAGGAGGTTGCCACTAGAAAGGTATTCGCCTTGAGAGCCCAGCACCTGTCCACCCTAGTCTGGGAACAGTAACGCTTCCCTAAGCACACAGCCCACTTCCTCACCATCCATCACGCATGGCCGCGGCAGTACCTGGGCGATCACTGAGCTAGCCGCACCTATCTCGTAGCGAATAGACCAATAAAATCAGTTCGTTACACATTGATATACATATATATATATAATGATTTTCATACCATTATTTGGCTAATGGTATGCCTTGACATGCATTAGACATTATTTGACATTACTACTTTGACTTCATTTTGCATTCATATAACTGCATTTTCGAAATTAATACTTAAGAAATAACATTTAAAACTGCTATTTGCATTTAGACCACGGTGCATTTCAGTTACGTGTCTCAGACCCCACTCTGTAGGACCCCCCCTGTCATCCCTGCTTATTAAGATGTAACCGACCCTCAAATAGAACTGTCGTAGGATCCGTTGTAGGTTCAGGAAATGTGCGTTAAGGCTGGCTGCTGGAAGGGCCAGTATCGAGTCTCCGATGAGAAAATGAGTTAGGGCCTGCGGATAAACCTTGTCAGTATTAAAAGACATAATAATAACCACGATAAACATGTCGTGGTTTTGTTCAACTAGTCGTTTCCAAGAGACATGGTTGATAAGGTATTGCATCCCGCTGTAGCCGCAACGGTTTAAGTAAGTAGCTAGTAGGTCGATGATTAATCGTCTTTTATTAAGGAGAGCTCAATTATTACAGAGCGAGGAGCGTGCTTACCTTTCGACATTCTGTGAAGCTTTTTGCGTTTTAAGAAAGTTATATTTTGCAAAAAGTTCTTGTCATATCGATAAAAATTGGCAAGTCAGAACAAAAAGAAAACGCAATAAACCAGTACCTTGACTAGCAGATGAAAACTAGAAATTTAAAAAATTTCTGGCATATCGATAATTTGAGAAATAGAAAATGGTAACTTATTTAAATATTTTGTAATTTTCTATATTTTTTTAAGATCTGTTCATACAAATTAAGATCAGTTGGTATTCGCATATATTGTCAGATTGAAGCATATACATCAGTATAGAAACTTACCAAATGCAATAGATTTAGATATGTGATCCTCTACCTAAGTCCTCTATAAATACAAATTGCGATAATCAGCTTAACGCCACCGCAAACTGGGCCAGATTCAATTTTTTTGGCATAAAGTCTAATAATTAAGCTAGAGAGTAGAATTGGTGCATGTGACATTTAAAATACATGCGTTTAACTTCAAGTCAATCGGACCTCGCCTACCCATACTGCCCATATAAGGATATAAAGGAGTAGATTTGGCATGACTATTTCTTTTTAATATAATAAATTTAAACTGAGTTTTTTATTATGTAACCATATAATATATCATTATACTATTATATTAATCATAATTTTCTACGTCCACATGCATAGAAAATAGATCACCGTGATCCGAATCCGAGTCGCTATCATCGCTTCCCAAAAAATATTCATAATTAATCGCAAAATCGTACCGATTGGGGGTTTTATTTATCCATAACGGTGTCTCTAAATCATCTGTTAATTTTATTGAAATGAGGCTGGTAACGAAAATTGAGTCGTCTTTGAGATGGGATTCGTCTTCTAGTATGTCTGCTTGTACATACTCTGCCCGGTATTACCGTATGTAATCCATAGCTTGCGATCAGTTTGACACCTGTTATATATATATATAATACCTTGACCTTCATGTTCCATTTTATTTGCAAATATTTGGATACGTGGTGTTTTTTTAACAAAAGCACTAAGTTGAGTAAAAGCTTCCCGCCAATTTTGCTAGAACAAACAGCTGATAAAACATTTGATTTTGTTATCGGAAAAAAAATGCTGGGTTGCAACTTAAATGTTTTTATATATCGTTTTGGTGTCCGCAATGTAGGCTCTTTCATAATATATAGTTAAATTCAAATTAGAATTTACAACATTTTTCGACTTTATGCCAAATAATAGGTTATCTGGCCTAGTGTGCACCGGTATAAATGTTTTTGTACACAATAAAACCACAAATATACAAATTCCCAACTTTTTCATAGAGATGTTGCCTGTGGAGTTAAGCTATTAACATCGTATAAGATATTAACATAATTAGAGTTTGGGGACCCTTTTAATAAATTGATATGAAATTAACAAAATACTTTTGAGATCCAGTCTTACACAAAAAATTTATTGACCGCTACCACAAAACGTCCATAACTAAGGTTTTTTTAAAATGGTGAAAGAAGGTAATTTTCGTTAATTTCGTAATTTTCATATAAAGTAACTTTTTAAAAAGTAACCATATTTTTTTAAAGGATTGATGCCGAAGCACCCTTCCAATGCAGTGCACATTCCTGCTGAGTCTATTAGAAATTCTATGACAGCTAAAGAACTTCAAAACGTGGTGGCCAATACTTATGAACATCCGCCTAAACACACGAGAATTATTTGCACAAAAAAATCTGCACAAGATGCCACTTTTCCTCACACTTGTGCTAAAAAAGTTAAAAAAAGACGCAACAGTGATACGTCCAGTGAAGAAGATAGGTGGCTTACTGCCATAGAAACTGGGCAACTAGACGTTGTTGATGAGGAACTAAAAAAGATAAAAGATCCCAAACTGATGACAGCTCGTCAACGTGCTATTTATGAAAAGACGCAGGATTCGGAGATAAATGGCTTTCTAGAAGAGCTAATTGCTCTTCCAAGTGGTTATAAAGAAAAGGAAAAGCCGCAGACTGCGGAGGAAATTCATAAAGCTCTGTTGAAATCTCAAAAACGAAAGCAACAAGCTGACGAAAGGCGAGAAAAAGATAAACTAAAGACAATGGAGCGCTTGTTAAAAAAACAGGCAACCAACAAGGACCGCACTTCAATTCGCAATAAGTCTTTACAACAGGCTTCTTATCCAAAAATAACCTATATAAGTGCTGTTAATGGCAACTATGTAATAGTTCCCACAGATTACGAATTTCCTTTAAGATCACAAATCCCTCGTACACCGCCTCTTTCACAGGTGTGCTATGTAAGCGGTTGTGAAAATCGCAAGACATATAATTGTTCAACGACAAAAGTTCCATTATGCAGTCTTACATGTTATCGTAAAAACCTTTTAAACAATATTAACCAAATAAGAAAAACGTCTTTGTAATCGGATTTAATTTTAATATTGATTGACAAAAAAACTGTTCATAATTTCTTGTTGTTCAGTTTCAATTCGCTGTAAAAACTGCAATTCGCCTTTTAAGCGATCAAGTTCTACTGTTTGCTCAAATATCTCATATTGATAGACTTGCTGCTTACTCTGGCGCTGAATAAATGCCGTTTTTAATTGATTTTGTGTACCAATAGCGCGCAGTTTTTCCTTATCGACATCTTTAGCAAAGATTGTAGATATATTACAATAATTAATCACAAACTTTTTAAAATTGGTGAATGCTTTGTTGTATTTAAAGCATTCTTGTTTAAACTTTATTTTGCTACTGGAAAGGTTTGGATGCTCAACTCGCACGGTGTAGATTTCATCTATAAACACACCAGCTTTTTTAAGTTCTTCCATCTTAACGCAATTGTAAAAATTTTATACTTCCCTATGATACGTTGCGCTGCCATTGACAACTACAGGAAACGTAAACAAATAATAGCTGCGCATGTGTATATGAAAATGTATCAAAAATTGCATTATGGCTTTAGTATTTTTCTTTCAAACAGCGAGAAATTTCCATACAACAGGTGTTCGTGGCGAGGAATTCGAAGTTGCCGAGGAAAACCTCCGGAATACCGACAAATTAACATGGTTTTTGCCGGGTATTCCTCTGGAAAATACCTGTAAATACCATTTAAAATATAGAAAAAACTCCCAAAAAACGTAAAAAAAGTTATACATTTAATTTATTTTTAATTTTTATTTATTATAATTTACATTATTTTTATACCCGTTACTCGTAAAGTAAAAGGGTATATTAGATTTGTTGAATAGTATGAAACAGGCAGAAGGAAGAGTTTCCGACCTTATAAAGAATATGGTAAAAATACCTGTAAATACCTCTTAAAATACAGAAAAATCTCAAAAAAAAAACGTAAAAAAAAGTTCTACATTTAATTTATTGTTAATTTTTATTTATTCTAATTTACAGTGTTTTTATACCCGTTACTCGTAGAGTAAGAGCAAAGACATTAGAATAACAAGATGCGTAACGACCAACGATTTTTTTGTGCTGGCTCTAGAGCTGGCTCCAGGCTCTCTCGAAAAGCCAGAGAGCGGAGAGCTCTAGAGCCAGCAGCTCTTTTATACGCATACAGCGACAGCTGAACACTGTATTGTAAAAATGACAAAATATGCCCTTCATTTTAGCAGTTCTTACACTTTAAATCTATATTATTTTTTATAAATTGCCACCACTTAAAAACTCTAGTTTTGCATTGCCTTAACATAACAATTATTCAAATTCAACATAAAAATAATAGCACAATCTATGTACTTAATAATGCATAATAATTTTCAAATATATTATTATATTAGAATAATTGTCAGCGTATTCAGCGTGCGACGTGTGAAAAATATAAGAAGACAATGATTCGTCGGTGCTTATGTCCGCACTTCGTGCTTCAAGAAATCAATAAGCAGTTTCAATATTTTTATTTATTTTATAAATATTAATATTTTACTATAAATTATTCTAATGAAATATTTATTTTTAAAGTGTAATTTCTATTTTTGGAAATTCATTGTTTTAAATTACAGTAGTTATAATAATTTACTTTGTATACGTTTTAATTATATACCATAGTTATTTACTCAAATTACTAGTGTGAAAATGACACATTTTCAGTATGTAAAATGCAATTAAGATTCAGTTAAATTATTTTGTTATATTTTATTTTGCTGTTTTTAAAAAAACGCGCATGGGCGGGAAGAAAAAGAAATATGTTTTTACCGTATAGAATGCTCGTTACATCCAGTATGTACGGAATCGGATATCGATCAGGCACTGTTACGTTGTTTAAAGCTCGGTAGTCTCCGCATGGACGCCATTCTCCGTTCGCTTTTTTTACCAAGTGTAAAGGGCTTGACCAGTTGCACTTTGAGGGACGACATATTCCTTTATCCAAAAAATAGGAAAACTCGCTCTGCGCTGCTTTGAGTTTGTCTGCTGCCAGTCGTAGTGCACGAGTGGGCGGGCCGTTTGTCGTGATAAAAAGGGATACTTTTGATGTTATTAACAGCCTGTTTCAATTGATCTTTGCGAGATTTCGATATTCGTGAAGTAGCTTGGCGTATTGGTTGCACGCATCGTAGGATAAAATCCGAGCTATATCATGCTTAGGCGTGCCACAGGTCGATTCAGATAGCGTTGCTCGATCGATAAGTTTACGTCGCTTAATGTCAATCGAAGTATTGAAGATAGCGCAATTGACGTTAGCTACCACGAAAGTCCAAACCAAATTTCGCCTTAGTCCGAGTGATAATGTTATGCGTTTTTCTCCATAGGTTTGTATTTTTGAGTCATTGGCTGCGAAAAGAAGCTTTGGAGTGGGTGTTGGTATTGCATTTTTACAGGGTAGCAATACTGAAATGTCGGCGCCGGTGTCGATTACGAATTTTATTTTGGAAAAGCTGTCGCTGATGCTGAGGCGGGCAATTGTGCAGTGGTCCTCTTCGAATTTGCCTCCCGAATCCGAAGACTGCGTTAGTTTTTTGTTTGTGAGGAAAAAGAGTATGGTTGGCGGCATTTCTGGGCGTCGCTACCGAATTTGCTGTGGTACCAACACATGCTTGAGGTTTGACCTGCGTCTTGGGTTGTGGCGCTGCTGCTGCGCCTTGTTGATGTGGACCGATTGTTCTTGCTAGAACTGTTTTTCAGTAGGGCGCTTATCTGTTGCTCGATGCGTTCTAAACGATCGTCAACATCAGTGTTGCGGGGTGGCAAAGACTTAGAACTGTAGTCAACCGTGCGTACATTGTGAAAGTCGCCCACATCTTCTACTTTATCTGCCAACTTAGCCAAGTCTGATAGGCTGGCGTCCGATACCTGCAAGATAGTTTGCACTTGTGCTGGTAAGCGCTGCATCCAAAGTGCTTTTAAGAAGCTTTCGTTAACTTTATTTGCGGCGAGCGAGCTTAACTCATTAAGCAAGTGTGAAGGACGCTTATCACCAAGGTAAATCTCCGATATTAACTTCTGGATTTTCTTCTGTTCGCTTTCACAGAAGCGTTCCAGAATGCAAGATTTCAAATTTTCGTATTTACCTACGCTTGGCTGGTTGACGACTGCGTCGGAAATTCGAGCCAAAACTGGTGCTTCGATTGATGCCAGGACTGTGTTGAACTTTGTGTCGTCAGAAGTTATTCCCGCCAAAATAAATTGGGCTTCGATTTGAGACAACCATAATTCGGAGTGCTCGGGCCAAAACGGTGGTATTTTTACAGCCACGCGGTTGATTGCAGCGTCGGGAACACGAGCAACGAGATCGTGAAAAACGTCGGCGTCGTCTTCCATGGCGTCGTTGGTTGCCAAAATTTATGCAGATATTCGAGTGTATGTATATATATTTTGAACGCTTTTACTTTCTCTTTATCTGGACTTATGGTATGACCTAAGAAATTTGACTGTTTTTTCAAAAATTTTAATTTGTCTAACTGAAACTTAAGATTTGCCTCTTTAAGTTTCTGAAAAACTTTCTTTAGTGCGTTCAAGTGCTCAGGGGGGATATGGAGTAGATAATAACATCATCAAAATATTCCAGACAAGTTTGTAAAGTTGTGTAAAGTATTGGCATTTTCCTAATTTACCTGAAATTTCATCCTTGTTCGGAATTAGGAATTTATCATTTATAGTTATTTCATTAATGTTTCCATAGTCGACAAATAATCTCAATTTTGGTTTTCCAGAAGGGTAAATTTGTTCGGGAACAATCCATAATTTACTGCAATAAACGTTTTGTGTATACTGCCTTGATGCATTTCCACAATTTGCGTCGCGGATCTCCGTCCGGGTGGGCCCCTTCTTTCTCCGCAATTCGTGGGAATCACATGAAGTCTTTAAATAAAAACAAAAATGAGTCAGGATCTCCCAAAAAACCTACCCAAACGGCAGTGACGACTGAGTCTGGCCGAACAACTTTCAAGGCAGCGAAGCTAATGAGTGAGCCCACCTGCCTGGCCTTCACCAAAGGATCGGGTTCGGGTGAACCCCGCCTCAAATCTGAGGCGACTGAGTGCAAGCTTCCCAAAGCCGTCGCCATGGGAACATCTCCCGGCCCGAGGTCCATGATGCCTCCTTCAGGCGCAGCCAAGGACGGCAAGCACTCAGTGGCAACCGGTAACGGCAATAAATTTACATACGCAGAAAAACGATCTGCTGGGCAAATCCTACGCAGCCAGGAGAAATCGAAGACAGCGGCTCCTTCTGCAGATGATGAAGAAGGTGGAATGGGCATGATCCGTATTGCCAAACTTCGGCAAGGAAGCCTCAAAGCCATCCAAGCCCGCAGAGGTCAAAAAGCGACCTCCACCTAAGAGGGAGCGCTCCCAGAAACGACCCGAGTAGCAGGATTCCACGAAATAAGTGGAAGTGGGTGGAGGCAGCCCTAGCCACAAAATGCTTTGAAATTTTAGCCATAGAACCTGGCCCCCCTCCTGTCTGCAAAGACGTGGGGTGGTTCCAAGGCAGCGTCAAGGTGATCGCCTGTGACGACGAGCGCTCTGCGGAGCAATTCAAAGCCGCAGTAAAGGAGCTGGCGGAGGTGTATGAGGGCGCCCTCGCTCCCATAGAGGCCGCTCATGGGGGAGCTAAACTTCAGGTTCAGTTCGGTGACCGTAAAGGTTTACAAATCGGACTCCACCAAGGAGTATCAGGAAGGCGGTGGCGGAGAGATCGCGGAGATTGCCTCTGAGATCGAGGCTTCGGAAGCCGAGGACGGCTACTCGATCGATGCCTTATTCTCCGCAGCCTAGCAAACTTGGGTTCTTTGAAGGACCAAGACACATCGGACGAGGAGGGAGCCGATACTACCGTGGTGGACATACCCACAGCAGCTGTCAGTAAGGCTTCTGCAAATAAACCTTCACCACAGTAAAGCAGCTTCTGCTGCTCTTCAACTCCATCTGGCTGATGATGGAGTCGACATAGTTGGAGAAAAGGTTTCAGGATTAGGGACTAAGGAATACGCTTCTAACAGCTCCCAGCCAAGGTAAAGTAAGGGCCTGCACTTTGGCCAAAAAGCACATTAGCATTTTTCTGCTCCATAGTCACAGCGATGCAGATAACGCGGCAGCCGACGTGGAGAGTCAGCCATCTCCGTTCCGAGTGCTGTCATCGTACATGGCCTATAAAAGGCCAGAACCGCCGGATGAGCTGGTAAGCAGACTGGTACAAAACAGCGAAAAGCAGAAAATAGGCCTCCTAGTAGGCTGTGACGCAAACGCCCATCACACACAATGGGAAAGTACAAACACAAACGACCGCGGTGAGTCTCTCTTCAAATTTATTTTTAGTTCAAATCTCTTCATATGTAACAAAGGTAATGACCCCATCGAAAGGAGGTAATAGACCTAACTCTCATCTCTAAACCACTATTAGAGACAGTAACTCACTGGAGGGTGCTAGATAAGCACTCTTTCTCGGACCACAGGTATATAGAAACGACCCTCACAACCAACCCCACAAAACCAACAGTTTTCTCAAACCCAAGGAAAACAGACTGGCAAAAATACAAAAATATTTTAAGAGAAAAAATCCCAACGGATCCCCCATCATATCCTCAAACAATTTCTAGTCTAAACACTAAACAAGGCCTGCCCCAATAGCAAGCCCAAAAGAAAAGGAAAACCTCTCATGTGGTCGGCAGAACTATCTTCCCTCCGAATGGACTGCAGAACTCTTTTTAACAGGGCCAAGGCAGGAAATAAGGAGTCCCTGGTGACCACCTACAAGGTCATCAGAAAAGCAAAGCGATCCTCGTGGCATTCCTTCTGCTCAGAAATTGCTCAGAAAACACAGCTGAAGCAGCCAGACTTAGAAAAATCGTCTCCCAATCTGCCACAACCTTAGGCTACCTTAAAAGAGCAGACGGCTCCTGGACCAGCACGAGTGAATAATCTCTAGAGATACTTCTAGACACTCACTTTTCAGGAAACAGCCAAAACGCTCTCACCTCCCAACAAACGAACGCCACACTGGCAAGTATCGAACTGTGCATAGTTCCATTGGGCCATACACAGTTTTAAACCATACAAATCTGCAGGTCCAGACAAAATCATACCCGCACAAATCCAACATGCGGCTTCTAGACATTTTTAAAAGGTAGCGGTAGCCACGGGAGGTAGAGTCCCGAATCGTCTTCATCCCCAAAGCAGAAAAATCACACAGGAGAATAGCCTATGCGGACGACGTTGCTATTATCTTTACAAATAAATACCCCCAAACGCTATGCGATCTCATAAGCGAAAAACTCAGTGTTTTGTCCAGCTGGACCAAAAATAATGGACTAGGAATTAACCCCTCAAAAACCGAGCTGGTTTTCTTCACTAGGAAGTATAATATGCCAGACTTATTCCCACCTATCCTCAACAATCAAAGACTTTCATTCAGTAGCAGCGCAAGATACCTAGGCGTAAAAAAAAACAAGCATCAATAGCACTCTTCACGTGCAAGAAAGCAATCAGGCTCAAATGGGGCATGACACCCTATATAGTAAACTGGATATATACGGCTATCGTCAGACCAATACTACTGTATGGGGTCGTAGTATGGTTGCCGGCCCTGAAAAAGAAATCCAGCATAAAAATGCTAGCAAAGATGCAGAGACCCGCGGCACTCTGCATCAGTAGTGCTTTACGCACCGCTCCAAACGAAGCCCTAAATGCCATACTCACCTCCCAAGCCCAGAACTAGCTGGCATGGAACAGGCTACAGTTGCGGCAATCAGGCTTAGAGATAAAAAGTAGAACCCACAAGAAGCGGGTCACTCGTGCATCCTAAATCACAATCAAATAGTCCCCTCCAGGACAGACTACTGCACTCCAACGGAGTACATACAAACATTGTTCAACACAATTATCCCAAAAAGGGATGAATGGAACTCACAGACAAAACTACAGAACAAAGTAGAAGGAGAAGTTTACTCCGAACAGCTAGGCTCACGCACCTCGTTTAGACTTCCCAATCATTGCAGCGTCTTCCAAGCTGAAGTAGCAGCAATAAGGGAGGCCCTAACACATTTGAAAGCACTAAAACCGGAAAGCTCACACGTAAACATATTCAGTGATAGCTAATCAGCTATCAAATCGATTGGCTCAATCTCAAGCATATGTCAAGGGACATAGAAGGCAATTCCATCGCATATGAACTAGCTCGAGACGGCACTACCGCGCCACTCATACAAGAGATGGAGGGCATGAATATGCCTTTACTACTAAGGAAAAACCTAAACCTAAACCTCACACTGTCGCCTAACACGGCAAATATGGACAAAAATATGCTTAAAAAGAACGACAAAACTTCTAAGTTTGACCAGAGTAAACCTCAGCACTGCTATGAGAGTCATCACAGGGCATTGGTTGATAAGCACCCATGCCCCGTATAAAGATTTCTGCCGTAGCTGTAGATAACCAGATAATAATGAAAACGCCACAAAAGACATAAAAATGTCCGAAATTTAAAGAAAAGTAAAGAAATGATTTGTGATTAAAGTGTATGGTTATCTGCTGGATAGGCTGAGTGGTATGCAAACACCCAAAAAAGCTGCTCAGTGGATTGTGTGGCAACCGTACTTTAAGAGGATAAGGTCAATGTCAAAAAAATTGGAATGAAAAGAAATTTTTGCGCTCCCAGATTGCGTGAAAGAGTTTCAACCATTCGAAGGTCAGTCTGAGAGATTTGTATCCTGGGTGAACCGTGCGCAAGCAATTCTGAACGACTACGAGGTAGACCTCTGTTCCGAAGATCCGAAGAGGCCCTTGACTCTTATGGGGTACCAGACGATGACTGGCAGGAGATTAAAAGAGTCCTAGCGTTGCATTACGCGGATAAACGTGATGTGCGATAGCTAGAATATCACCTTGGTCAACTGAATCCGGGTAATAAAACCCTGGAAGAGCACTATTTGGCGGTGAATATGCACTTTCCTCTGATCCTCGATGAATTTAGAGGTATGGGACACCCAATGAAGGTGCCTCGAGCCCTGTCTAAACATTATAGGGATAAGGCCCTTGACGTCTTTATTCGAGAATTCGATAACGATGCCTATAGATTATTGGTTATGCATAGACCAAAAGATTTGCAGGAAGACTATTTCTTTTGTAAGGAGTTACAGGCGTTTTGCCCGACGGTGTTTTCCCCACCAGTAGGCGCTTCTTTCCTGGTGCAAAAAGAATGTCGTCCGAATACCAGAATCCATTTTAAAGGGCAGAGAAACTTTATCTTTACCCTATTATGACCAGCTTGGCGCTGACATTGGCATCCCTCATCAGTATGCAATGGAAGAGAGCGACGTTTCTGTAGGCGCAGAAGGCACAAATTTTATGACAGAGGCCTCTCAACCGTCCAAAACTTAGAGCATGAAAGAAAAGATGGGGTTAAACTACAATTTTTAATCGATAAACAAATTTCATTACCCCAGAATTGCCGCCGAATATACTGGCCGTCCTAACTCTTTTTTCGTGGGCAATCGGCTATGAGTAGTGTGAAACTAACACACCGCGTGGCAGGCAAGTTTTTTGAACCACTCGACTCTTACCTTTTGTGTCCTTTCCAGCCTAAATACCTTCGACGGGATTATCGGAGACGACACTCTTAAATATCTAAAAGCCCTGGTGGACAGGAAAAATAACTTCTTTGTTCTATTCCCTGGGATAAAAATCCGTCTTCTCGCCAAAAGGTCTCTCTATGTCAACCCTCTGTTTAATTCTGCACATCCGGATGAGGTCACACAAACCTTAAACGTGTTAATCGACGAGTACTCGCACCTTTTTGACCCTTTTCGCCGGATGAGGCCATCCATATTAGCGTGAGGAAAGAGATCCGCACATAGATTCCCATTCCCAGCAAATATGAGGTCTGAAGTAGATAGGCAGATCGGGGAACACCTAAATGAAGACATAATCAGTCCGTCTGCGGTTTGGATTGTGCCGAATAAACCCAGAATTCCAATTTATTTGTTTTTGGAAATTATTTATTTTAAATTACCGTAGTTATCATAATTTTTTTTATTGTATATTTTTTAATTATTTACTATAGTTATTTAGTCAATTTACAAGTATGCAAATTACCCATTTTCAGCATTTAAAATGCAAATAAGATTTCGTTTGCTTAAAGTTGACTATACGCAGGAGTTCCTAGATATTTTTTAATTTTCTCTATATAAAATATTGAATTTAAGTAGTTTTGTTGCATTAGTAAGGTACGGAAGTATAAGCGCGAATAGGACACCATTACAATTGTAACGGCCTCCCCGTGCACGGCCGTGATGTTAACTGGGTACCATTTATTACATATTATTAATTATTAATTATCAACATAAATATAAATATTTAAACGGTAGCTACCCTTTCGGCATCAATTTTAACTCACACAAGCAAGACAATTATATTTTTAGATTTTTACGCTCTCAATTTTAGCCGAGCGAAATAAGAGCACTTTTGGCCGTTACGCATCTCGTTATATATCTTTGGTTCTACCAAATTTACATGAAACCATCCGATAGCGTACGAACGGCATTCTCCACCCTAAACGGGAAATATAAATTCCTCCGCCTCCCTTTTGGGCTGAAAAACGCCCTGGCCAACTTCCAACGTATGAACGATGATGGTGATGAATCAGAACAGACAAGAAAAAGGTAGAGACTATAGCGAAAATTAAGCCTATAACAAATGTCAAAAATTTAAAGAGCTTCCTTGGCATGTCGTCCTACTATAGGAAGATTATACGTGAAATGCCAAAATAGCCAAACCTCTGACTAACCTGAATCGTGGCGAATCCGCTCGAGTAAAAGCAAATCAATCTAGGAAGGTTCCGGTCGAACTTGACGATGCGGCTTTGCAATCATTCGACAATCGGAAAAATACCATTTTCTCTTTCGAAGTACTTGCTTTCCCAGACTTCAGCAAGCCATTCCATCTGACTACTGACGCCACTAATTATGCTTTTGGAGCTGTACTGTCCCAAGACATTGTGGGCTAGAATCGGCCTATCGCTTACATTTCGCGGACCCTGTCTAAAACCGAGGAAAACAATGCCACTGTAGAAAAGGAGATGCTTGCTTAAGTCTGGGCTTGTGATAACCTCAGGTCATGTTTGTGCCGCGCTGCCTCAGTCAAGATGTATACAGACTTATATACAGATGTATACCTTGACTTATGCTCTGGGGAACATAAATTGTAATGTTGAAAGAGCAGAATTGCGTAAGCCCGGTTAATCCCACGTCGTTGCTGATGCCCTTTTACGAACTGTTCCCAACTGTTTGATTGGTATCGTTCGGATACTGCCTAAGCTACCGAGTGAGGCTTCACTATACATAGTGCGGATGATGATGCTTCTTACATTCTTCCCCAATTGGGCTGCCATTATCGTATATGCAATTAGTTTTTGACCCTGAACGATCGGAATATTTGTGTAAACAACGCCATAGGGATTTCAAACGTTATCGTTTCAACCCATATGCTTAGAAAATTTCGCAGGGTTTAAAATTCAAATAACGCAGAGCCTGGTGATAGAAAAAGAGAACATCGCAGAGCCCATAGGGAACTTAAAGAGGTGCGCTTGCAGCCTCTGGAGAAATAATATTTCCCTCGGATGGACAGTACCATCCGCAAGTACGAAAGGCACCCCAAAAAACCCTTTCTGCAAATGAGACCTATCCCAAAATAACCACGTGAAATTCTCCACTTTGATATTTTCACCTTGGAAAAAAGGATCTACCTGAGCTGTAAAGACAAATTCACCAAGTACATGGTACTCCATTATTTTACTGTTCCATAAGTACTGGTCTCCCGAAATAACCATCGTATCCCGAAATAACCATGTGAAATTCTCCACATCGAGTTTAACTAATTTCAGAACACAAGTCCTGGAGGACGTCAGAGGCTTGTTAGAATATAGAATATTTCTTAAAGCCAGAGCGACAAAGTGTTTTTCGCTAATAAGCAAATGGAAACTAAGGAAAAACAACGTTTTAAGGTTGAGGAGATCATTGAAGATAGGAATGTATAATTTAAAGCCAAGACCGGCAAAATTTTTCATAAATGAAATCTACGCAATTAAAAGGACTTCAGATCGTTTGCGTGCGTTTCATGAACTTTTCTTTAGAACATTGTAATACACTCACACTATTTTTTCCTTCCAAAAAATACAACACCAACATTACTCCCGTCACTCGTCACTCCCGTTTGCTGGACCACGAGGAGGTACAGCCGATTTTAACCGAAGTCAAGAGCTTACCGTACCAGAATGCAGTCGAAGTTAACAAATGGAACTGTGCTTCTATATATTCTGGTAAAATCTGAAGGTTTCCCCAAAAGACTACCGCTTCTTCTTTTTCCAGCAAACCTTGGGGGAACCAAGTCATGATTAAGCATGACAAGGTTGCTTTAAACTCCAAGGAAACCAATGGGTGATTGTCTCTCCATAGGCAACAACAATAGCCCGAGGAGACTTTCCGGGATATCCGGGAAAGTTTTCCTTTTTGGTAGATGCTTTAGTTGCTTTGATTGTCGGTGTGACCCTGTACACGGTATGGAAGAAGCCAACATCGACTAAGGGTATCCCGGTCGGGCAAGACTGTGTAGTTGACATGGAAAGACAGGATGCGGGCATGGCACCCAAGGCTTTAAAATCTGCGGGACTCAGATCTTTGATGGCCGAGGAACTATAACCTTCGACATGTACCTTCCCCCTCCACCGACCGCGCCTCTTGCACGCGCTCTCTCCATTTGACGGTCAACCAACTCTCTCATCAGCCCACTCGAAAACGCTTGCTTAGATCCCCCGACCTTCTCCATCAAGAGGCTTGCCTTAACTTATATTATGAAAATAGTGTTGGTGTTGTTGATTATCTGTAAGTGAATGTGTGTGTGGGGAAAACAATCAATAGGGATATAATTAATAAGAACATATGAATAGGTTATAATAATATATGCTTTGTTTATTTGTGCTCTGGTTTATTCGGAAATGCAGACTGACTAAGCGAAAAATATATTACTATAGGCATAAGCTTACAAAAGTAGTATTTTTTTTTTTTTATTTTTTACGCGCGAGTCCCACGGCCACACCTCCCGCCCAACCGACCGAGGGGCGCTGCCGTGTATCGTACGGCTCGAATCGCGGGAAGATAGACGCGATATAGAAGACAGTAAAGGACGAGGAAATATATGTATGCTAGTAGTAATATCTAAGAATTCGTTAAGTACGTTAGTATTGATCGCTTTAAAAACGGCAGAGAGTCAGAATTAGAGATAATATGATAGAATCTATTATAGTCAGAACATAATACTCTGTAGGGATCATGCAACTCATAGTTAGATCTACAATGATTTAAAATTAGAGGTACGTAATTTCTAGTAAATCTGCTTGGAACAGTGAAGTTTAGCCGACTAACCAAGTCGGGACTATCCACTTCACCACGAATAAGGTTAAAAATAAAGACTGTTCCAAGCATCGTTCTACGGTTAGCTAAGGAGGGTAAGTTAATTAACATTAATCTACTCGAATAAGGAGGTAATCTACGGTTTGCATCCCAATTAAGGCGCCGTAAGGCAAAAAGTAAGAAGTTCTTTTGAACCGATTCAATGCGGTCCGAGTACACTTCATATTGTGGACTCCAAGCAGGTGATCCATACTCGAGGATCGGACGGACTAGAGAAATAAATAAGGTTTTGGTCATGTAAGGATCATCAAATTCCTTTGACCACCGTTTTATAAAACCAAGCACACCCCTGGCCTTATTGGCAATAGACGAAATATGGTCTGAAAATTTAAGTTTAGGGTCCAGAAGAACACCAAGATCATCAACATGTGTTATTCTGTCCAAAGGAGCACCCACTTAAAGTGTAAGTTGCGTGCATTGAGTTGGCACGACAAAAGGTCATAACTTTACACTTAGAGCCATTTAAGTTTAATACGTTATCACGGCACCATGTTTGAAAGCAATCTAGATCGGATTGTAAGTCCAAATGGCGAGAAATGTCCTTATATTGCAAGCATAGTTTTACATCATCAGCGTACATTAGTACACGCGAATGATTTATTATTAAGGGAAGGTCGTTAATAAATAAGGTAAAAAGGAGCGGACCTAGGTGGCTCCCTTGTGGGACGCCGGATGTGACTCGGAGAATACAAGAAAGAGAATTTTTAAAGAGGACCCGTTGCGTCCAGCCATTCAGATAACTTAGAATCCAATTTAGGAGATAACAGGGAAACCTAATAAATCAAGTTTTTTTTATTAAAAGAGAATGATTAACAGAGTCGAATGCTTTACTAAAATCCGTATAAATGACATCTGTTTGAAGATTATTTTTGAAACCCTGTACTACGAAGGAGGTTAGCTCCAGAAGGTTAGTAGTTGTTGATCTGCGTTTCATGAAACCATGCTGACATGGTGAAATAATTGACCTACAAAGGTGCTGCAAATGAGGAGTGAAAATGTTTTCAAAAAGCTTAGGGATAGCAGACAATTGGGAGATTCCTCTGTAATTGCTTGCATCCGATTTGCTACCTTTTTTATGGAGAGGAATCACAAAGGACTCCTTCCATATTTGGGGGAACTGTGTAGATTCTAGAGATAAGTTAAACAGTTTTAGTAGAGGTTTGCACAAGGCTTCCGCACAGAATCTAAGCACACAGGCAGGAATTCCGTCGGGACCTGGCGAATAGACAGGCTTAACTCGCTGAAGATCATAAAGCAGTGAGCTTTCGTTTAAAGTGGGACAGAATATTAAATTTGACTTTGATACCGGGTAAGAGTAAGGTCGTTCGGAATGAGGTAACGTAGAATATGTGGTTTGAAAAAACTTGGCAAATAGATCGGCTATTGCCTGATCCGATGTTACCGAAGTATTTTCAAAAAATAGCGAGGAAGGGTAACTAGTTGTTTTGCGCTTAGTGTTAACGAAATTATAAAACTGTTAGGGATCCTGTGCGAACTGGAACTTACAACGGTTTAAATAATTCTTATAACACTGAGCATTAAGCACGGTAAAATTTAACCAAGCACTTACATATTTAGAAAATATAGATTGATAACCGGTATTATTAAATTTTATATAAAGTCTGGACTTAACATTTCTTAGATGTGTCAACTCTTTATTAAACCAAGGAGATTTGTTAGAAGTAGACGGAACACAAGAGTTGAAAAATGATTTAATTGCAGTATAAAAAATATCTATGGCATCGGCCATTATGTTGCAAGAATATAGATCGGACCAATTAAAGCCAGATATAAAAAGATTTAACCTCTGAAAGTTTGCCTTACGAAAACAATGAATTCGTTTGGTTGACTTTTCTGGCCTCTCTTTTATTACGGTACCTGTGTCGATTGTCACCTCGAAAGTTGGATGGTATGGATCTTCTGGTTGACTAAGAGGTGCTACTCTAGTCAGAAACACACTTTCAGGACTTGAAACAAAACATAGATCCAATAAACGACCAAGAGAATTTCGAATATAATTAACTTGCGACAACGATATGTCAAGCAAGCCGTCAATAAAGTCATGCTGTGCTATAGGCAGGAAAATATTTTACTGTTCCTCTGTGGACCACTTAGTGCCTGGTATATTAAAGTCACCTAGGACAACTAGTTGGTCCCTATCGGACAGTCTGTTTGTAACGGATTGGATAGCGGACAAATGGTTAATATATTCAGGAAATTCAGAAGACGGCGGAATGTACGAGCACGTAATATAAACATAGCTTTCAGAAAATGACAGCTTTACGCATAAGAATATTATGTTACGGAACTCGTCAAAAAGTACTTCCTCTGACGTGAGGGTAGACCTAACAGCAATTAGGACTCCACCTCCCCGCCTGGAGGGACGATCATGCCTGTATACTGTGTACATACCTGGGAGAACTTCGGAGTTAAGTATCTCCGGTTTTAACCAAGTCTCTGTAAACATAATAATATGGGATGCAAAGGAAAGACTATTAGAATACAAATTAGTTAGCTTACTACACAAGCCTCTTACATTTTGATAACAGATAGTGAGACTAGATTTTAGTTTTTTGAAGATAAAGAAGTAGAAGTAGTAGAGGAGGATGGGGTAGTGATCTGGCCACTTGTGGGAAGTTTAATTCCCACGGGCCTTTTTATCCTATTTTTATTCTTAGCTTCAAACTCCTTCACAATCATACTTTCCGGCCAAAAATCACCAGAACATATGGTTGAGAATAGCTCATTTGGGACAGTTATCTTGAAAGATGAGATGTCCCTAGCATAAGAAAAGTATATCTGAATAAATATCGTGACAGCTTTACCGAGAAAATAAAGATGGCGAAAAGAGAATAGCGCGCATTACTAGGTGCTGGCGATGTGTTCCGAACATACTCCCCCCGTTGAAAGAGGTCAAATTCCAACTATATCGGAATCGATGGGCAGAACGGCTAGTTTGGCGACCGCTCTCTTGATAAGTGCCGTATCTGTTCGGACCATAGCTACTCTGAGGACTCCGTCCCCGCCGGGAATGACTTCCTGGATGCAATGGAATGTTGTCCTCCATCAGCAAAACTACTTTTTCAATCTTGATGTTAAATGATCGATGCTTTTGATGCAGTAGGAATAAATGCTCGAAGTTCTATCTAATCTAGAAGTGCTGAAAGGCGGCCTCCGCAAAGATGAGTGAAGTTAGGCTCATGAAACGTGTATCTGGAACCCTTTTGGGAAATGCGCCGGGGTAAGCATTTGGCTCTGCCGGGGGCCCTGCCGGTGTTGGCTCTGCCGCTTAGCTTAGGCTCTGCCGGTGTTGGCTCTGCCGTGTGTGTTGCTGGGCTCTGCCGCGTATATTGCTAGGCTCTGTCATTGTGTGCGTGTGATGAACGCGGTCTTCCCGGGCGTGTGTGTGTATGCGTGGTGGTAGAGCTTAGCCTAACTATGTACAGATGCCCTTCTTGGGTCTTGTCGATATATTAATACCCTAAATCCCAAAACATTAACCTAATTAAGCGAATTCCATATGCTTAGATTACAAATATTAATATACCCTGTGCTAACTATGATTACAAATATTACTAGACCCTATGCTAGTTAAGATTGCAAATATTACTAGATGTATTATATGTACATATCTACATAATTCAGGGGAACCGAGAGGGTTCCTCACAGTCGAAAACGCTCTCTTCTTCCTGGTTCAAACATTTCAATTGTCAATGACATAAGTCCAGAACAAACGATATAAACATTTAAACTCCTTGAACATCTCATGCTTTCGATCTACGGCAGTCGTGTTATAAGCTTTACGCCATTACCGTCAACAGCACACATAAGCAATTTTCAAATTTTTAAACAAATAATGCAGCTGTTAACCTACTCATCAGTGCAAAATTTTCAAAAATCGAAATCTTCTGATCGAACTCTACTTTTGCTGTCACTGAAAGAAGCCATTGTTATAAGAACAATGCATTTGTAAAATTCCAAATATGTTACATTGATTAAAAGTTTAATTGCTTTTTATTGATCGCGACTCCGCGCAATGTGCTTGCGTTCGCTTTCTTGTCTTAGACTCTAACCACTAAGCATAAAAGTTCGCTCTTTGTCTCTCAGTTCGCTTCAACATATGATACGCTTAGATTCTGTTATTCTTACGTTCTGTTTACATTCGCTTATAAATGGTAACATTGTACCCAATTTCAACATCTCTCCGCAATGTTACCATTTTTCATTTAATTTTTCAATACAAACAAGTGACATTCACAAACTTAATAGTTCTCATGTTTTAGTTTTTAAAAATGTTTTGAGAGCATATCTTAATTATGTGAAAGGCAACCAATATGTCACCCATAGGATTATAATTGATAACAAGAGAGAACGCTATAGTCGAGTTTCCCGACTATCTGATACCCGTTACTCATCTAGTGAAAGTGCGAAGGAGTCTTCAGCACTGACAGTTTTTGGCGGTTTGTGGGCGCTAGAGTGGCGTGGCAACAATTTTTTTGGCAAATCGATAGAAATTCACAAGACTAATCCAAAAATGAAAAAATATCAAAACATTTTTCAAAAGTGTGGGCGTAGCAGCTTTGAGCGGTTTGTGGGCGTTAGAGTGGGCGTGGCAACATGAATCGACAAACTTGCGCTGCGTCTATGGAGTCAGTATGCTTAATCTCAACTTTCTACCTTTTGTAGTTTCTGAGATCTCGACGTTCATACGGACAGACAGACGGACAGACGGACGGACAGACGGACATGGCCTGATCGACTCGGCTATTGATCCTGATCAAGAATATATATACTTTATATGGTCGGAAACGCTTCCTTCTGCCTGTTACTTACTTTTCAACGAATCTAGTATACCCTTTTACTCTACGAGTAACGGGTATAAAAACGCACAAACAGGTTATATTTATGTATTTGTATGCTCTGTTTTATTCGGAGATGCAGACTGACTAAGCGAAAGCTTTCCAACCTTGATGTTAGACGTATCGACGCGCCACTTGCTCCTTTCTTGTAGTAGAGGTAAATACTCGCAGCTGCATCTTTTCCAAAAATAAAAGCCTCTGCATCCCATATTATTGTGTTTACAGAGAGTTGGTTAAAACCGGAGATACTTAACTATGAAGTTTTCCCAAAGTTTTTTGCAAATCGGATGCAAGCAATTACAGAGGAATCTCCTAATTGTCAGCTATCCCTAAGCTTTTTGAAAACGTTATCACTCCTCAATTGCAGCACCTTTGTATGTCAATTAAATCACCATGTCAGCATGGGTTCACGAAACGCAGATCAACAACTACTAACCTTCTGGAGCTAACCTCCTTTGTAGTACAGGGCTTAAAAACTAATCTTTAAACAGATGTCATCTACACGGATTTTTGTAAAGCATTTGACTCTGTTAATTATTCACTTTTAGTAAAAAAACTTGATTTATTAGGTTTCCCTGTTGATCTCCTAAATTGGATTCTAAGTTATCTGAATGGCTGGACGCCATTCATTCTTTAAAAATTCTCTTTTTTGTATTCTCCGAGTCACATCCGGTGTCCCACAAGGGAGCCACCTAGGTCCGCTCCTTTTTACCTTATTTTAACCTTCCCTTAATAATGTAGCATTCGCGTGTAATTGTGTACGCAGACGATGTAAAATTATGCCTGCAGTATAAGGACATTTCTTACCATTTGGACTTACAATCCGATCTAGATAGCTTTCAAATATGGTGCCGTGATAACGTATTCAACGAAACTTAAGATATGACATTTTGTAGTGTCAACTCAATACACGCGACAGAATAACACGGGTTGATGATCTTGGTGTTCTTCTTAGGGTGCAGAAGACCTTCAGACCATATTTCGTCTATTGTCAATAAGGCCAAGGGTGGTCAAAGGAATTTGATGATCCTTACAAGACCAAATCATTATTCATATCTCTAGTCCGTCTGATTCTTGAGTATGGATCATCTTCAATACGAAGATTACTCGGACCGCATTGAATCGGTTCAAAAGAACTTCTTACTTTTTACCTTACGGCAATTGGGATGCAAACCTTATATTACATCCTTATTTCAGTAGACTAATGTTAATTAATTTACTCTCCCTAGCTAACCGTAGAACGATGCTTGGAACAGTCTATATCTGTAAGCTTCATCGTGGTGAAGTTGATAGTCTCGACTAAGTTAGTCGGCTAAACTTCTCTGTTCCAAGCAGAATGACTAGAACTTACTCACCCCTAATCTTAAATCGTTGCAGATCTAACTTTGAGTGTGAGACTTTATCCTATTATCTTTAATCTTGACTTTCTGCTGCTCTTAAAGCAATCAATTCTAACTTTTCCAACACATAATTAGATCTTACTAATATGTGGGAATGGAGTAAGTTAGTATAATTAGGCAGCCTAGATGTATTGGGAGTGTACACACTGTTTTTTATTCCACCAGAACCACCAAGTATTTCATCAGCCTGATCCGAATAGCATTGCCAACCGTTTCTGCAGAATTTTTAACAAAGTCAGTCGATGCGTCCATAGTGCGAGAGTCGTAGTTTTTTCATTTTACAAGCATAATTTAAAACCTTGTGAACATTACCCAAATAAATAAACTTAATTTGTATTATCCCTACAAATTATTGGGGGCTCGTCCGGGATGTTCAAGAAATAAAAATTAATACAAGTGCGTTAAACTAACTGAAAATGAAAAAAATAAATAAACCATAAAAGACAAAGTCAGCAAACTTTTGAAGAATCGGAGGAGGAAAACCATTGGAAAGTGTACATGAAGAAGCATTTTCTAACAGAATTCGAGAAAACGATGGAAAAATGGAACTGGCGTGCGACAATTCGACGAAGCAAAACTAAAGCAAATTCTGGAACTTTTCTCAATAAAGAAGAGACCCTTTGAAAAGAAATTCAAGTGACGATAATAATGTCGTCAATAATGAGAAAGCGAATGTCCTGGAAGTCAATGTGAAAAAGGGTCGATATATAAATAGTATATAACAAATGGTTTGACATTCGAAGCGATGATTGATTCGGGATGCGACTTGTGCTTAATGAGGTAGGATATTTTCAGAAGCTTTGAAGATTTAAAGCTGAAGCCTGTATTTAAACATCTGAGAGGCATTGGCAAAGGCGAGCTAAAGACAAAAAGATGCTTTGATATTAGCCATCAGGTGGGACATATTTAAAGAAAAAGAAAAGGATTTCTCTACGGCATTCAAAGGAGTGCGTGTCACTAAGATCATCGATGAGTCCTCCGTCCTCGACAAAATCAATCTATCTTACCTGGTAAAGAGTCAGAAGCTAAAGGTAGAAAATCTAGTTAAAGATTATAGACCAGCAATGTCATTAGCGTCTCCAGTTAATATGAAGATCATATTGGAAGATGATTTTCCCGTTTATTAGCGCCCACGAAGAACTTCGTACGGGAACAAATGTTTTATAGACAAGCAGGTGCAAGACTGGCTTTCAGATGGAATAATTGTACCAAGTTGCTCAAAGAATGCATCGCCGCTGGTACTAGTCTCAAAATAGGATGGATCGAAGAGATTTTATTGTGACTATCGGAAACTTTATCAGAAAATCAAGAAGGACAACTTTCACTCTGAACCTATTGAACCTATTTTTTCAGGTGCCAATCGACTAATATTCAAGGAAGCTAACAGCATTCGTGACTCACAACGGACAGTATGAATATACGCATGTTCCATTTGACATCTCATATTCCCCGGCTGTGTCGTTATGTTTCAGCAGTCTGGCGAGAACTCATTCAAAATCAGAAAATCGTAGTATACATGGACGATATAATCGTGCGAAGACAGGACGAAAACGATTGAATCAAGGCTTTGGAGATCGTATTGAGCGCAGCGTTCAAGGCAGGTTTGCGAATTAAGTGGGAGAAAGCACAGATTTTGAAAAGCAGAATTAATTTCTTAGGTTATTCGATTGAGAATGGAATCATATTCCCAACTGACGAGAAAATTAAAGCTGTTGTTAACTTTCCAATCCCTTAAAGCAGGCAAGCTTTGCAGACGTACTTGGGTTAACGTCATACATTCGACGCTTTATCAAAGACTATGTATTGGCAGCGCCCCTGGGTCGGTTGGGCGGGAGATGAAGCCGTGGGTCTCGCACGGCCCACGTGAGTTACTCTATTTCGATTAGTGATTTTGTAATGGTCAGAATCTGTCCGCTCCAAATTTTTGGTTAATTTAAACGGATTTTCTAATTGGCCCTTTTGTTGTGTGCCTTTTCTGAATCTTTTCTGAATTTCGCGGCAATGTTCTGGTTTGGGTGTGGGTTTCTTGAGCAAATATCTACAATTTCTCTACAAATTTCTCTACATTTATTTATTATATTCTGGATAAGTAGCTTGTTATTAGGAAAATAAGAAGCCCCGCCGAAAGGTTAAGTAGTTTTCTGTATGCCTGGATGTTGAAGTTTTTCAAGAGCAGCCAACTAACCAAGAAAGTTCTGCAAAACTGGTTATGCTTTTCAACCAAATCGTGCTGCGTAAAATGGTTGTATATTGGTGTTTATCGTTAGTTTGTGCGCAGCCCTAATGATTTCGGAATCTGAGTCACTCTTAATATACAACGCACTTTTCTTACCGAAAAAATGGTCTTTTAACGCATGGGAGAATAATCGATTCGAGACGGATAACCTGGATTTTCAATTTTTTTCACCAGCGAACAAATTCCATGATAAGTACGAAATTTCCCTTTCTTTAATTGCCGGTCTGCAGCAAAAGGTTCGAAAGTCCTATTTCGTTCAATTTTCTGTAAGATTTATTGTCAAATCTAACGGATTTCTCCGACAAAAGGCAAATAAAGAAAAAGTACTTATTCATTCATTATTTATTCTTTCACCCTCATTCGTGAAAATTACTATGTCCAAATTTCCGAATATATTTAAATATTCATCCATTGCAATAAGTGCAAAATTCCAAATGTGAAAAAGTGAAAATAATTTGCCAAGTTCAGTGAAAATTTCTAAGTCCAGAGCTCTGCCAAAAGTGGCAACCATTCTGTTCTCGTTTTACTGGGCCCAACGTAAGCCAAATTCTTTTCGCAACACATTTATGCTTAAACTCCGCAGTCCACTTATTACAATTTGCTATCAAATAACAATAACAAAACAAACAACACATACCCTTCGGCCATTCCAAAAAAAAAATATAAATAAAAACATATTAAATCAACATATATTCCATACCACATCAACATATTATATATTCCATACTACATCAACATATATTCCATATTACATCAACATATATTCCATATTACATCAACATATATTATATATTAAATCAACATATATTACATACATATTATCTACATTCCTTATACACATACACCAAAGTGTAATATGTTTCCCGTCGGCAAGTCCAAAGCAACAAATACAATTTTTTCTCAAGTGCCGACGCGGAAAACGCGTTTATTTTCTATCCATAAAATCCAAAATAAATAAATTTCCAAATCAATTTCCGAGCAATAAATTAAAGGCAGATTTTCTTTTCTAACAAATAATTTTTTCAATATTTTTTTAATTATTTTTAAATTTTCATAACAACTACAAGAACCAGAATAATTTTTTCATCCAAAAACAAATTTTCTTTGTAAACCAAAATTTAAAAAATAAATAGACGACCGCCAAATATAAGTCGTTCACCCGACAAATATTTTTTCCTGTATTGCTTGGATATTACATTGTGTTTGTTTTTAAAAGTACTTACAACGCGGAGAAAAGATTCCAGTTCCACCATTCCAAATATTTCCGTTTCCAGTTGAAAAGAAAAAATAAAATTTTTTTGCTACGTTCTAATAAACATTTTTTCGACCGTGTTCCACATTCCAAGTGTTCCAACAGTAAGTCAGGTGGACCTGATTACCATAAATCACCGATCATTTATACAATTCGCGGTTCACTCCAAGTCAGCTGTCCAATTAGTCCAAACTACGGCGTTCCCACTTAGTACATTTTACACCACTTTCACACCCGTTACATCCTATACGGTATTTTTCCGCTGCTTTCTACCGTTCACGGCAGCAATCTTAAACTTATTAAGTGCAGTCTAACGATAATCTGTCCACATTTTTAAAAGTGTGACCGTGCTTCAAAACCGCTTCCTTTCCATTTCGCATTTTTTCGATTATGACCATCGGGGACGATAAGAAGAAATTGTCCGCTGACAAACCCAGGTCTATTTTTTCACCACAAGGGCCCAAGAGTCCAAGAATTCCAAGCATTTCGGTGAAAACGCCTGCGCAGATTTCCGACGACTGTGCTACTCCATCTAAAGCCACAGTACAGCGCACAGCTAAAAATATGACTGCTTTCGATCTAGCGCTAGCCAAATTCATTTCAGTTTCTGACCGCTTAAGCGAATTTGAGGCTCAGTCAACACTCCGGAACCTGCAGCTCCAACCGTTACGATGCTTAGCGTCCGTCGCGACCAAGTCCGAATCCTATGGGACAAGGTTGAAAAGGAATTCGACATCTGCTCCGAGTGCCTTGTGTCAGCAGGCGAAGCGGCAGCAGGCAACATGCCTATTCTCAGGGCTAAATACAGTTATTGCTATTCAGTCTATGAAAGGTGTGTTGCCCAGCTCGTTGATAAAATCGAGCAGGGCACGTCTCAGTCCATCCCACCCGCGAACGCTGCGCCCCAGGCCTAGATTTCCTCTGGCTGTCGGTTGCCTCCATGCGATACAGAAGTTTTCGCAGGCGACTATCTTCGCTGGCCGACTTTCCGGGATCTTTTCACAGCCATTTATATCAATAATCCACGGCTGACTCTGGTTGAAAAGTTATTCCATTTTAATACCAAAACAAGTGGCGACGCGCATGCCATCGTTTCGATTTCGCCTCTCACCAACGAGGGTTTTCGCTCTGCGTGGGAAAACCTAACAGAACGTTTCGAAAATAAACGATTGTTGGTAAACAGTCAGTTAAAAATCATTTTTAATGTGCAGTTGATACCACAGGAATCTGGGGCGGCCTTGAAGGTACTGCAAAGTACTGTTCAAGGTTGCTTGACTGCCTTAGAAATGTCAGGCATCAACATTGAGAACTGGGAGTGCCTGCTGGTATATCTGTGTTCATCCAAGCTCCCGAAGATAACTCTCTCCTTATGGGAGCAGTCGCTCCATAAGAAAGCCGACATCCCGACATGGGTAGAGCTGATCACCTTCCTCACAGAACGCTATTGAACCCTAGAGGCCATCGATGATATAAGACCGCCCGTACCAAGTCAGTCGCACTCGAAAGCGATGAATTTAAGTGGGTTCTCTAGAAATCTAAATTCCTATGAGACGAATGTGTCTCCAAAATCCAAAAGTTGCGACTTGTGCAACAAGGAAAACCATCCTGTCCGTGTATGTCCACGTTTTCTCCAAATGTCGGTTGACGACCGGTCAGCCTACATTAAACGGAAGCAGTTGTGACGTTCAGCCGTGCCTCGGGTAGTCAGGGCTGGCCAGGGTCGTCCAGGAAATTTCTTCCTTTCAGGACAGGGGTGCTAGAGAGGAATTCCCGACCCGAGTCCCAGTGATAATGCGCAGAGTTAACCTTAACTAGGCTTAAATATAGACGCAGAGTTTATTCATTCAATTTCTGGGTTACAATAATTATAAAACTGTACGGGCTCCCTCGGCCTAGGTTCCGGCTTCCGCAGCGAGGCTCGTCGTACCTCGCGTCTTCGTCCGGGGACGCGGTCTTTCATACGCGGCCGCTCCGAATTTCGTCGAGTCCCCTTGAATCAACGTAAGCCTATGTTGTTGGACCCTGAAGTCAGCGTAGAGAATTATACGGACCCTGAAGTCAGCGTAGAGAAGTATACGGACCCTTAAGTCAGCGTAGAGAATTATATGTCGGACCCTTAAGTCAGCGTAGAGAATTATATGTAGGACCCTTAAGTCAGCATAGAGAAGTATACAGACCCTTAAGTCAGCGTAGAGAATTATATGTCGGACCCTTAAGTCAGCGTAGAGAGAATTATATGTAGGACCCTTAAGTCAGCATAGAGAATTATATGTAGGACCCTTAAGTCAGCATAGAGAATTATACGGACCCTTAAGTCAGCGTAGAGAATTATATGTAGGACCCTTAAGTCAGCACAGAGAATTATACGGACCCTTAAGTCAGCGTAGATACGTAATTCGGACCCTTAAGTCAGCGTAGAGAATTATATGTCGGACCCTTAAGTTAGCACAGAGAATTATGCGGACCCTTAAGTCAGCGTAGATACGTAATTCGGACCCTGAAGTCAGCTAATAGAATTATACGGACCCTGAAGTCAGCGTAGATAATTATACGGACCCTTAAGTCAGCGTAGATACGTAATTCGGACCCTGAAGTCAACTTATAGACATAAGTAGGACCCTGAAGTCAGCGTAGATACGTAATTCGGACCCTGAAGTCAGCTAAGGAGGGGTATATACGTGGGGGGTTGATCTTACTCTCCAATAGTTACCACTCGTCGATCCTGTCATGATCCTGCTGCTTTCCCGGTCGCTGGTGACTTCCACCTTGGTCGACTCCGACCACTGACTGCCTATTCTGAGGCCAGCCGCCCGCTTTATATAGCCCTTGGTTTAGTGTGCCCGTATGTCCGTATGCTCGAATTGCCCGACTTAGTGTGGCCGGGTTTCGGGATTAGTGTGCCCCTCTAGTTATCTGGGCGCGCTTGCGCGCCTTGTTTGAATCTGGCCTTGTTTATGATTATGTTATGGTTTTATCTATTATGTATTATGCCTTATTTATTATGTTTTATTTATTATGTCTCATGTATTCGGTATTATTTATTATCTATTATGTATTATTTATTAGTTATGCTTAAACTGCTTTGCAAAGGGACATCAGCTTCGTGAATGCAGAAGCACGCACAATTGTTTTACTTGCCGTGGCCGGCATCACACGTTGTTGCACCGAAACAACTCCTTTTCCAGTAATTTATGTCCTTCAAATCCTGCAAGACCAATTTCTGCTAATCAAGCCAATTTCGTTCCTAATGAGCAAGCCGGTGTTCAAAATTATTTCGCCACGGGCTCAAGAGCTATCCTTCTTGACACTGCCGTAATCAATATCTTGGCACTAACTTTAAGGCACGCGCCCTGATCGACTCCGGATCAGAGGCAACATTCATAACCGAGCGATTGTTCAATCTAATTAGATTGCCATTCCAGGTGGTTCAAGCCCAAGTCTCAGGCTTAAACCAAACAGTAGCAGCTCAGTCCAAGAAGCTCTGCAGTTTCACCATCCGATCTCCGACTACGCCCGCGTTGCAGTTGGAGACGACGGCCTATGTCCTCCCTCAACTAGCCGGAAATCTTCCTTCCTACCCAATTCCGAAAAATTTCCTTCTGGATCTTCCCGATTTTCCACTGGCGGATCCGAAATTCTATGAGAGCGCACAAATAGATGTCCTTATCGGAGCCGACATTCTGCCTTCGGTGCTTCTGAGTGGAGCAAAAACCAACATCTGTGGCTCTCTCTTGGGGCAAGAGACCATTTTCGGCTGGGTATTAACTGGGCCAGTATCAGCCTCAGCTCAACGCAGAATTTCCTACTTTTCGACGCAGATCTCCCACGCGTACGATGAAAGAAATTAAGAAATGAGCAGTGTCTAAAAAGAGAAAAGGCCTTAAAAGCGAGATACGATTGTTGATCCAGGAATATCTCGACTTAAAGCACATGCGACAAGTTCTTCCTACCCATGATTGCAACGCCTATTATATGCCACATCACGCCGTCTTAAAACCGGAGAGCGTAACTACGAAACTCCGTGTAATATTCAATGCCTCCAGCCGAATTTTCGAATTGAAAACAGTAACCTTTGGAGTCAATTGCGCGCCTTTCTAGGCCATCCGAGTACTGCAGCAGCTAGCAGCTGACGTAGAACTCAGCCATCCAAAAGCTAGCAATATCATTCGAAATTTCATGTATGTGGATGATGTTCTAGCTGGAACGGACTCCAGGAAGAAGCTCAGCTCATGGTGCAAGAGCTCCAAGACGCTTTGAATTCCGTCGGATTTCCATTAAGGAAATGGACCTCCAACCAAAAGGAAGTTTTAGCGGCCATTCAGAGCAACCATCTGTTAAATACTGATTTTCTCGAGATCGATGCAGAAAGCACTGCCAAAACCCTCGGTATTCGGTGGAAGGCAACTTCCGACGAGTTCTTCTTCGTTCCGCCAGAGTTGGCTATTGAAACGTCCTTCACAAAACGCCAAGTCCTGTCCCAAATTGGCAAATTGTTCGACCGTTCGCGCTAAAATTTTCATGCTGGAGATTTGGCTACAGGAGCTTGGGTGGGACGAAGACATTCCAAATGAGGTTTTTCAGCGTTGGCTTAATTTTTCTCCAAAGTTTTTCGGTTTTAGAGCAGATACGCATTCCACGCTGGCTCTCGTTTCATCCAGATTTTAAGGTCGAGCATCATGGCTTTTGCGATGCATCGCACCATTATGGTGCAACTCCTATCCGCGAAGACCCGGGTAGCACCAGTCAAGACGGTTTCGCTCCCAAGACTGGAGCTGTGCGAAGCGTTATTGCTTTCCGAAATGGCTGCAGCCATCATTCCATAGATGCCTACGATCAATTCCGAACTTTACTGCTGGACGGACTCCACAATATTGCTTGCTTGGTTAAGCAAGCCAGCGTGCCAGTGAACCACATTTGTAGCCAATAGGGTGACGAAGATCGCCCAGGCAAAAACAGAAAATTGATCTCATGTTCAATCTGATTATAATTCAGCAGACCTGGCAAGTAGAGGAAATTCCCTCCAAGATCTAGACCATAGCCAGTTATGGTGGCACGGGCCGACTTGGTTGCAAAATCCACGCAACCAATGGCCAACTCAGGTCGACAACGCTCCGGTGACCGACCTGGAGAAGCGTGCTCTGAAAGTCCATCTTTCTGAAGAGTTATGGGAACGTTTTTCCAAGCTTGGAAAGCACTACGGGTCCTCGCTTATGTTCATCGCTTCATACAGCGGTGCAGGAAGCAGACATCTCCATCTGATGTGCATTTGCTGGCCACTGAAATCGCCGCCGCCGAGCGGTTCCTAATTTCAAACACTCAGCGCAGAGAATTCCCTGTGGAATATCACTGCCTAAGTGAAAAGCGTCCAGTGCCAAGTTCTATCCTAAGCATGAACCCTTTTTTAGATCCGCAAGGACTGATTAGGGCGTGCGGCCGTGTGGCGGCTTCCGAAAGCCTTCAACATAATGAACGGCATCCAGTGATTCTTCCGTATAACTGCCTGCTTTCTCGCCTCCTTGCGAATTTCCGAGAATTAAGAACCTGATGAAAGCAGTAGTAAATTCGTGCAAGGTATGTGTGATCCACAAAAAGCGGTTGCAAAGCCAACTGATGGGTGTCCTGCCCAAAGAAAGAGCATCGTTCTCCCGACCATTCACGTATACTGGCATGGATTACGCCGGTCCGCTCGATATAAAGATCTATACGGGAAGAGCATGTCTTATCACAAAGGTGTATGTGTTAGTTTTTGTTTGTTTCTCCACCAAGGCCATCCATTTAGAGCCTACATGTGACTTAACGACCGAAAAGTTTCTTGCCGCTTTCGCTCGTTTTGTATCCAGAAGAGGGTGTCCACGTCAAGTCCAGCAAAACCTTTGTTGGCGCTGCTACCCTGCATTCCCGCGATTTCCTTCAGGCCGTAAAAGAGTCGGTGACGAATGCCTATAGTCATCAAGAGATGCAATGGCGATTTATTCCTCCGGGGGCACCCCATATGGGAGGTCTTTAGGAAGCAGGCGTAAAAAGTTTTAAGACACTATTTTACAAATGCAGTGCCACACGAATATACACGTTCGAAGAGCTCTCCACGCTCTTTGCAAAAATAGAAGCGTGCCTTAACTCCAGGCCGCTCTCTCCTATGCCTGAGGATCCGACAGATTTGACACCAGGTCATTTCCTTGTCGGGGGACCCCTTATGTCCACGATGAAACCCGAAGTAAAGGGAGAAACGAAATCCATTCTAAATCGGTGGCAGCAGTTGAAGGCTCTCCATCAGCAGTTCCGTGTGCGATGGCAAGAAGAGTACCTCAAAGAACTCCATAAGCGCACTAAATGGCAGGCCCCGTCCAAAAATCTCCGCATCGATGACATGGTCGTCATCAAGGACGACAACTTACCCTCTAATGAGTGGCGGCTCGGCAGAATTGAATCTGTCTTCCCAGGAGCCAACGGCAACGTCCGTGTAGTAAATATCCGTACTGCACGTGGAGTTGTTAAACGTCCAGTGGCAAAAGTGGTGCTTTTGCCGACGGAGTCTTCCGAATCTCCACAATAAATAGGCGCGCCTCTCGTCCTTAGTTGTAGTTCACTATCACTAATCATCCATTCTTTTTCATTTCGTTTTCGATCTCCTTTCGCCATTCAACTACCCTCAGCATGGCCCCTCGTCAACGAAACGAACGCAGTGCGCGTGCCTTGGAGAGCAGACGTACCCGAGGTATTCAATCCTACCGTTGCCGAGTCTGCCGCGGCATCCATCCTCTTCGGAAGTGCGCGAGGTTCCTAAAGCTCCGCGCTAAAAAGCGTCTGCGAGCAGTCCTCATCAACAAATACTGCGCCAATTGCTTTGCTCACGATCATTCCACAGGAGACTCCCGGAGCGGTGATCGTTGCAGGATCCAACCCGGCAAGCAGCTTCGGCCTCGTCCCAGCGTTCCCGCCGTCAAAATCCGCTCTCGTCGCTGCTGCAACGCCACAGCGTGAACATCCTTCCGACGAAGACCTTCGAGACCGTAGCACTCATCGATCCGTGCACCCCCATGAGCGGCATCGACGCTTCGTTGGCGTCAGCCTTTACGTTACCGATGACCAGTGTTGGCGACAAGAAGGTCTGTACGACGACGATTCGACGCGGGAACGAAGCTGGAGGTCGTGCTCAAGATCGAGCCCAGAGTGCGGATCCGCACACCTGTTCGGGCATTGGGCGACACAGTGGTGTCCAAGTTCCAGGACATCTTGCTGGCTGATGACCAGTTCCATCGGCCTGCTACCGTCTCCATGGTCCTGGGAGCAGACATTTATTCTAAGGTCATCCAATCCGGATTCCTGACCTTCGACGAGGGAATGCCGGTCGCCCAGAGAACAGTTTTTGGGTGGATCGTGTCCGGTGCCTGCAGCGTGCCGTAGGATGGATATGTTGCAACCCCAGTGATTGCACGGGGCGGAATGTCCAGGTTACGGGGGGAGAACTGTCACCCGCTATCCGCTCCCTCTCTCGCTTTTCACCACAGAATCTTCAATTCTACTCTTCCCGTGGCAGCTCTAATTGGAGTCTCCGCTGCGCTCGGGAGAGCTTAGCTAATTAGAAAAAGCATTAGTCTCTCATTTGTATTCGCTGAATAAACAACGTCCGGTCGCGCCCTCGCAATTACTAAAAGTCAAGTGTTCGCCTGTTCGAGTGTTTTATCTTTCAGCATTTTTGGAAAATTCCAAGCCAGCCACCCCCATCCCCAACAGGAGCAATAAAAATTTCGTTGGGACTGGGAAAAAAATACTCCAAGGTATGCTTATACTTTTAGTGACAATGAGCGGTCCATTGCTGGTATAAATGAGAATATTGGTATTCTGTAATGTCAAAAAAAAATCAATAGGATGTTTTAAATTACTTTCTTTGCATTTAATTTTTATATATTGGGGTTTTTCAAGGCTTGTGGCTGAAAAGCTGAAAGCTGATTCGACATTGGTTGTCATTTTATGTCTCGTCTGTATTGATTTGCTGTGACAGTTGTGTTGTTTGTAAATAATAGTCCGTATGGTCGTAAGTTGGATAGTAAAAACGGGCATAAGGAATATTTACTGATTAATAATTACTGATAAGCAATAAGTTATATCTCTTGATATAACGATTCATCCATACTTATCCTAGTCTGTCCACGGCTAGATTGTTTTGATCGTTTTATTGGTTGGTTGGGCACATAGAAACTCGAATTAGGTACTGATTGTCGATCTAAAGTTTGTATTGATGTTGAATGGCGATTATTAATTAGTGGTGTTCGTTTGTGGGTCTGGATATGGATTATTAATTAGTGGTGTTTGATACATTTTTGGGTCTGGATATGGTACTGGTGAGTTATAATATAGGAAAGGTGGTGGATATCTTCTGATGTTGTTATTAACTAACTAACTAGACTATTATTGTAATTAAAAGACTTTAGAGGATATCTCACAGATATTTTGTTTTCGATTGTACTTATATAATTTATTTGTTTATACATGTCTTTCTCTTGTGAAAGGTTTATAAGTGACCCAAATCTTTTGGTTATTTATTGTGGTTGTATTTACTTCTAAATATATGTGTGTAGGTAATTTTACAAAACGGGATTCTATACTGGATTTAATAAGTTTCAGTTTTTCCTCAAGGTTTAGTTCTAATTCAAGCTTACAGGTAAGTGTTTGTCTGCGGTTTTCTACTTCATTCAGGAATGCTGCCGTACACTGCCTCTGAGTGGGATCTTCCGAAATTCTTCCAAAAGAACTTGGTTAGCGATCTGGGGCTTATAGTTGAGTACCAATTGTCATTGAAGCTGGGGCTAGGTGGTCATGTCGTTGGCCCCAATGCAACGCATAACGTCTCCGCTAGTGCTGTGTTTGAAATGCCCAAATAAGATCCGCTGTTGGTGTTCATCTCCGGTAACAAAAAAGGGCCAGTATGTAGTCAATTCGGCTTTTTTTCTTATTTTCTTTTATACTGGACACCCTTCGGTTATCATTATTGCAAAAATATACGTATATTTACTAATCGGAAAAAAAATAAAATCTAAACCTATATAATAAACTTTTTTGGTGATAGATTTAATGAAAAAAATATATTTTCCTTTTAATGATCTTTATTTGAATCAGTTTCACCAGAGGTCAGTTAAGAACTAATTTACAAATGTATTCTTTCGGCCCAGCAAACCTTTTACAGTGTGTATTGTTGAATACTATTAGATATTGTAATTTGTTTTAATTCTGCTGTGCAGTTGGATATTTTTATAATTTTATTATTTTCATTATAAATTTCTTGACCGTTACAATTGTGATAAAGTTTTTCTCTGGTCATATTCCAGGTTACAAGTATATTTTGTTTAATGTATTGAATATAGGATTGTTCACGATATTTTTGAAAAGTACAAGTTGGTGTTTCGTGTTTTATTATGTAAGCTATGCAATGGTCTTTGACAATGTTCTTTGTTAGTGTATTTAAAACATAGTTGTTATGTGAGTAGAATTTGCCTTCAATATTTTCCTTAATAATTTGGCCATTATTGTCGGGGTAAGGTGCAATTATGAAAGTTGGTCGTTCAATTGAATTCATAGGAATGTGGGACATTAGGAATATTTCATTAGTAGCTACGTTATACCAAGCGGAAGTTTAGGATTAAATATTCCAAGTCGTGTTAGTTGTGAACCCATTTTAATGTCTTCGATTTATTCGGTAAATTGTTCAATATTAAATATTAATAGATTAATTTGTTGTTCTTTTTTCAAAGAATTGGACTGGTTGCTAATTATTTCTATGCCATTATTGAGACTGTCAATAACGTGGTTTAGAGTGCTGACCTGTACTGTGTCTTGTGATAGAGTCGAAATTTGTTGTTCAATATGTTGTCTGTCGTCTTCGTCTAGTGTGCCAAAAAGATATCTTAATGTGGAACCTACAAAGTTAGCCAGTCCTCGTTTGTTTCGTTTTGAGATGCGTATGCTATTTATTTCTCTTTCCATTTTCTCGGTTAAATATTTAATTTGTGACATTTTTAAATTCTTGACATTGTTTAATTATACTATTAAATGTTTCTTCAACTTCTGTAATATTTATGGTGAGACAGTGATGCATAAAGGTAATGCGGATTTGTATTGTTCCAGATTCAAACAAGATAAATCCTTGGTTGTTTTCTATTAGGTTGATTTCGATTGTTCCTGCTGTAGTTTGTGTCGCAATACAAGTTATTATGGTGATTATGAGTCCGATGATTGGGAGGTGTCAGTTTGCTGCAAGTATTTGCTGTCATTTACTTTCTTTTTCTTTTTAAATTTGCTTTTATAATGAATAACGTTTTGACCTCTATTATTTTCGTTATAATGTTTTTCGTCTAATTGTTCTATTCTGCCTGTTTTTCTAAAGGGATTCTTTGATTTTGCGCGCGTTAAGGGTGCTTGTCTAAATTTTGTGTCGAAATCCTGTCGTTTTTTGTTAAGATTTTTTTTATTTTAATTTCTTTAATCATCTGGGTATCATAAGTAGGTGTATCTGCGTAAAGAAGGATGTTAGCCGGTATCTGTCCGGTTGTGTTATGTTTAGTCTTGTGGTTGTATATGTATAAAATTGTTTCCATTCGTGTTTCTTTATTTTCTCTATTGTTTTCAGTATTGATAATTCTGATTTTTTCATTTATGGTTTTATGAAGGCGTTCTATGTCTGATATTCCTGTTTTACTTGTGGTAATATCTATTTGTATGTCTTCGTTGTTTATCCAAGTTTTTAAAGAAGTGCTTATAAACGCGGAGTCCTTGTCTGCTTTAATTTTCTGTGGTTTTCCCATGTCGTTAAAAATTCTAGTAAGGGCTCGTTTTGCCTCTAACCAATCTCTACTGTTTCTTTTAATAAGTGAAGCAAATTTTGAATAAACGTCTATACAAGATAAATACTGTTCGTTGTCAATAGCATAAAAGTCAATAACATAAATTTCCCGTGGGTTATTTGTCTCTGGAGTTATTTCGAAAACTTGTTTTGTTGGTCTATGTTCTGTCTTTGCAAGGTTACAGACTTCACAATCATTGATAATGTTTTAAATTAGTTTATTATAATCGGGAGAATAGTGAGTTTCTTTAAATAATCGTATCATTTTTTCAATACCAGGGTGTAACAATTTAGAATGTTGAGTAATAATGAATTATTTAAATTCAGGATACGATTTTATGTCTTTTAACATTATGATACTTTTCAGAATTTTCACGTTACTTTGTGGGTTAATGGTTTCTCGATATGCTTTTTGAAAAACTAAAAAGTCTTTATCGTGTTCTAGGTAAATAACACTGCTATTATTTAAGAAGTATTTAATAAGGATATCTTTTGCCTTTGTCAGAGTTATGTCAGTGTATTTGATGGTTAGTTTTATTTTGGAAAAGTATTTCGTTGTCTCTACTTGGTCTACGGTATCTTTTATAAATTCAATTTGTCTTGCAAAATAGTTTATGGGTTTTTCTGAGTAGGTTTCGTTTCTTTCTGGTGAACTGTGTATTGTTGCTGCTGTAGGTTTCGTTGCTTTCTGATGAACTGTGTATTGTTACTGCTGTTGAAATATTTGCTTCTTCGCCTACCATGTTTTCTTCAATTTGGACGCGAGATAAAGCGTCTGCTACATGATTAAGTTTACCTTCTAAATATTTGATTTTGAAATTATATTCACTAAGTCTAATTCGCCAACGTTGTAGTTTTATGTTAGGCTCTTTAATATTATTTAGCCAAACAAGGGGTTTGTGATCGCTCAAAATTTCAAAGGGGACTCCATATAGATATGGGCGGAAATATTTGGTTGCCCAAACGATTGCTAGTAGTTCTTTTTCAATAGTGCTATAATTTTGTTCATGATCATTTAATGTTCTGCTTGCAAAGCTTACTGGCTTATTGTCTTGCGATAACACGGCTCCTATGGCGAAATTGCTAGCGTCAGTAGTGACTTGAAATGTTTTTGTGAAATCAGGGCAAATCAAAATTGGGTCGTTCATTATGAGTGTTTTCAATTTTTCAAATGATATTTGTATTCTTCGTTTCTTGTGTCTATTTTAGCTCCTTTTTTTAGAAATATTGTCAGAGGTTTTGCAATCTTTGGAAAGTTTGGAATGAACTTACGGTAGTATCCGCATAAGCCTAAGAAAGATTTGATTTCTTTTGGTGTCTTTGGGAGAGGAAATTTTTCGATTGCCTTACCTTTCTCTTTATTAGGTCGTATGCCTTCTGGACTTATAATATGACCTAAGAAATTTGTTTGCTTTTTTAAAAATTCGCATTTGTCCAGTTGGAGTTTAAGATTGGCCTCTTTCTCAAAAACCTTCCTCAGTGAGTCTAGGTGTTCGTTCAGAGATGTTGAATAGATGATCACATCATCTAAATAAACAAGGCAATGCTTATTTATGAGGTCTTTTAGGACGTAATTCATGCACCGTTGGAAGGTTGCAGGAGCATTTTTTTAACCAAATGGCATGCGAGTGTACTCATAGTGACCATGTTTGGTCGAAAACGCCGTTTTTGGTATAGACTTAGGGTCCATTTCGTTTTGATGAAAGCCTTTTGCTAAGTCAATTGTAGTAAAATACTGTAATTTTCCTAATTTGCCTAGTATTTCGTCCATGTTAGGAATCGAACATTTATCATTTATTGTTATTTCATTTAGATTTCGATAGTCCACGACCAACCTAAATTTCGGTTTGCCAGAGGCATCCATCTTTTTGGGGACAATCCATAATGGACTGCAATAAGGGGAGTCGCTTTCGCGTATAATGCCTTGTTTTAACATTTCCTCAATTTGCTTATTTACTTCTGCTTCGTAGGAAAACGGGACGAGTAGGGTCTTTTGTAAACTGGGTTTTCGTGAGAGGATTTTATATCGTGACGTATTATACTTGTGAATGTAAGGTTTTCATTTTTGGAATATTGAATGTCATTGAACTCTTTTAATAAATTTGTAAGTCTGTATTTTTCCTCACTATTCAAATGTTCTAGTCTGTATGTGTGTTCTGAGTCTATGTTGTTGTCCATGGCATAATTTATTTCTGATGTAAAGTTGTTTTCTTGTAAGAGTGCATTAAAGTTTTCCGAAGAGTTCTCATCACATGGATCTAGTTCTTTGTGAATGAATGTTCGTTCGTTAATTATTGTTTCTTTCTGAGAGTAGTCTATTAATCCGTTATTCTCCATTAGTATTTTTCTTCCTAACAGAATATCATAATAAGGTGAAAATGAATGAATATAGAATTTTTGCGTTTGTTGAGAAAGTCCGTTGGCTGGAAGGTCTACATATTTATTTAATTTAGAATAGCCTGTCATACTTCGGACAGTTATTTGCTTATCTTTAACTTGAAGATTGAAAAAGTTTGAGCTCATCAAGTTTATCGAAGAGCCAGTATCAACCATGCATCTATATCTGTGGTTATTAAACATGATCTCTATGTATTGGTGGGATCCCAGGCTGGTATTGGAAAATTTTCAGCTTGTTGATATTGCTGATCTGTAAACAATTCTGTCTGAGTATTCTGTAATTTATCTTCGTGGAACTGTTCGTCGTTATTAATGTAGTGTTCAGTTTCGTTATCGTAATCTAATTCGTGCTGGTGAAAATTTTCATTTGTCTGCATGCGCGATTGTTCGCTGCTTTCTCTAAAACGCTTATTTGGCACTCTTGGTTGTTGGGGAGGCTGATAGTAGTTTCGGGTGTCGTTTTGACGGTCCTGAAGTAAGTCTGTTCTGAATCCGTTGTATAAATTTCTGTACTGATTAAGTTGCTGTTGTCTGGTCGGAGAAATTTGTCTAAAAGGGGTTTGATTGGGTCTGTGTGGGATGATGGAATAAAGGAACGAATGAATCGTTGGATGGGGTGAGTGTTTTTGATTTGGTTAATGTTTGTATGTTTATAGGTGTTAGGTGAATTTGAGTTAAGCTTTGGCTGACTATCGAATATTTTTGAAATTGGGTCTTCGTATAGACCTTCTTGTTGGGCGGTTTGCCTTAATTTTTGAACGGTTGAAATGTCATACCTCGCTAGGGTCATGAGCAACCGATCGGGGAGTGAGAGTTGAATTGTATTTTTTATAGTGGTTGCCATTGCTTGTGTATAAACCACCATATTATTTCGGTCATTCTCTAATGCTAACTTATTTATAATTACAGTGGACTTATCTTCTAATTGTTCACAGAATAGACGTAAGTTACCCTTAAAAGGTGTGCGATACAATCTTCCTAGTAGTTCCTCCAGGGGCGTCTGAGTCTTGAATTCCGTGATTAGGGCGTCTCTTAAAGTTGTCCATTCGTTGTGCATTCCAAATTGGGTAAGCTTTTCCGCATCTCCGACAATTTGAAGTTCGATGGCTCCAAATATAACCGCCTTCTGTCGAGCGTCGTTTGAAGGGTATAAGTTCAACAGGTATTCGATACGTCTGATGAACGAGCTGAGATTTGATGGGTCTCCAGAGAATTTCGGTACTTGGCGTATTTGCCGAAGTAATTGAGACATATTTTCCGCTGGTAACTCCATTTTAGTATTATTTATAAGTTAGTTTCTCTTCTTGTTCACAGACTGCTGCAGTATGTCGAGACTTATGCCTTAAGTGAACTGCACTGTTTTAACTTTTTATTGTTTTATACAAAAGTAGCGGTCGCACTTTTGATTTTAGTGGGCTACTGTTTTTGTTCACAGACTGGTACAGTTTGTCGAGACTTATGTCTTAGTGAACTGCACTGTGCGCCTTTTAATTGTATTACACCTTAGTGGAGGTCTCACTTCACGAAGCGGTCCACAAAATTAGGTCTTTAAATTAACTCCGATCGCACAGGTTCTTGTGCGGATACCGATTTTAGTCACTTTAAACGAACCGAAATCACTTAGGCTTTTTAAGTTCTACTTAGCTTCATATGTCAAGCTTAACAGATCATTAAGCTCGTTACCGTTAAGCGGTTCGTATCTTGGGGGAATGTTATTTATGAGGCTTTTGGAGAGTGAAGCTTTCCAAAAGATCGGCTTTAGCTTTTTTATATGAAGAGTGAATATGTCGTATGAAGAAATGAATATGTCACTATATATACATATGTACGTTTGTGTGAATGTCTTCGGTAACTCGCTCCGGTCGCTATCCGATTCTCAGATTACAGGAATTGTTCACTTGTTTTGGAAAGTCACTGCTGTTATTTTATCATTGTTTATACCCACAAAAAAAATGCACCAGTTTACTTATTCATTGTTTAATTGTTTGGCCAACTTGCATGTTATGCTTGGTAGTAGGCGAGTGAGTTTTAATTGACGGAGGGTTTAGCCCGGTACACCGTTCAGATCTGTTGAGCGAACTCAGTTTCCCGCGCTATGCACTATTGTTGTTGCGGAATACTTTATACGATCCGTTCTAGGGTGTGGTGGTGATCCCGTCGCCGCTGTACTGATCTTTTGTAAATCCTTACTAGCTTCAATAGTGCTAGTAACATTAATATGACGGCGATGAACTCCAGAGTATGCTGCACACCTAATATCTCCTCTTTCTACGGTGTTGATTACATTGGCGGTGTTGTCGGAGGCTTTAGACTCCTTGCCGCCCGTCTTGAGACTTCTGTAGGATTGTAGTTTTTCTTCAAGCGTTTTCCTTGTATCTGTCCTAGATCCTTCAGGTCTACGTTCTGTTATACTGGGGGTTTATGGAGTCCTCGGGTACTCACTTCGAGTCTTTCCGGTTATTGACTACTTTATCGGTGGGCCACGGTCTTTTTATACCGGCTTAGAGCTTTTCTGAGCTACTGCGGGTATCGGCCTTCTATGCCAAGTGTTCCCACCTAGTCGTATTTCTAAATTTCCTCAATTTTGGAAGCCGCTGAGCCGTTTATTGGCACATGCTGATGATAGTACCCCTTCCCCTTCTTTTAGATTATGGTTGTGAGTCTTCAAAGTCTTAAGATCTTACAAAAAGGGTGTACGTAACATTTTTTATTTTAATTTTGACTAGGGTGGCACTATTGCTTTTTCGTGGGGCTTCGATGTAACAAATTGGATTTACAAGCTCTCACAAATTCAATTGCTTCTTCACGGTTCAGGTTCGTTGTTGACACTGCGTTACACCGTTTCGCGTTATTGTCGAGGTTTTTCTTAAAACTTAACACGATACTGACCGTCGCATGGGTGTCTACCGACTGCGCCAGTTAAGTTTATTTAGTTTTGAGCCTATTTTGAGCACCGTCCTAACAGACTAAAACTAACGGTGATTGATTGAAAATAAATCTTTGAAAAATAAAAGAAACCGGGTTGGATTTATATTCTTTATTCTTCAGCGTTCAGGTTAAGACTAAAAATCAAATGCAAGTAACATTGGGGAGAAGCCTCAGTGCATTAAGAATATGTTAGTGTATTTCGGAAGAGCATTGCTTTCGGGTGCTAAAGTTGAGAAGATTTTCAGAGAGAGCAGGAAAAGCTGCTTAGATCAGGCTTCAAGATTTGTTTACAATAATTGTATATAACTAGTGGGCCCTATGCTCTTCGCCGCATGCAGTCTTAAAATTCAATGAACAATTCACGAATTTGTTATATGAAAGTCATTTATTTTATTTGAAAATTTTATATTTTTCGTTTGTCCATTTGGAGCGAATATAAATAAGGAGTTTGAAATGCCAACTCTTGAACAGGCTACGTATAGCTGCCCATGAGAAAAACACGGCTCTTCCAATTCAACCCGCATACTTGAAGCGTTTGTCCTTGTGCCTTATTGATGGACATGGCAAATGATAAACGCACTGGGAATTGCATTCGCTTAAATTCAAACGGCATGTCTGTTGGTATCAACGGAATACGCGGTATAAGCAACATTTCTCCTTTCGCTTTTCCAGTCAATATCGTGGCTTCAATTAAATTCGGCATCAATTTTTTTACAACCAATCTTGTGTCATTGCACAATTTTGGTGCATTTAAATTCCGTAGTAAAATAATTGATGAGCCGATTTTTAAGTTCAAAAAATGCGGTGGCATACCAGGCGGTTCTAGGGAATTTAAAAATTCAACTGGATCATTCACTGCATCATCTTCTTTCATTGCGCTATCAAAAGATTTATATAATGTCAGTGCGCCTGGCAATTTTTCTTGAATGTGAAAATTGATTTCATTGACATCTACATTTTTTGGTGACAATATTGCTCGTTCTTTCAACCAATCGTGATTTCTGTGATTTTGAATTATATTTGGAAAAACGCTTTCTATTAATTCGCCTTTAGATTGCAGAATTGTACAAAAATTGTTTGGCAAAGTGATCAAGCCATTTGTATTTGGAACTTTGCCACTTCCGATATCTAATAATTGCTTCGAAAACCGTACTGCAGATTGATCATATTGCAATTGAACACGCATGTTTACGTTCAATGTGAATTTTTGGACATATCGCCACAGGAAATAATACTTCAAGCACGCATTGACCTGATCCGCTAACGTTGCACGTGGCATGACGGGCAATGTTTGTCGGAAATCTCCTGACAAAAATATTAGTGCACCACCAAAAATTTTTTGATTGCGACGTAGATCTTGCATTGTTCTGTTTAATGCTTCCAGAGATTTTTTATGGGTCATTGTTCATCCAATAGAATAATTGCTGCTTGCTGCAAAACTTTTGCCATTTCAGAATTTCTTGATATGTTGCATGTGGTATTGTCAATCACCTGTACGTTCAAAAATAATATAGTAATTAGCAATTATGTATTTTAAATAGATCAATCAATGAATACAAACAAACCTGCATTTAACGGCAATTTTAATGCTGAGTGTGCTGTTCGTCCACCATTCAATTTGATTTCCAAAAGGCACAAAATTGAATGAAAGAGAATAGCACTCTAGAACTAACTGAGCAGAGAAAAATGACATCCTATATTTCAGAAATGGCGCTGCAACTTAAATCAAGGAAATTTTAGATTCAATAAAGTGGTAAGTTGAACTATGTAAATGATGTGGATCGTGCATTTGAGCAATCGTGCATTGAGGATCGTGCAAACTATGCATAAGGTTAGGAACATTTTGAATAATAATGCTAGGCCAGATGAGGTCACTTTATGCAAAAATAAAAAAATGTACTTTTGTATTGGGCTCTCTAGTACTTCAATTTCGGTTACTTGCAATGTTTAGATATATATATATTTTTTTTGGTTTTTGTTTTTCGTTCACCCCCCTAATATTACCCGTTATCCGTGGAGTAAAAGGGTATACTAGATATGTTAAACTGTAGATAAGTTGAACCAAAGACATTAGAATAACAAGATGCGTAACGCCATACGATTTTTTTGCACACGATTTTTTCGTCGTGGCTTTTCAAGTGGCTCCAGGCTCTCTCAAAATTTTGTTCAAAAGCCAGAGAGCGGAGAGCTCTAGAGCCACCAGCTCTCTTGTACGCATACTGCGACAGCTGACCACTGTATTAGTGCACACGTATGCACATGCATTGTAAAAATGAGAAAATATGCCCTTGATCTTAGAAGTTCTTAGACTTTAAATCTATATTATTTTTCATAAATTGCCACCACTTAAAAACTCTAGTTTTGCATTGCCTTAACATAACAATCATTTAAATTCAACATAGAAATAACAATAGCATAATCTATGTACATAATAATGCATAATAATTTTCAAATATGACTTTATACTAGAATAATTGTCATTAGGGTATTCAGCGTGCGACGTGTGAAAGATATAAGAAGACCATGATTCTTCGGTGCTTATGTGCGCACTTCGTGCATCAAGAAATCAAATTTGCAATAAACAGTTTCCATATTTTTATTTATTTTATAAATAATATTTTAGTTTATGAATTATTTGTATGAAATATTTATTTCTTAAATGTAATTTCTTTTTTTTTGAAAATTTTATTGTTTACAGTAGTTTTAAAAATTTACTTTGTATATGTTTTTATTATTTATTATAGTTATTTAGTCAAATTACTAGTATAAAAATAACCAATTTTCAATATTTAAAATGCAATAAGATTCATTTAAATTATTTTTTTTTATTTTGTTTTGATGTTTTTAAAAAAGCGCGCAATTATGGGTGGGAAGAAAAGCGCGCCAATTTTTTTGTTTTTCCTTTTAATACGTTTTCGTTTTCTCTTAATACGTTTGCTTAAAGCTGACTATACGTAGAGCTCCTCGATTTTTTTAAATTTCGCTATAAAATTGTGCGAATTATAAATTGCGATTGGTAGTGATAAATAAGAGAAAATTTGAGTTAACTGAATTAAACTTAATTTCGTAATTTTACGCGCTAATACTACGTGCTGCTGCTACTGCTGCTTTTTGAAAAGGTTAGAGTTAAAATTTATTATTTTTAATAATTTGGAAACCCCTGACGGACGAGTTGACTTTGATGTCATCCGAGAGGTTTATGAATTAGATCAGTGATCAGTAACGAGAATGACTAAATTAACAAGGAGTCACGTTAATCCAACTAGATTTGAGCTAATGCGGGTATGTTTGGCAACTCAGACACTTAGTCACACAGTTGCAGCGGCAATTAAAACTTGTAACCAAAACAAGCAATTTAATCGAAATAGCCCCGAAGTTGCAGCTTCTACTGCTGCATTTGTCCAAAAAGTTAATGATTACTTTGATTGCCTGAATAGCAGAGTATTAACTGACAAAAACCCCATGAAATGCGCACTTCAAGTAAACAATACTGTTTGGCATAAACTGAAGGAAATGCAGGAATACCTAAAGAGCGTAAAATATCACGGGAATAATATATATTGTCTTGATGGCTTGATCCAAACTACTGAAGCTATATTTGGACTTGCCAAAGATATATTTAAGGACCACACGGACCACTTTTTCTTTTTAACAAGTAGAGTTAACCAGGATCCCCTTGAAAATATATTTGCGTGCGTTCGAGCAAAAGGTGGTAACTGCAGAAATCCTTCAGTTAATGAATTTAATATAATAATTTCCAAGGTTATATCCTTACACATTTTTAAATTTTCCCAAAACTCTAATTGCGAATCAGATGATGATGTGATGTTGCCAATAGAGTTCGATTCGATTATACATATATCAGCCTTGCATTGAAAAAAAAGAAATACAGCAGGAAGAATACTCTGTATCATTTTCTGAAATTGTAGAAGGCAATGAGAGGTACTTTGACCAAAATATAGATCATTTTTTGTGCAATGATATACCCATTGAATTAACTTCGAGTAGATATTTTGTTGGATATATTGCAAAGGGATCCAGTTGCGATAAATGCAGATCGGTAATTTTAAAAGAAACCGAGCATTTAACAGCTCCATCAGAGCTTTTTATACATGAGAAAAACTACTTGACAGAATCGGACTTTGGAAAACTAAAGGCACCATCTGATCTATTTTTGAATATTTGTAAAACACACATTAAAGTTTTTGAAAATATTTTTAAAAATAATAAAAAACAAATGTGTATACAAAAATTTATTGTAGACCAATGCATTAAGTGCACAAATGAGAGTAGTGATTTCTCATTATGGTTTCATTTAGAAAATGAATGTTATGAGCATAAAATAGATCTTTTAAAAAAACTTATAAAAGTTTTGCTTTTTAAACATTGCAAGTGGACTGTTATTGCGGATAGACAAAAAAGTCAAGCTAAACTCAGCATTTTATCTCATAAGTGAAAAAAATAAAAACATTCAAATAATTGACGACTTAAAAATTTAATTTTATAATTAAAAAAAGAGGCAATATATAATAAAAAGCAATAGTTAGAAAACTAGCTTAGTTGGGGAACATGGAAATGTTTTAATGTTGAACATTTAAACATTTCAAGTCGACTCGAAGTTTATATAAATATAAGCCCCATTACAATTGTAATGGCCTCCCCGTGGTGTTCCCTGGGTACCGATTATAAGATATATTACATATTATTAATTATCAATATAAATATAAATATGTAAACGGTAGCTAATTCGAGCGGCGCTTTTATTCAACGAATATTAAAAAAAAATTCTTTCAAACCATAATAGTTACGAATCGAAATTGACCAAAACATTAATCAAATTGGTTTCTTAGATCAAAATTGATTTCGGCCCGAAAATCGCCTTCTAGCACAAGCACGCACACATACACACTATCTCCTTTATAGTTTTTACTCACACAAGTAAGTCAATTCTATTTTTAGATTTTTACGCTCTCAATTTTTGGCGAGCGAAAAGAGAGCAATTTTGACCGTCACCAAAAAAGTGGCTGCATAGTGCAAAACCAATGTATGGCCGTTACGCATCTTGTTATTCTAATGTCTTTGGTTGAACTGTGTTAATTATGTGTACCGTGCAATTGAGGTTAAACTCACCACTTTCACCTTCTTCGACTTCCTCATCCTCATCCTCCTTCTTCTTCATCAATTAGAAGATACACGAGCCAAACGCAATAAAGCAAGAAGACTAAAGCATCAACAATCACGCAGGTTTTCAGAAGAAGGAGGAGGAGGAAGACGAAGAAGGAAGAAGAAAAAGGTAGAGGAAGAAGAAAGAGGATGAAGAAGAAAAAAAAGGATGAAGAAGAAGAAGAAAGAGGAGGAAGACGAAGAAGGAAGAAGAAGGAGAAGGAAGAAGATGGAGGAGGAAGAAGAAGGATTAGGAAGATGGAGGAGGAAGAAGGAGAATGAAGAATGAGGATGAAGAAGAAGAAGGAAGAAGGAATAAGGAGCATGAAGAAGTCAGAAGAAGAAGGAGGAGAAAGAAGAAGGAAGAGGTGGAAGACGAAGAGGGATAAAACGGTGAATTTAACCTCAAATGCACGATCCGCATCATTTACATAGTTCAACTTACCACTTTATTGAATCTAAAATTTCCTTGATTTAAGCTGCAGCGCCATTTCTGAAATATAGGATGTCATTTTTCTCTGCTCAGTTAGTTCTACAGTGCTATTCTCTTTCATTCAATTTTGTGCCTTTGGAAATCAAATTGAATGGTGGACGAACAGCACACTCAGCATTAAAATTACCGTTAAATGTGCAGGTTTGTTTTGTATTCATTGATTGATCTATTCAAAATACATTAGTGCTAATTACTATATTATTTTTGAACGTACAGGTGATTGACAACATATCAAGAAATTCTGCAATGGCAAAAGTTTTGCAGCAAGCTGCAATTATTCTATTGGATGAATGTACAATGACCCATAAAAAATCTCTGGAAGCATTAAACAGAACAATGCAAGATCTACGTCGCAATCAAACAATTTTTGGTGGTGCACTAATATTTTGTAAGGAGATTTCCGACAAACATTGCCCGTCATGCCACGTGCAACGTCAGCGGATCAGGTCAATGCGTGCTTGAAGTATTATTTCCTGTGGCGATATGTCCAAAAATTGACATTGAACGTAAACATGCGTGTTCAATTGCACAATCATCAATCTGCAGAACGGTTTTCGAAGCAATTATTAAATATCGGAAGTGGCAAAGTTCCAAATACAAATGGCTTGATCACTTTGCCAAACAATTTTTGTACAATTCTGCAATCTAAGGGCGAAGTAATAGAAAGCGTTTTTCCAAATATAATTCAAAATCACAGAAATCACGATTGGTTGACAGAACGGGCAATATTGTCACCAAAAAATGTACATGTCAATGAAATCAATTTTCACATTCAAGAAAAATTGCCAGGCGCACTGACATTATATAAATCTTTTGATAGCGCAATGAAAGAAGATGATGCAGTGAATGATCCAGTTGAATTTTTAAATTCCCTAGAACCGCCTGGTATGCCACCGCATTTTTTGAACTTAAAGATCGGCTCATCAATTAATTTACTACGGAATTTAAGTGCACCAAAATTGTGCAATGACACAAGATTGGTTGTAAAAAAATTGATGCCGAATTTAATTGAAGCCACGATATTGACTGGAAAAGCGAAAGGAGAAATGGTGCTCATACCGCGTATTCCATTGATACCAACAGACATGCCGTTTGAATTTAAGCGACTGCAATTCCCAGTGCGTCTATCATTTGCCATGTCCATCAATAAGGCATGAAGACGTCGGGGGTCGGAAAAAATGATGTCACAAAATTTCCCAGAATTCAATAAAAACACAAGGGGTGTTGTAATTCGTCCTTCTCTGGTCGGGGTTTATTTTCGAGAAATTTTTTCACATGAATATAACGGCTTCGTGCCCCACTTCCGAAACATTCCGCCAACAGCGATGCTCTGCTGGCGGGATACGGGACTCAGCTGTTCGGCATGAACATTCTCCCCCCTTTGCAAGAGGAATACTTGCAAATTTAGGAGAGAGAACAGCGTCCCGAAAGGATCCATCCCAGCTTGGAATTTTGTGCCATGGGCAGGCCGTCCTGGCTCGCGATGATACCCGGCAGCATCAGGTCGGCGTAAACGTCTGCTCCAAGGACAGCCGAGACATGCGCTGGGTGGAACCACCGGTCATCCGCTAGCGTCATGTTGTGGAACATGTCCTGCACCTTCGGATCCAGGGTGTGTGCCGGCGTCCGGCTCTGCATCTGCTCGTCCACCAGCATCAGCAGCTGTTTGCTCATCCGGGACGTTTTTGAGCGAATCTCGGTAGTGCACATCCGTTCGTTGCCCACGCCCGTGACGGCCAAGTTGAGGGCCTTCACCAGCGAGACGTGGATGCGACTCACGGGGCAGCACGATCCACCAAGACTCGCACATCGAATCTCTTCTGCTCGGACCCAATGAGCACGGCAGCGGTCGGAAGGGTGCTGACGCTCGTCCGCACCAAGCTAGGCGCGCCCGTCGGCGTTGCGGGGTGGGGAACTATCCATCGGCGAGGCTGAGCGTCGTGACCCGGTCGAACCCACCTCCTGACGCCGTTGAGGCTGAGGCGCTGCTCGTGGCTTGCGCTTCCGTTGAGGCCTCGAAGAGCCTGGCTGCACCGCGGATGTGCAGCAGAGTGTGGTGGGCCTCTCGGCAGATGCGGCACCTCGCTTTGCTGCGACACTACCGACCCGAATGCTCGTGGGCCAGACAGTTCGCGCAGTACTTGTTAATCAAGACTGCCCGGAGCCGCTTCACAGCCGGCAGTTGCAGGAATCGTTGGCAGCTCTTCAATGGGTGAACCCCCCTGCACACTCGACAGCGGTATACATCGTGGCGGATCGCTCGAGCCATTGTATATGCGGCTACATAAGAAATGGGCAAAATGAAAAATTAGATGTGATAGTTGCGGATGATCATGACACATGGACGACGTAGGACGACACAACTTAGGACTCGTCAGTAGCAGGTTTTCAAATACTTAAAATATGGAGGAGTCATTCGACTCATTAGGGCTGTCCATTGGAAGGCGGATCATTTTTGCCACTGGTCTTCGGACGACCCCCGTGCTGTGAGAGCGTCTGCCACTCTGACCTTGCCGTCCACGCCGGGACAGACCACTTGGATACGCCCAAGTCGCCACTCGTTGGATGGCAAGCTCTCCTCTTTGATCACCACCATGTCTCCCGCCTGGAGATCTCGCGTTGGGAACTTTCATTTGTTCCTTTTGTGGAGTTACTTTAGGTTTTCCTCCTTCCAACGCAGGCAGAACTGCTGATTCAGGGCTTTCAACCTCTGCCACCGATTGATAATGGAGCTGGGACCTTCTTTAACCTCAGGTTCTGCTACCGCAAGTAATGGTCCACCGATTAGAAAATTCCCAGGGCTCAGAGCGATAAGGTCCGTGGGATTTTCGGACATTGGCGAGATGGGCCTGGAATTCAAACAGACCTCAATCTTCGCCAGGAGGGTAGTCAGTTCCTCGAACGTGTATTTTACAGCGGCTGTGTACTTGTAGAAATGCGACTTGAAGCTCTTCACACCTGCCTCCCAAAGCCCTCCCATATGAGGTGCGCCAGGAGGGTTGAAATGCCAGGACACATTCTGAAGACTGTGCTGGGATAAAACCAATGTTCTGGTAGCTTCAATGAAATCCTTTGATAAGGACGTGGAAGCTCCGACAAACGTTTTCCCGTTGTCAGAGTAGACGTGTTGTGGACACCCGCGCCGAGCGAAAAAACGGGAGAATGCGGTCAGGAACTTCTCTGTAGTCAAGTCGGAGGTCGCTTCGAGATGGATAGCCCGGGTAGTAAAACACACAAAAACGCACACGTACCCCTTTGTTATTTTGCGGGCTCGACCGACATAACTCTTGACGTCAAATGGTCCTGCGGAGTCCACTCCCGTATGGGTGAACGGTCTGGAGAACGTGGACCTCGCACGGGGCAAATTCCCCATCAACTGCGTCTGCAGTCTCTTCTTGTGGCTGACACACACTCGGCACGAATGTATTGTTCGTTTCACCAATATTTTAAGCTTGGGAATCTAGAATTTGGAACGGATCAGTCGAATTATTAATTGATTCCCCCCATGCAAGGATATGCGATGGATAAACAGGACTTGAAGTTCGGCGAACCTACACCGTGCAGGAAGGATGATCGGATGTTTTTCATCATAACTAAGCATTTCAGATGCTTGTAACCTACCGCTTGCTCTCGACACCATTTCCGTCAAGAAAGAGGTTTAGGTTAGAAATTGCGCTTGCGGGTGGAACTGGTTGCTTGTTGCTTAAAACCTTATATTCGGCGGTAAACTTATTCTTCTGAGTGAGCACAATTAACCGCTCCTGCACCTCCGACAATTCCGCCCCAGTGAGTTCTACCGATGAGGCTACACTTTCCCTCCGGCAACTTTTCACAAAACGAAACACATAAGCAAGAACTCGCAGAGCTCGGTCAAAGGCTGAGAACCTCTCGAGGATTTCAACTGCTGAGGGCACTGCGACCGTGTGACATTTGACGGGGCGCTGCTCAAGCTCAGTCTCCGGATAGACCAACAACTCACTCGGCCACTGCTCCTGTTTGAGGTGCAACCAAGCTGGCCCACGCCACTACAGTGCGCTGTCTTTAAGCTCTTGGGGTGAGACGCCCCGGCTTGCCAGATCAGCTGGATTGTCTTCGGATCGTACATGTCTCCACTTGCTTCCGTCGGTACACTGTTCGATTTTTGCGACCCTGTTGGCAACGAATGTTGTCCAGGTGCACGCTGGCTTACTCAGCCATGCAAGAACGATCGTTGAGTCGGTCCAGTAAAAGGTCTCATAAACATGAGGAGGCATTTCAGAAATTACTAGAGCTGCCAGCTCCGTGAGCAGCACTGCTCCGCACAATTCCAAGCGTGGTATGGAGATGGATCTGACAGGAGCGACTCGGGGTTTGGATATAAGTAGATGGGTACAACAGCCTTCCTCCGTTTCGATTCGGACGAAAATAGCAGCCCCATTGGCGTCCTGTGACGCGTCGCAAAACGCATGGTACTGAAGTTTTGCAGCTGGATGGAAACGTACCCATCTCGGAATACGAATCTCCTTCAGGGCAGGTTACCCTTCTAGGAACTCCCGCCACTGGGTCGCGAGATCCCTGGGGAGTGGCTGATCCCAGCCCAGCTCCCGTAGCCAAATTTTCTGCATAAAATCCTTGGCTCGGACTACAAAAGGGGATAGCCATCCTGCTGGGTCGAAAAGTTTGGCTATCTGAGATAAAACCTTGTGACGCGGCCGCGCACAATAATAAATAATAAATAATTCATAATAAATAATACATAATAAATAATAAATAATACCTAATACCTAATAAATAATACCTAATACATGATACATAATAAATAAGACATAATACATAATAATAGATAAAAACCAAAACATAATAAATAATCGTACAACCATCATAAACAAGTTCAAATTCAAACAAGGAGCGCACGCGCGCTTAAATAACTCGAGGGGCACACTAACCCCGAAACCCGGCCACACTAAGTCGGGCAATTCGGCAACCTACGGGCACACTAAGCCAAGCGCTATATAAAGCGGGCGGCTGGCCTCAGAATGATCAGTCGGTGGTAGGAGTCGACCGAGGTGGAAGTCACCAGCGAGCGGGAAAGCAGCAAGATCAGGACCGGGATCAACAAGTGGTAACTATTGGAGAGTAAGATCAACCCCTACGTATATACCCCGCCCTAGCTGACTTCAGGGTCCTGCTTACGTCTATACGTTGACTTCAGGGTCCTGCTTACGTCTATACGTTGACTTCAGGGTCCTGCTTACGTCTATACGTTGACTTCAGGGTCCTACTTACGTCTCTACGCTGACTTCAGGGTCCCATATAATTCTCTATGCTGATCTCAGGGTCCCGTATAATTCTCTACGCTGACTTCAGGGTCCCGTATAATTCTCTCCGCTGACTTCAGGGTACCGTATAATTCTCTACGTTGACTTCAGGGTCCCATATAATTCTCAACGCTGACTTCAGGGTCCCGTATAATTCTCTACGCTGACTTCAGGGTCCCATATAATTCTCTACGCTGACTTCAGGGTCCCACATACTTCTCTACGCTGACTTCAGGGTCCCGTATAATTCTCTACGCTGACTTCAGGGTCCCACATACTTCTCTACGTTGACTTCAGGGTCCCACATAATTCTCTACGCTGACTTCAGGGTCCCACATAATTCTCTACGCTGACTTCAGGGTCCCGTATAATTCTCTACGTTGACTTCAGGGTCCCATATAAAATATCTACGCGTACTTCAGGGTCCCGTATAATTCTCTACTTTGACTTCAGGGTCCCAAATAATTCTCTACGCCGACTTCAGGGTCCAACAACATCTGCTTACGTTGATTCCAGGGTACTCGAGGAAATTCGGAGCGGCCGCGTACGGAAGACCGCGTCCCCGGACGAAGACGCGAGGTACGAAGAGCCCCGCTGTGGAAGCCGGAAACTAGGCCGAGGGAGCCCCGTACAGTTCTATGTAATTATTGTAACCAAGAAATAGAAAGAATAAACTCTGCGTCTTTAAGCCTAGTTAAGGTTAACTCTGCGCATTATCACTGGGACTCGGGTCGGGGATTCCTCTCTAGCACCACTGTCCTGAAACAAAGAAATTTCCTGGACGACCCTGGCCAGCCCTGACTACCCGAGGCACGGCTGAACGTCACAGGTGGCGCCCGGACAGACTAAGGTGGCTAGAGGAAACCGACGCCGGGAGAGTGATATGGCAACAAAACCCGAACTAGCAGAATACGCAAGTGAATTCGGATTGGATCCGTCGGGGAAAAGCAAGAATTTACGGAGAACATTGGCTTCTTTTTCGACAAGGATGGACGACGGGAAGGAGACAAAGATGGAAGGAAAAATGGAAACGGGAACAATCGACAGAGTGCGGAATTGGGGGATCAGATACCAGGGGACGACAAACCCGCTGGAATTCCTCGAGAAAATGGAGCAGTGGGTCACCGAATACGGACTACGGCACGATCAGCTGGTCCAAACAATGCCGTTTATACTGGAGGGAATCGCCATAGATTGGTGGAACACGACACCAACAAAGATCGACTCTTGGGTTCAATTGAGAGCGGAACTACTGGAGTACTTCTTACCACCGAGGTACAAGGAGCAGTTGCAAACCCAAATAGCACAGTTGAGACAGAGAGAGAACGAACCAGCAAGGGAATACGCGATGAGCCTGAGGAAGCTTATGAGGTTCACGAAACTGTCGGAAGCAGAAAAACTGGATTGGGTGTACAAGAACTGCAGGAGCAAGCTAAAACTGTACACAAGGAGGAACGGATTTACAACGCTAACGGAGTTCCTTAAGCTAGCCGAGGAAGTGGAGGAAATTGAGCAAACGGAAGCACAAACCGGACAAGCAGGACCACAGGCACTAAGGCCAGAGATATGCATGAGATGCGGAGGAACCGGTCATACGGCCCGCACATGCGGCAACCCACAAAGGCTGTTCTGCTGGGTGTGCGGAAGGAACGGAGTCAGGACAACGGAGTGTTGCCGAGCTAAGGCGGGAAACGGAGGAGGCCTGGGCCAGTCAAGCTGGCAGCTCAGGTAAGAAGAATAGGTCCAGCAACAGGCGATATGAGATGTGACGGCTACCAAATAGTAGCACAATTCGGAATAGGGTGTAGGAGTGCCAAGGGCATAATAGACACCGGAGCGATGAGAAGCGCGATAAGTAGGAACATGTTCCAGGATCTAAGAGGAGAGGGACAGTGGATCAGGATAAACGCGGAAATATCGCTGGCGGACGGATCACGTCGGAAGGCGATCGGAGGGTTTGGAGCGAGAGTGGAGTTCGGGGGTCGAAAATTTGAAATAACATTCATGATCCTACCGAACGTCGATGGCGAAATTCTACTAGGGATGGACTGTCTGGCGGGAGCAGAAAGTACACTGAGATGTGGCGGATTAGAATTGGAGATACGAGGGGTCAGAGACGAGAGGAGGAAGAGGAGGCGAAACAAAGGAGAGGCGACGACGCTACTGGAGCCATCCGAAGAGGAAATCGACACATTCCTGGAGGAGAACAAGCGCATATTTGAAAACATGGAGGGAGTCAGCAACGCAGCAGTGCACAGGATATACCTCAAGGACGACAAACCTATTAAACAGAGGTATTATCCGCGAAATCCGAAACAACAGGCCATAATTGATGAAGAGGTAGACGAATTACTCAGCCTGGGCCTGATAGAACGATCACGAAGTCCATACAGCGCACCAGTGGTGTTAGTAAGGAAAAATAATAACGAATGGAGAATGTGCATCGACTACAGGCTGTTGAACGATAGGACAGAGAAGGATGCATACCCTGCGCCACGTATGAACTTTATTCTCGACCAACTGAGAGAGGCCAAATTTATAAGCACCATCGACTTGAAGTCGGGCTATTGGCAAATCCCAGTGGAAGAGAAAAGTAGACAATATACGGCGTTTACGGTACCAGGGCGAGGATTGTTCCAATGGACAGTAATGCCATTTGGACTAACAACAGCACCAGCAACGTTCCAGAGAGCACTCGATAACATCATCGGGCCAGAGATGGAGCCATTCGCCTTCGCGTACTTGGATGATATAATCGTGATCATACGAACCAAGGAAGAGCACCAAGCAAAACTGAAAGAAGTGTTCAGAAGATTGCAACAAGCGAACCTACGGATCAACCCAGACAAGTGCAAGTTTTTCCAAAAGGAATTAAAATATCTGGGACACGTAGTAAGCGACCAGGGCATACGAACGGACCCCGAAAAGGTGGAAGCAATCAGGGATCTACCAGCCCCTAAGACCACCAAAGAGGTACACAGCTTTCTCGGGATGGCGTCATGGTATAGGAGATTTATACCAAAGTTTACGGAGCAAGCAGGACCGCTACAGAAATTAATCCGAAAAGGGAAAAAGTTCGAGTGGAACGAACGCCACCAGGAATCCTTCGACAGCTTAAAGGAGAGCCTGACAAAAGCACCGGTATTGGTATGCCCGGACTTCAGCAGGCAGTTCAAGTTGCAGACAGACGCCAGCGACGTGGGGATCGGAGCCGTACTGACCCAGGAAACAGAGGACGGCGAACACGTCATATCATTTGCCAGCCGGAAACTGAGTAAGGCAGAGCAAAACTACAGCGAAACCGAAAAGGAATGCTTGGCAATCCATTGGGGCATCGGAAAGTTTAAGATGTACCTGGAAGGATACCACTTCATAGTAGTAACGGACCATATGGCGCTTAGATGGCTATACTCGATCAAGAGTCCGGCAGGAAGGATTCGTGCGGAAGTTCGTGCGGAGCTGCGAGAGTTGCCAGCAGTGCAAAGTGGAACAACAAAAGGCAGCAGGGAAAATGCTGACCAGGGTCGCGGAAGCCCACTGGGAAGCAGTATGTGTCGACTTTGTAGGACCGTTACCACGGTCAAAACATGGGAACACGACACTACTCGTCATGGTGGATAAGTTCTCAAAATGGGTGGAGCTGGCAGCCATCAGACAGGCGACAGCGGACTCATTCCTACGGGTTTTTCGAGAAAGAATAGTGACACGGTATGGAGCTCCAAAAATACTGATATCAGACAATGGAGTCCAATTCACCGGACGCAAAACAAAGAAAGAGATGGAGAGATGGGGAATAAGACAGCAATTCACCCTTACACTCCGCAGGAAAACCCCACGGAAAGAACCAATAGGACCATAAAAACAATGATCGTCGAAATTACAGGCGAGGACCAGACAAACTGGGATGATAAAATACCAGAACTAATGCTGGCTTTCAATAGCAGCACGTCGGAGTCCACAAAGTACAGCCCGGCACAGATAGTGTTGGGAAAGGAACTACGAATACCGACAAAGAAAGAATTCGACAAAGAAACGGAAGGGTCCGGGTTGAAAGAGGAAAGCATGGAGGAAATGTGGAAACGGATAGGAAACTTGAGGAAGGAAGCGGCAGGCCACATGGGAAAAGCAGCAGAACAACAGAGACGGCACTACGACTTAAGAAAAAGGGAATGGAAACCAGCGAGAGGAGAACTAGTGTGGTGCAGAACACACCACTTATCCAACGCAGCGGAAAAATTCAACGCCAAGCTAGCCCCAAAATACGACGGACCATGGAAAGTGGTAGGGTTTGTGTCCCCGGTAATACTGTCAGTCAAGGACCCGAAAAGTGAAAGACAAAACGAGTATATATCGGAGACACCAAACCACACATAAGCACGGACAACCATCATAGAGTGTTCGAACAGGAGAACGATATATCGGAGCAAAGGGAACAAAACTCGATAGGCGATAAGAATACATATATCAGATCAGGAAGGCGCGAAAAAGGAACTCAAAATGGCGCCACCGACGGGCACACTAAGAAGAGGGAGAATTAAGAAGCGAAGGCAGGCACACTAAGGCAACCGGAAGGCCTATATAAGCAGAGCCAGGATCAGACGGAGTCACAGAAGGCGATCGGCTAAGCGATGCAGAAGTTCGAGACCAGCGCCAAACGGTTCAAGGAGAACCTCACCAGAGCAGCAGCAGCAACAAGCAGGACCAAGATGATCGAGCCAACAGCCTACGGTACAGTCCGGAAAAGGACAGCGCCACCAAAATTGGCACCTCCTCGGCGACTCCCAAGCAGACGGATACCGTCCAAGGAGGCCGAAGCGGCGCAGGCGATCATCCCAGGACCGAGGGACCACCAGCCCGGAGGGGGGCGAGGCATCCCGCAAGGGCACCGACGCAGACGGAGATCGTCCAACCGGGCCTGAGCGGGGTGACCATCCACCCAACGGGAACCACTGGCGGAGCCGACCCGAGGGAGGCGAGCCAGGAAGGAAGGGCCCAGTCGATGACGGGGAACGTCCGAATGGGCCGGACCAGAGTGGCGCACCTCCCGAGGGCTGGAGGGGAACACCCGAGGAGAAGTCGGGAGCCAGGCGAACGGCGGGCGCCGAATCAACCAGCACAGGCCCGTACGACAACAGGCACGATCAGGGTAGCAGCGGGCACTCCGCCAACCCGGAAGGACAACGAGACGAGAGCCGTGGAATCTGCGTCGCCGGACAGAGATATAATAGAGCTCCACACCGAGACCACCAACGAGTTGGGGTGGACGGTGCCAACCGGAGCCAGGATATCCGACGAGGTGATGGCAAAGATAAGGGCAAACCTGGCGCACAAACAGAAAAGGACCCAAAGACGATGGCTAGAAAAAGACGGAGACAGGTGGTGGCGTATCGTATCAAACCGTGGCAATTATGTGGCGGTGAAGCGTCACTTCCCAAAGGAGGGGGGAGTGTGACGCGGCCGCGCACAATAATAAATAATTCATAATAAATAATACATAATAAATAATAAATAATACCCAATACCTAATAAAAAATACCTAATACATGATACTTAATAAATAAGACATAATACATACTAATAGATAAAAACCAAAACATAATAAATAATCGTAGAACCATCATAAACAAGTTCAAATTCAAACAAGGCGCGCACACGCGCTTAAATAACTAGAGGGGCACACTAACCCCGAAACCCGGCCACACTAAGTCGGGCAATTCGGCAACCTACGGGCACACTAAGCCAAGCGCTATATAAAGCGGGCGGCTGGCCTCAGAATGATCAGTCGGTGGTCGGAGTCGACCGAGGTGGAAGTCACCAGCGAGCGGGAAAGCAGCAAGATCAGGACCGGGATCAACAAGTGGTAACTATTGGAGAGTAAGCTCAACCCCTACGTATATACCCCGCCCTAGCTGACTTCAGGGTCCTGCTTACGTCTATACGTTGACTTCAGGGTCCTGCTTACGTCTATACGTTGACTTCAGGGTCCTGCTTACGTCTATACGTTGACTTCAGGGTCCTACTTACGTCTCTACGCTGACTTTAGGGTCCCATATAATTCTCTACGCTGACTTCAGGGTCCCGTATAATTCTCTACGCTGACTTCAGGGTCCCGTATAATTCTCTACGCTGAATTCAGGGTCCCGTATAATTCTCTACGCTGACTTCAGGGTCCCGTATAATTCTCTACGCTGACTTCAGGGTCCCGTATAATTCTCTACGTTGACTTCAGGGTCCCATATTTAATATCTACGCTGACTTTAGGGTCCCGTATAATTCTCTACGTTGATTTCAGGGTCCCACATAATTCTCTACGCCGACTTCAGGGTCCAACAACATCTGCTTACGTTGATTCCAGGGTACTCGAGGAAATTCGGAGCGGCCGCGTACGGAAGACCGCATCCCCGGACGAAGACGCGAGGTACGAAGAGCCCCGCTGTGGAAGCCGGAAACTAGGCCGAGGGAGCCCCGTACAGTTTTATGTAATTATTGTAACCAAGAAAAGGAATGAATAAACTCTGCGTCTATATTTAAGCCTAGTTAAGGTTAACTCTGCGCATTATCACTGGGACTCGGGTCGGGGATTCCTCTCTAGCACCACTGTCCTGAAACAAAGAAATTTCCTGGACGACCCTGGCCAGCCCTGACTACCCGAGGCACGGCTGAACGTCACAACCTCTCGTTTTGTGTAAGCAGTTTGGAGGTGGATCACCATTGGAATAAAAAAGAAACTATCAGATGTAGCTTGCCAACGGATCCCAAGAGTTTTCGCCGTACTAGCATCTTCAAGCTCAAGAAAGTCTGCACTAATCAAGTGCTTCTTTGGAACCTCTTGTAGGAGTTTTCTTTCGTTCGAGGTCCACTTCCGTAATGGAAAACCAGCACTCTCAAGAGCCAGCCGAAGCTCCTCGATGGCTAAAACTGCCGACTGCTTAGTGTGAGTAACTGCGAGCACATCGTCGACGTACATGAAGTTCGAGATGATGTCACTTGCCAAAGGCTTGTCACTTGTTGTAGTACGCGGATGGCTAGGAAAGGCGCACAGTTTACGCCGAAGGTGACTGTATCGAGTTCATAGTCACAGAGCTCTCCATCCTTATTGCGAAAGAGGATTCTCTGAAAGCGCGTGTGGGTTGAATTTACCCGAATTTGCCTGTACATCTTTGTGATGTCAGCATTGAACACATACTTGAAGAAACACCATTTTAGAATCTGGATAGTCAGATCGGAGTGCAGTACGGGCCCCGCATGAAGGATATCATTGAAGCTGTTCCCGTTTGATGAAGGATTGGAAGCATTAAACACAACGCGAACCTTCGTTGTGGTGCTGTCTGGTATGAAGACAGCATGATGGGGCAAATAAAAATTATTAGAGTCGTTCGGAGAGACTTGGTGCATATGACCTTAATCTAAATACTCTTGAATGACTGAGTCGTACTGCTTTTTTGACGCAACGTCTTTATTCAGTCGAATCTCGTTTCGGAGGAACTGAGCCAGTGCGATCGACCTGGAGTGCCCAAGATTGATATTGTTAGGCTCTTTAAAGGGCAACGAAACCACATACCTCCCATCCTCGTTCCTTTTGGTAGATTGGACAAAGTTTTCCTCGCAAATCGAGGTGGATTCCCTAACCAGCTTCACTGGAACATCCTCCACGTCCCAAAATTTTGTGAGAATGTTGTTGCGATCGGACCGCAAAGAATGCCACAGATATTGGAATGGGAGCCGCTGAGAATGATCGATGGCAGGATATCGGCACCAATCAGTACGTCGATCTGCGAACTCCGGTAGAAATTTGGGTCTGCTAGTTGCAAAGGCGACAGATGCTTCAAAGAGTCTTCAGGTAAAGTAAAGGATGGGAGACTCCCGGCCAGTTGTGGTAGTACATATGCAGAAGTTTTAATTTGGATGTGGGGATTGACGGGAGAACCTATGCTGAGTTGACAGCGCTTACGGGGCTGAGCCGCAACAGTGAGGTTGAGCCCTGAAACTTGAGCATGGATGGATTCATAAGGCAACTTAATCAAGTTGAACAAGCGTTCTGAAATAAAGGTTGCCTCAGAACCCGAGTCAATAAGTGCCCGTGCTGAGTATTTGATGCCTAAATGGCAAATCTCTATTAAAGCTGTACTCAGGAGGACCCCTTGAGTGTTTACAGCCAGAAACGTTTGCACATTCGGTTGATTCGTTAATGGAGTGGACTGTATATCTTGCTGGTGGTTAAATGTGGATACGTGGGGCTGGTGGTCAGGATTGACCGCTGACTGGACTGGTGGAGTGCCGTTTCGGTGCAGGAGAGTGTTGTGGCGCCCTCTACAAGTATTGCAATTATGCGTGCTAGTGCAATCCCTAAGCAGATGCGTTCTAGCAAAACAGTTTAAGCACAACTTTTGCTGTTTTATATATTTCTCCCGCTCTCCGACTGGCATTCGTAAGAATAACGGACATACTCGGATAGGATGGTTCTCTTGCGAACAAAGTTTAAAGGATTGTGGAGTTACCGTCACTCTATTCTCAAAGGTTTGGATCGCCCGCGAGCTATTGTCAGTCCGCAGTGGTCTGGATTGAGCGTTTGGCTTAAAATCTTCAATCGCCTCGAGCGTTCGATGACGATCTTGTAAGAAAGCCTGGAATTCAGCCCACAGTGGAATATCTGTCTTACTCATAAGGGATTGTTCCCATAGAGACAGCGTTAGCTTTGGCAACTTGGCAGAGCACAGAAAAACGAGCAGGCAATCCCAGTTAGAGGTGTCGATTTTTGCTATTTTCAAAGCTGTTAAACAACCTTGAATTGTGCTCTCTAACTGTTTCAAGGAATTGCCGCATTCAAGGGCAACAGAAGGTAAATTAAACAAAATCTTAAGCTGACTGTTGACCAGCAGCCTCTTGTTTTCGAAACGATTCTGCAAGTTTCTCCATGCTGATTCGAATCCATCATTGGTTAAGGGTGATAAGGCCACAATGGATTTAGCCTCACCACTAGTTTTAGCATTGAGATGGAACAATTTTTCAACTTCTGAATGCCGAGCGTTGTGTATGAAGATGGCTGAGAAAAGATCCCGAAACGTGGGCCAGTGAACATAGTCCCCACTGAAACTGTCGCACTCGACTGGAGGTAAGCGACACCCTCCCTGAGGAGGCGCCGGAATGGAGGCCTGAACGTCCTGTTGCGAACGTGAACCTTCTTCAATGATCTCGTTGAGGCTCGCTGCGCACCGCTCGTAAACGGCATAACAGTAGTCATACTTGGACTGCATGACTGTTATTGTGTCTGTGGATCCCAGACCGGACAGAGCTTCGGAGCACGCCTCGTATTCTTTCTCCACCTTGTCCCATAGGGCCCTGATCTGCTCGAGTCGCACCCTATTTGTGTGGATTGACGGACTTGTGACTGCTGGGGTGTTGACTCTGGCCTCGAACTGACGTACTCTATCGGTTATGGTCATGAATTTCATCAAGGCCCTGTCTGCCTCAGCTTGCGCCATTTTTGCGGTTGCTCTAGTAATTTGGGGTGAGAAGTCTGAATTCGGTTTCGTGTTCGGTGCTGACCGTGGAAATTGGAGCGACGTGCTCTTGGATTATCGTGGAGTTGTCGATGGGCTTTTGCTTCGAGTGGGACTTGGGCTTTTGAAGGGCACAGAGGACTCGCTCTTGGCTCTAACTCGTTGAGACGTTTTAGAAACAGACAAACGGGTGTTTACCTCCTCACCGTGGCGAATTGGCATATTAAGCTCTCGGAGTTGCCGAAAACCGTGCGGGGGCGAAACAGTCTGTCCACTTGGACAAATACGGGGACGCTAGATAAAGCGTGCAACCAATTGAAAAAACGCAACAACTTATGTATTTGGGACGCTGGATAAAGCGTGGAACCAAGATCGAAATAACTTTTATATTGGGACGCTGGATAAAGCGTGCAACCAAGATAGAAACAACTTATATATTGGGGCGCTGGATAAGCTTGCAACCAAGCTCGAAACAACGTATATATTGGGACGCTGGATAAGCGTGCAACCAAGCTCGAAATAACTTATATATTGGGGCGCTGGATAAGCGTGCAACCAAGATCGAAACAACGTATATATTGGGACGCTGGATAAGCGTGCAACCAAGCTCGAAACAACTTATATATTGGGGCGCTGGATAAAGCGTGCAACCAAGCTCGAAACAACTTATATATTGGGACGCTGGATAAGCGTGCGACCAGTTGGATCGATCGGAATGTTCCGTATTTGGAAAAAATAACTGGAGTCGCTAGATAAAGCGGACACCCAAAATAATCGAAAGCTAAGGATTGTTTATTTGGAGTTATACTGGGTCGCTCGATAAAGCGCACAAAAGTAATTTAAGAACCAAATTATCGCATCAATTTAGACAGGGTGTGGGGGCGCAGGACAACGCGTGAAAAAGATGTGACAATCGGAACAAAAAAACACCGGGGTCGCTGTATTGAGCGAGAGACAAAATCAAAAGAAAAATGAATAATCGGAATTAATCGATTTAGACAAAGGTAAGGGGCGCCGGATTGCGCTTGAAAAAAAAAAAAAAAATGGTAATCGTAACAAATTATGTTATCGTTTTATATAAAACCTGGGGTCGCTGGATTAGGCGCGGAATACACAATAATCGGAATAAATGTTGCTATCGATTGAGAAAAAAAACAGATATGAGGGCGCTGGATCACGCTGGACTATAATTGTCGCTGTGAACCGCTAGATAAGCGCGGATGTTTGGCCAATTTTTTGAGACGATATATGCAAATCGGAATAAAATCAAAAACGGAGTTAAAAAAAGATATTAAAGAAACAAAAATAAACACACCTTGACACTTTCTATTGAAAACTAGAAAAGGAGTAGTGCCAGTGTGAACGGTCCCTTATTGGAATATGCCGTGTATGGCCCTAGAGTGGCTACCTTGACACATACGTACATATGCTGGTACATATATATATATATATGCAATATGTAAATATAAGCGCCGATGGTAGCTTTTAAATTTGTTTGTTTCTTATTATGTATGTATGTATGTATGTAGTTGTAAGTGAGCGGATTTTGATCGCAGCAATATATATGCGTATGCATATATGTACATATATGGTGGGGATTTTGGCACCGTACTTATCTCGGCAAAGCGCTGGATGATCTCGGTCGGGGTTTATTTTCGAGTAATTTTTTCACATGAATATAACGGCTTCGTGCCCCACTTCCGAAACACTCCGCCAACAGCGATGCTCTACTGGCGGGATACCGGACTTAGCTGTTCGGCATGAACAAGGCACAAGGACAAACGCTTCAAGTATGCGGGTTGAATTTGGAAGAGCCGTGTTTTTCTCATGGGCAGCTATACGTAGCCTGTTCAAGAGTTGGCATTTCACACTCCTTATTTGTATTCGCTCCAAATGGACAAACGAAAAATATAGTTTATCCAAATGTTTCGGATTTAAAATAGCAATTTTCAAATAAAATAAATGACTTTCATATAACAAATTCTAGGAATTGTTCATTGAATTTTAAGACTGCATGCGGCGCAGCGCATAGGGCCCACTAGTATATATAAAAATTGAGAACAAGTTTGGTGAATGATTATAACTCCAGAACGCATTAGCCGATTTCAACGGTTTTGCATTCGTTGGAAAGGTCTCGGGCTCCGTTAGGACAAGAGCAATTCTGGAAAAAAGAAAAGAAAAGCGGGTAAACCGTTTTTTACATGCAGCTCCATTTCTAAAACATAGGATGTCATTCTTCTCTGCTCATTTCGTTTTATTTAATTCATGAGACAAACTTTATTTGGTTCATAAATAAATTGTAACAGCAGGCATTTGTTTTTGAGATGGAAAGTTGAACTGTGTTAATTATGTGTACCGTGCATTTGAGGTTAAACTCACCACTTTCACCTTCTTCGACTTCCTCATCCTCCTTCTTCTTCATCAATTAGAAGATACACGAGCCGAATAAAGCAAAAAGACTGAAGCATCAACAATCACGCAGGTTTTCAGAAGAAGGAGGGAGGCGAAAAAGAAAGCAGAAACAGGTAGAGGAGGAAGAAGAAGGAGGATGAAAAAGTCAGAAGAAGAAGGAAGAACATGGAAAAGGAAGAAGAAAAAAAAGGATTAAGAAGAAGAAGGAAGAGGAGGAAGACGAAGAAGGAGGAGAAAGAAGAAGGAGAAGGATTAAGAAGATGGAGGAGGAAGAAGGAGGATGAAGAAGACGAAGGAATAAGGAGCATGAAGAAGTCAGAAGAAGAAGGAAGAGGTGGAAGACGAAGGAGGAGGAAGAAGAAGGAAGAGGTGGAGACGAAGGAGGAGGAGGAAGTCGAAGAGGGATAAAACGGTGAATTTAACCTCAAATGCACGATCCACTTCATTTACACAGTTCAACTTACCACTTTATTGAATCTAAAATTTCATTGATTTAAGCTGCAGGGCAATTTCTGAATTATAGGATGTCATTTTTCTCTGCTCAGTTAGTTCTAGAGTGCTGTTCTCTTTCATTAAATTTTGTGCTTTTGGAAATCAAATTAGATATTTTATTTGGAAATCGTATTCCATGTAAGTATTTTGCATCATATATTTATAGTGTTAGTCGTGCCTTAAATTTCATCATACAGGAAATAAAATGCCACGACCAAGGCGTACCAATATTAGTCGCCGCACACGTAATGCTTATACTTAGGTCGAATAGAATAGTGCAAAGTGAGGGAGATCGTGCACAAATTAATGCAGATAGAAGAGATCGATATGCACGAAATCGAAACTCACCTAATCGATCTCTTGATAGGCAGCTACCTCGAAATCGGCCAATGCGAGTGGGAGTTCGTGTTTTGCAGCAAACGCTCCTTGCTGCTTTTAATTACGATAGTGCGATTGATTACAGTGGGTCAGATTTACCACCGCGCTGGCTCATTATTACCATATCCTGATACCGCGTATTCCGTTGATACCAACAGACATGCCGTTTGAATTTAAGCGACTGCAATTCCCAGTGCGTCTATTATTTGCCGTGTCCATCAATAAGGCACACGGACAAACGCTTCAAGTATGCGGGTTGAATTTGGAAGAGCCGTGTTTTTCTCATGGGCAGCTATACGTAGCCTATTCAAGAGTTGGCATTCCAAGCACTTTATTTGTATTCGCTCCAAATGGACAAACGAAAAATATAGTTTATCCAAATGTTTTGGATTGAAAATAACAATTTTCAAATAAAATAAATGACTTTCATATAACAAATTCTAGGAATTTTGAATTGAATTTTAACACTGCATGCGGCGAAGCGCATAGGGCCCACTAGTTGACTTATAAAAATTAAGGGGCTACATGACTACGGCTACGAAACACGCTCTCGCAAGTCGACTCCCGTATGGGCTAGCAACCACCACTTGCACTACTTTAATCTTTAATCCCCTTATCTGCCGACGGTCCTGGTTTGTTTTTCATAAATTATCCTGGCTGGTAAAAGTAACTCTTGCGGATTAGCTTAGCCTGCGGTGCGGACTTCTGGTAGCTGTTCTACTACGAACCGATGTACATAGAAAGGTCGGTGTATCCAATCAGTGAATGTAATCAAAAGGGAAGGCTTCGGAATTGTTCCAATAAGAAGCCAGGGATTGACTCACTCAGAATAATAACGCAAGTTGGTGGTCAGTAAACCCTCCGACCGGCCAGTATTTGCAGGGGCCCGGTGGACAGATGAAACTTGATACTGCCAACAGAGCGGGTTTTAGTTGGGGCACTAGTGCAAGACGACGACATACCTGATAAAGGAAAATTCTTGGAAGAATTCCCTCCGAAGAGGTTTTGCGAACCACGTGGTTGGGGCTCCAAGGCGAGGCAACCCCCGCGAAGAACACAGATGCCACTTTCAATTTTGGGACAGTTTCGTTTTCTCTCTAGTACGGGAACAGATCACTTCACAGATCGGATGACGCTAGTCAGTTTTTGCGCTTAGCCTCTAACTCTATTAAGAGGACTTGCACAATGTTTACGAAAAATAGCGCCAAATTCCAATAAATATAGCTGTGCTTCTATTGCAAAGTTGGAAGCCGCTCTCAGTGTTGGACAACGTTTTCGGGCATGTAAACCGATGACTAGACTGAGGTGATCGACCCCAGCCTTAAAGCATACCCACTTAATGAACTAACCCAACCATAGAATTAAGTTCTCGGTTGTACCTGGCCAACATTACATTTACAATTTGTTCTATCTGCAAATTCTTCTCGCTTACCTTGCCGACCTTTACACAACCCGATAATATTTCTTCGTCAGATGCAATATTAACGGGAATTAGCTTCGATTATCCTTAGTATGATACGGCCTTACCTCTTTTCCGTGTAAATTCTCAAGCTGGTAATAACAATTTCCTAGTTTCATTTTCATTCGGGACTTTTTAAATTGTGGACTTAATTTCGAGTTAAAATGCGCGAATTTGCATTGGCAAAATTTCGACAGAATACTTCCTGTCCTTCCTTAAAGAAAATAGGTGATATTGCCGCACATTGCGTTCATACGGACGACGAGTATTGACCTGAATGTCTTTTCGAATGATGGCTAAATTATCAGATCGGGAACTCGGTGCTATCGGTTTAAGAAAGTGCGGATAGCAGCTAATAAGAAACGGTTTACTCTTTCGGCCGCATTACTTTGTGGTGAGTATAATGCGGTATAAACGTGGTTTATTCCTAATTCCGTAAGAATGGCATTGAATTCCAAGGGATTAAATTGGGCTCCATTGTCGCTTACTATAGTTTCTGGAAAACCTACACTATAAAATATCTGTTTTAATAGGAAATGTATGATTGCCGTTGAGGAAAATTTTTTTAGGGGGTGTAACCAAGGATATTTGCTAAAGTGGTCTAATACTATAAGCAATCCAACGTGTCCTTGCTTACCACGGGGATAGGGTCCGAGCAGGTCAATATATAGCCGTTGAAATGGTCGATACGATGGACAATGCTCTCCCATGGGTGGGCGTAATGTATAATTCGGGGCTTTATTCTGCGTGTCCTGTACGAATATACAACAATTTATTTTAATGTCGGGAAATTTATATTCGCTATTCGTAAATTAAGCTTTTAGCGCTTTGTCCACTTTAAAAGCTTTAGAGCTACGGTCTATTATGGGGGCCATGTCCAATGCATTGATTTCGTTCTCAAATAATCTAGACAAAGGGTCAAGGACAACATGATCATTTCCTTTTCGATGCGAGAATGAAAATTTAAACTGTTGCAATCTAAAAATCCTCCTAGCAATTCTTCCTGTAACATTCTGTTGCCTCAGGAACTATAATAAGCTAGAATGATCGGTTACTAGCAGCGAAACTTTTCAATGGCCAATACCACGGCTAAACACTCTCGTTCGGTGACACTATAGCTACGTTGTGATCGACTTAACTTTTTATACCCGTTACTCGTAGAGTAAAAGGGTATACTACATTCGTTGAAAAGTATGTAACAGGCAGAAGGAAGCGTTTCCGACGATATAAAGTATATATATTCTTGATCAGGATCAGTAGCCGAGTCGATCTGGCCATGTCCGTCTGTCCGTCCGTCTGTCCGTCTGTCTGTCCGTATGAACGTCGAGATCTCAGAAACTACAAAAGGTAGAAAGTTGAAATTAAGCATACTGACTCCATAGACGCAGCGCAAGTTTGTCGATTCATGTTGCCACGCCCACTCTAACGACCACAAACCGCCCAAAACTTCCACGCCCTCACTTTTGAAAAAGGTTTTGATATCTTTTCATTTTTGTATAAGTCTTGTAAATTTCTATCGATTTTCCAAAAAACTTTTTGGATATATATATAGGCAATTGGCTTTCAGCTTTGTCTTCCACTAGTTGAACCAACACTGCACCAATGCCGAAATCGCTGGCGTCACAGTGAAGATAAAACTTCTTCTGAAAGTCTGCCACGCCCACTCTAACGCTCACAAACCGCCAAAAACTGTCAGTGTTGAAGACTCTCCTGCGCACTTCCAATAGCTGAGTAACGGGTATCAGATAGTCGGGGAACTCGACTATAGCGAGAGAACGCTTGTTCTTATTTTATCTTATATTTTTGATTTATTATAAGAACTAGTGGGCCCTATGCGCTTCGCCGCATCTCCTTAATCCTTCTTCTTCCTCCTCCTTCTTCTTCCTTCTCCTTCTTCTTCCTTCTTCGTCTTCCTCCTCTTCCTTCTTCTTCGTCCTTTTTTTTCTTCTTCATCCTTTCTTCTTCCTCTACCTTTTTCTTCTTCCTTCTTCGTCTTCCTCCTCTTCCTTCTTCTAAAAACCTGCGTGATTTTTGATGCTTTTGTCTTCTTGCTTTATTGCGGTCGGCTCGTTTATCTTCTAATTGATGAAGAAGAAGGAGGATGAGGAAGTCGAAGAAGGTGGAAGTGGTGAGTTTAACCTCAAATGCACGATACACATAATTAACACAGTTCAACTTACCACCTCAAAAACAAATGCCTGCTGTTACAATTTATTTATGAACCAAAAAAAGTTTGCCTCATGAATTAAATAAAACGAAATGAGCAGAGAAGAATGACATCCTATGGTTTAGAAATGGCTCTGCTCTTGTCCTAACGGAGCCCGAGACCTTTCCAACGAATGCAAAACCGTTGAAATCGGCTCATGCGTTCTGGAGTTATAATCATGTTCCAAACATGTACTCAATTTTTATACCCGTTACTCGTAGAGTAATTATACCCGTTACTCGTAGAGTAAAAGGGTATACCAGATTCGTTGAAAAGTATGTAACAGGCAGAAGGAAGCGATTCCGACCATATAAAGTATATATATTCTTGATCAGGATCAATAGCCGAGTCGATCTGACCATGTCCGTCTGTCCGTCCGTCTGTCTGTCCGTCTGTCCGTCCGTATGAACGTCAAGATCTCAGGAACTATTAAAGCTAGAAAGTTGAGAATAAGCATACAGACTCCAGAGATATAGACGCAGCGCAAGTTTGTCGATTCATGTTGCCACGCCCCCTCTAACGCCCACAAACCGCCCAAAACTGCCACGCCCACACTTTTGAAAAATGTTTTAATATTTTTCCATTTTTGTATTAGTCTTGTAAATTTCTATCGATTTGCTAAAAAACTTTTTGCCACGCCCACTCTAACGCCCACAAACCGTCAAAAACTGTCAGTGATGAAGATTCTTCTTCACACTTCCACTAGCTGAGTAACGGGTATCAGATAGTCGGGGAACTCGACTATAGCGTTCTCTCTTGTTATATATATAGACTAGTGGGCCCTATGCTCTTCGCCGCATGCAGTCTTAAAATTCAATGACAAATTTCTAGAATTTGTTATATGAAAGTCATTTATTTTATTTGAAAATTGTTATTTTCAATCCAAAACATTTGGATGAACTATATTTTTCGTTTGTCCATTTGGAGCGAATACAAATATAGAGTTTGGAAAGCCAACTCTTGAACAGGCTACGTATAGCTGCCCATGAGAAAAACACGGCTCTTCCAAATTCAACCCGCATACTTGAAGCGTTTGTCCTTGTGCCTTATTGATGGACATGACAAATGATAGACGCACTGGGAATTGCAGTCGCTTAAATTCAAACGGCATGTCTGTTGGTATCAACGGAATACGCGGTATGAGCACCATTTCTCCTTTCGCTTTTCCAGTCAATATCGTGGCTTCAATTAAATTCGGCATCAATTTTTTTACTATCACTCTTGTTTCATTGCACAATTTTATTTGGAAAAACGCTTTCTATTAATTCGCCTTTAGATTGTAGAATAGTACAAAAATTGTTTGGCAAAGTGATCAAGCCATTTGTACTTGGAACGTTGCCACTTCCGATTTCTAATAATTGTTTCGAAAACCGTTCTGCAGATTGATCATTGTGCAATTGAACACGCATGTTTATGTTTAATGTCAATTTTTGGACATATCGCCACAGGAAATAATACTTCAAGCACGCATTGAGCTGATCCGCTAACGTTGCACGTGGAATAAAATATCAAATTTAATTTCCAAAAGCACAAAATTGAATGAAAGAGAATAGCACTCTAGAACTAACTGAGCAGAGAAAAATGACATCCTATATTTCAGAAAAGGCGCTGCAGCTTAAATCAATGAAATTTTAGATTCAATAAAGTGGTAAGTTGAACTGAGTAAATGATGTGGAACGTGCATTTGAGGTTAAATTCACCGTTTTATCCCTCTTCGTCTTCCTCCTTCTCTTCCTTCTTCTTCCTCCTCCTTCTTCTTCCTTCTTCTTCTGACTTCTTCATGCTTCTTATTCCTTCTTCCTTCTTCTTCTTCATCCTCCTTCTTCCTCGTCCATCTTCTTAATCCTTCTCCTTCTTCTTTCTCGTCCATCTTCTTAATCCTTCTCCTTCTTCTTCCTCCTCCATCTTCTTATTCCTGCTTCTTCTTCTTCCTTCTCCTTCTTCCTTCTTCGTCTTCCTCCTCTTCCTTGGCATACGATGTCCAAGGTGTTTAAATGTTTATGTCGTATTGATTTGAACAACTCATATAGTTGATTCTGGATTTACGTTATTGACAAATGAAATAATGGGTATCTCGGAATATACAGGCTGTTCGCTGAGTGGGGTCTAGAGTATCTGCAAATATGTCACATACATATTACTTTTATACCTGGTTCTCGTAGACCATATACTAGATTCGTTGAAAAGAATGTACAGGTAGAAGAAAGCGTTTTCGACCATATAAAGTGTATACAAGTAGCCATGGGCTACTTGAGCTTCTGGAGGCCAAGCCAATTTTCCCTTTTTAGAAAGCACATCTGTGATTGGAAATGTGAGATCCGCAAAGTTGGGCATGAACCGTCGGTACCAACCACAAACTCTAAGAAATCCCCTTACTTGCTTTAGATTTTTGGGAGCTGGTCAATTTACTATACACGAGATTTTTACTGGGTCAGTACGAATACCTCCACTACCAATGACGTAACCGAAATAATTGATGCTTGTTACTCCAAACTGGTTTTTGTCCACGTTAGGAGTAAGATTGGTTTTGCAAAATTCCTTGGCCAATCGAATCAGTACAACCAAGTGAGACTAAAAATCTTCGGACACAACGCAAAGATCGTCCAAGTATCCAAAGACACAATAGCGCAGATCTGGTGGAATTATCTGATCCATTAAGAGACACATCGTAGACGATGCATTACAAAGCCCGAACGGCATATCCTTAAACTGGTATAACGGTCGCCCTGGCAATGAGAATGCAGTTAAAAGTTTTGATTCAGCACGGAGCTGTATTTGCCAATAAGCATCTTTTAAATCGAGCTTGGATATGATGTAAGCTTTGGGCAATCGGGAAAATATTCCGTGATGGCGCTGGGCAACGGATAAGCATCCTTTTTTTAGCCTGCGTGCATCCAGGCAAAGTCGAATTTGATTAGGTTTGACGACCAGACGCATTGGAGAACTCCATGGGCTTACAGAAGGCTCAATAACATATAATCGCCGCATTCTATCAATTTCTGCATAAAGTAATTTCTCTACTGCGGGACTGACTGGATAGAACCTCTGTTTAATGTTCAATAAGTGAAGTACGACCTAATCTGTCTGAAGCTTTTGGAAATAATTGCTTCACTACTGCTAATCGCTGACTTTCGGACGACGTTAAGGGATACATGTCTTCCGCGGGCAACTTATTTTCGTCGGTTGGTGCATGTACGGATGATATACTATTTGGAGAAATTTGGAACGTTCTTCAAAAGTCGTGACCAAGAATCAGTCTTTGCTTGGTGCTGGGAATCAAATACAATCGCAGGGGTCTCCTAACTTTATTGTAGGTTAGCTCAATGTCTAAAAACCCGGTTATGGTTTGGTTCTCACCGCTTGCTGCCTTAGCTCGCGATTTTATAGGTTTAAATTGAGAATGACTTAGAAAATCCTGTTGTGGTAGCTCTTCTCCAAAATAACTAATGTTCGCTCCTGTGTCCAACAGACCAAGTTCCACAATACCCCAAGAACGATACTTCAGCATAGTTTCGCAAATCCCTTGTCTTGTTAAAAATAGTGAAAATTTGTAATAGTTTATTTCTCTTAACCTCGGCATAAAATGACTTTAACCTAAGCGTACGCCGATTGCTGTGCGGCTTTATATCCTGAAATGGACGCCTCCTTTCTTCTCAATTGTGTTTCTTCATATGGGCGCAATCGCAACGGAATGAATTTAGTCATCGTTGGCTTATTTAATGTGGTCTTTTGAGTTAAATCATCGGGGGCATTCCGATTGCTTTTAAAGGCAGTTTTGACATTGCGGCTTTTATGTGTCTGGCCTACCACACCCGTAGCAGAATACTCGGCGATCTTATAAGCAGTTATCCCAGATATGACCTATTTCCTCGCAGTTCCAACACTTTCTTTTCCGCAGAGCTACTTAAAGCAGCAATTTCTGCATCCGTTGGAGAGATTTCTTCTACCTCCGAACTTCCGGCAACGGATTTCATGGGATAAGTTTTCACTCATCTGAACTAGGCGACGTAAGTGTCCCACAGAATGCACGGGCTGAAACAGAAACTTTTTCCTAGTCTCGGGTAGCAGGTTGTTCTTTAATATTTCAATAAACTCCTCTTCTTTAATTTTTATCGATGCCCTATCAATTAAAGAAGCCTTTGCCTCATAGAAAGCGGAATACGGTTCACCGTGTTTTTGATTTCGTGCTCTTATCAACACCATGCTCATAAAGTCTGATCGATAGACCTTATATTGTTGACGGAGTGACGCACAAATGCTTGACCAAACTATTCCATCTTGGTATCTCCCATACCAGGATCTAGCTTTGCCGGTGAACAATACATGAATGTTATTACACATACTTAAAAAGTGACTCCCCAAGGTTTCTTCTGTGAGCGCTTTTATTCTATATATAAATTCTTCAACGCCTAACCCCCCGTTTTTGCATGTTGTCGACTGTCAGCTGAGAACTTATTGAGGAGGAACTGAAAGAGGCTTGCTCCGAGTCATGTCCGGCCTTTGGAATTTGCTTTGTGGTGGAAGATTCTGTATGGATAAAGACGATAACACCCTGGTAATGGTTTGCTCTATCATATCTGGAATTGAATTTTAATCCACCGCTTGAGTACGACGTGAGTCGATGGTTCTGACTCGAACGGGGCCTATCACGAGGGGGTCTAAAAATACACTCACGGTGCTCAATACTTTGACTCGTATTCAATACAGAAGTCGGAGCACCACTGGTAATTAAAGGAAGTGGTTCCGGTTTTTGGCAATATTGGCTTCTTCTTACTGGGCTAGAGCTCTGGCTAAGTTCCTAGTAGTTACTCCACGCTGAACCGGCGCTGTCGGCACACAGAATCGTTGCGCTCGGAATGGCGAATAGTTTCCAGCCACTACTTTAATATCTTTTTTATTAATCGGAGCAGTACACGATCACATCACAAGTACCAGACAACAGATACTTCTAGAACGTATTTTTACCGAAAACTCGCAACTCACAGAGCTATCAGATGTGTTTTTAGGAATTTGCAGCAGTAGCGCCCTGTGGAAACAAAACTCTACCAGCTGAGCGATTATTAAGGGTCGCACTTCTCCCTCTGAAATGCGAAAGAAAGATCACGCCGATCTAACTACTTCAACACTTCAGTATCCTTGGGAAATCCCACAAAGGACAATAAATTGGACTAGAGAATCTATACCACTGAACGTCGTAATCGTGCTGTGGCGTGCCCCACGTTGGGCGCCAAAAGTTATGTAATGGTTGACTTAAGCATGAGAAGCCGAGGGGTATAACAGTACCCAAACACTGGTGATTCGGGATCTCACTCTTTTACTGAGTTATGAATAATGGCGGGTGGGGTCCTCTGGTGCCTTAGCCCTTTCGGCGATGGGGTGGGTCGGATTGCCTTTCATAACTGTCCACACATATATTAATTTTAGGGATTCCTACGGAAACTTTAAGTTGTAAATGCAATAGTATTGCATAAAAGAAGAATACTGAAAAAAAACGGAACTCGTAAGGTAAAACAGAACAATATTACAGAACAATATTGCAGCAAGACTAAACTGTAGCAAGACCTTTCATGGAATTTGAACCTCGCCTTCTCTACCAATCCGACCATAATCTTCTAGTTTCATATTATACCTTTATTCACAAAAGAGGCTGGATGGCCTAACAAATAAGATATCGTAAGAGTATTCATTTATGCAACTTCATTGTGCGCCTACTCAAAACAAAATAAGAAATTCGCAAAATAAACAGTATCGGAAAATAAACAAACTTTCTTCGGATATTTATTAGATCAATAGCTAAACATTGGTGCCCCCGACGTGATCGTGTTAATTTGCATGCAATAATTAATGCACTTATCCCGTTTATAAATAAATATAAATACATTAAATCGCAATCGGTTGGATAAGTGAGTGGTGATTTCGGTGATAGTGGCTGTGTTTAAGCGAGCTAGCATTACATATATACATACATACATTGCTACATATATCGTTACGTGCATTGACTCCGCTTGCATTTTCGGCATTTGTTTTGTGCTCATCTTCCCGCTGAACCGAATTAAAAGCGATTTGTTGCTATGCCCGCTGAAAGTGACAAAAACAGGGTGACCTTTTTAAAGCGCAAAGCCAATGCGCTGTTCAGCAGGTTGCAGAGGCTTCAAACGTCGCTGTCTAATGAGACCCTGAGCGGATACGACGAACCCACTCTTACGGTGAGGCTGGAGCAAATTGATGAGCTGCAAAGTGCCTTCAATGTTTTGCATACAGAACTGGAGGAATTGGATTTCGACGGAATTGGCAGTGAAATGAGCGAGAGTTTCGATGAATTCATAGTTCAATTCAAGGCTAGTGTGCGCGCGGAAAAAGCCAAACGCAATGTGCATTTCGCGCCGCATTCAACGCATGCGGAAGGTGTTGTGCCCCACCAGTGTAGTGGTCATCAGATGCAGCCGCGGCCGATGCCGTTGCCGCCTGTGCAGCTGCCAACGTTTGCCGGAGGCTACGCAAACTGGGCGGATTTTTACTCCGTGTTCGCGACCATAATCGACAGCCATCCGGACCTCTCCAACATTGAGAAATTTCAACATCTGCGGTCATGTTTGAGGGATTCGGTGTTGGAAACTATCCGATCATTGGAGATCTCAAACGGCAATTACGAAGCGGCTTTAGAGTTGCTTTAAAAATTTGATAATCGATTTTCAGGCGCACATCACCGAGATTCTGGGTTTAAAGGTAGTACGGAATGGTTCAGTGGCATCGCTTCGGGAATTTTCGGACAAGTTTAACGCTCACATTCGCGCGTTGAAGGGTTTGGGCACTACTGAGCAAATCGCTGGCTGCATCATAGTGCAAATGCTGCTGCAAAAGCTGGATGCGGCGAGCCAAGCTAAGTGGGAGGAGCGCTTGGAGGATCCGGTCTTTGTCAACCTTATTCCGTCGTGGGAATCGATGGCTGCATTCCTGGAGCAGCGATGTAGGACTTTGGAGGCCGTGGATTGCGCCATGGCCACCTATGCGCCAGGCGTTCAGGTGGGCAGAAATCGTTCGACGCTAGTTGCTACCACCCAAAATTCTGTTGGTTGCGTGCTTTGCCATAGTGCAGAGCATGCCATATATTATTGCCCGCAATTTAGAGACTTAGCGCCAGTAGATCGTCTGCGCGAGGCAAAGAGACTAGCACTTTGCCTAAATTGCCTAAAGGCAGGTCATCAGCTACGCCAGTGCAGCTCGAGCCGCTGCCGCCCCTGTGGAATCAGGCATCATACGCTGCTCCATCTAGATGGTTCGCCTTCCTCGCAGCCACATGTTCCGGTGTCTTCAATCTGCCACACTGAGCCTTCTGCCCCGCTTTCGAATTCTTCTACCCTAATTGCCCAGGATCTCGGTAGTGACCTTATGCTGCTAGCCACTGCAACCGTTCTAGTGCAGAATCGGTCGGGACTGTTCGTTCCCTGCAGGGCCTTGTTAGATTCTGGCTCTCAACTGCACTTGGTCACCTCTCGGTTTGCAAATCAACTGGACATTGGGGACTGGAAGATTCCAGAAAACCTGCAGCTTGCCGACCCGGAATTTCATAAAGCTCAGCGTGTTGACCTGTTAATAGGAGCTAGCCTGCTGTGCGTAGGTCAGATAAAGTTGTTGCCAGGACTGCCATTGCTTCAAAAAACTCGTCTGGGCTGGGTTGTGTCTGGAGGCTGCGCGCGCCCTTGTGGTAGCGCCTTAATTGCTTCACGCGTTCCTTCTTCAGCCAGCAAGGAAAACAGCATTGATGTTGAACTTGATGCACTTCTGCAGCGCTTTTGGGAGGTAGAAAATTGTCCCGGCCCAATAGTTCAAGCCACTAAGGAGGAGCTAGATTGCGAGGCCCACTTTGTTAAAAATTACACCCGATTGCCAGCTGGCGATTACTCGGTACGGTTGCCGCTAAAACTCCATTTGGATTCTTTAGGAGATTCCTATCCTCAGGCATTGCGGAGATTCTTGTCGCTGGAGAGGAAGCTTACAAAGCACCCTGGCTTGAAGGAGGATAGCACTACCACCAAGCTTCGCGTTGTCTTTGACGGATCAGCTGCCACTTCCACAGGTTACTCGCTTAACGATGTGTTAATGGCTGGGCCGGTCATCCAGCCCAAGCAATTTCACATCCTAATTCGATTTCGCTCACACCCAGTTGCTGTTACAGGAGACATATGTAAAATGTACTGATGTGTAAGAGTCTCGCAAGAAGATAGCTATTTGCAGTGCATTGTATGGAGGGACTCCCCTATAGATGACCTTCAAGTATACAAACTCGACACAGTTACGTACGGCACCAAACCAGCCTCCTTCTTGTCCGTAAGGGCTATGCAGTAGTTGTCAATCGATGAGCAGGCATCTTTTCCCATTGGATCAGAAATCCTTCGGCGCGATTTTTACGTGGATGATCTTATCTCCGGCTCCGGCACGGTAAAGGATGCTATCAGCATAATGCAGCAGACGGCTGGCATTCTTGCGAAGGGCAAGCTCAAGCTAAGGAAATGGTGCTCTAACATTCCGCTTGTGCTGGAGGGTGTGCCCGCCGAGGACAAGGAGTCGTTCATGAAGTTTGAAGATGGTAGCGATTTCACCAAAACTTTAGGTCTCGCTTGGGATCCCGCCTCCGACCAGCTATTGTTTTCGTTCTCTGCCTTTCAGTCGCCATTGAGACCCTGCAGGCGCTCTGTTTTGTCTGCGATTGCTAAATTTTACGATCCTCTCGGCCTGGTCGGTCCTGTAATCACAAGATGTAAAATCTTTTTGCAGCAGCTCTGCAAGGAAAAGCTGTCCTGGGATGAAAGCCTCCCGGAAACTCATAACACGAAATGGCTTGATATATGTCGCAGTTTTGAAATAATAAGTCATGTTAGTTTCCCTCGATTCGTGTTTAGCGCAGAGTCTGGTCTTGAGGTGCATGGTTTCTGTGATGCAAGCATTGATGCCTAAGGAGCCTGCGTTTATGTGGTTTCTAAAGGGAATCAAAGTTTTAGCCATTTGCTTTGTTCGAAGTCGCGCATAGCTCCGTTGAAGACCATAACAGTACCAAAGCTGAAGCTTTGTGGTGCGGATCTTCTGGCTAAAATCATGAGGGAAATAGTTGGCTTGAAAGTATTTAAAGGACGCTACTATTGTTGGTGCGACTCGACGGTGGCACTTTCCTGGATCCGAGATGAGCCCGCCAGGTTCAACATATTTGTAGCAAATAGGGTTGCTGCCATTCAGGAGCTGACGGCTTCAGGAGATGTCACGGCTTGGCGTTATGTTCCAACAGCGTTAAATCCGGCTGACATCTTATCCAGAGGATCCCTGCCGTCTGAGCTTAGCGAATCGTCACTCTGGGCGCATGGACCCGCCTATCTTACGGAGCCTAAAAGAGATTGGCCAACAGCTGTATGTCCTGACAAACCGGTGCTTGAGCTTCGTCGAAGTGTGTTCATCGTAAAGTCGCCGTACGTGGATGTAATTGCTAGCTCCAAATTTGCAAATTCGTACCCCTCACTGCAACGAGTGTTTGCATACATTTACAAATTTTGTAATGGAATTCGTCATCCTGGGCTCACCGTCGCACACATTCAAGAGGGTACTCAGATGATGCTGCGGTTGGTGCAGCGCGCGCAGTTATGGGAGGACATGCAGTCCCTAAAAACGCTGGGAAGAGTTTCCTCGTCTAGTCCCATATTCTCGATGTCGCCGTTCCTGGATTAGTTTGGACTTCTTAGAGTAGGCGGTCGCCTCCGGAATCCATCATTGGACTTTGATGGCCGCCACCCGAAAATCCTTCCAAGGTCCCATCCGGTGACTCTGGCAATTATTTCGCATTACCATGAAAGCAATCTTCATGCCGGACCTCGAGCTCTTCTGGGTGCAATTCGATCCCAATATTGGCCTATTGGGGGGAGGAAGACGGTTACCAAGGCCGTGAACAGATGCGTTAGATGTTTTCGGATGAAGCCGCGGCTGATAGAGCACATAATGGCGGACCTTCCCAAGGAGCGCTTGGAAGGATCTCACGCTTTTGAGGTTGCTGGCATATTCTTCTGTGGATCCTTCTTTCACAAGTCGGATACTCGCAACAAGCCCGCGGTTAAATGCTACGTCTGCGTATTTATATGCTTTGCAACCAAGGCAGTGCACCTGGAGCTGATCAAGGATCTCTCGACAGTTGCGTTTCTGTGCGGACTCAAGAGGTTCATATGCACCCGGCGGAAGCCGAAGCAAATTTGGTCAGACAACGCCACCAACTTTGTCGGCGCCAAGAATGAACTTCTGGAACTTCGAAGGTTATTTCTCAGCAGCGAGCATCAAGGCTCCGTTTAGAATTTTTGCCTTTCGGAGACGATTGACTGGCGGTTCATCCCTCCACGGTCGCCCCATTTCGGTGGACTTTGGGAAGCGGCGGTGAAAACGGCCAAACATCATTTCTACCGCGCTGTGGGTACGGCGGTTCTGACCTTCGACGAGCTGAGGACGCTGGTGTGCCACATCTCGGCAGTTATTAACTCCAGACCTTTAGTTCCCATTTCAGAGAACCCTTCCGATCTGGACGTCCTCACTCCGGCGCATTTTCTCAATGGTGGTCTGCCTTCGTCGTTTGACGAGCCAGATATAACGGCCCTAAACTATAATTGGCTTGACTCTTGGCAGCGCATCTCCTTTCTTCAGCAAATCTTTTGATCGCGATGGAAGGAAGAGTACTTGACGTTGCTCCAGCAGCGCTCCAAGTGGCGCACCCCAAAGCCTGGCGTAGCCGTGGACAACGTCGTTCTTGTTAAGGACGAGAATCTACCCCCAATGAGATGGCCTTTGGCGAGAGTCATGCAGTTGATTCCTGGCAGAGACGGCGTCGCTCGAGTTGCAGAATTGAGGACCGCGTCTGGAGTAATAAGGCGGGCAGTGAACAAGCTGTGTCTGCTTGCCCTTAAGGACTCTGTTGGAAGCCAAGCTTCCAACGGGGGGAGGATGTTGGGTCATGCAGCCGCCAAAACTGTGCAGTAGACTAATCTCATACTCTTAATATTGTAAGCCGAAATAGTCAGTGGTAGCAGTTGCGATGCCCATAGTGCAAACCGCTGTTCTCGCACGCATTTATCTGTACGGCGCTCATTCCTTGTTCTCTTTGTTATCTACCTACGTTAAGCTTGGGCGCTGCATTTCGGCTGTCTGTCCCGCCAATTGTCACTTCTTCGTTTTTCGGCAAAGACTCAACTTGTGTATTCGATATAGCTCTTTGTCGGCCCTAGCTGCCGTAAACAATTCGCAAAATAAACAGTATCGGAAAATAAACAAACTTTCTTCGGCTATTTATTATTCGCAACAGCTATTGAAAAAGCTAATAGCTAAACAGGTGTGCACTCTGTTCGGGAATTTCCTTGTTCGCCGGACAGTCCGCCGCGTTTGCGATATTATTTTCTTATTGGTGTGTGCCATTTTTTATATTATTTATGTATATTATCTGCCATTTTTCAAGGAACTAACCTCCGCTAATAAATTATTAAACTAAGAATTAATATATTTAATAAATTAAAAAAAAAATAATGATAATTTATTAAATTACGAATTAATATACTTAATAAATTTAAAAAAAAAACAAGAGAGAACGCTATAGTCGAGTTCCCCGACTATCTGATACCCGTTACTCAGCTAGTGGAAGTGCGAAGGAGAGTCTTCAGCACTGACAGTTTTTGGCGGGTTGTGGGCGTTAGAGTGGGCGTGGCAAAAAGTTTTTTGGAAAATCGATAGAAATTTACAAGACTTATACAAAAATGAAAAGATATCAAAACCTTTTTCAAAAGTGAGGGCGTGGAAGTTTTGGGCGGTTTGTGGTCGTTAGAGTGGGCGTGGCAACATGAATCGACAAACTTGCGCTGCGTCTATGTCTCTGGAGTCTGTATGCTAAGTCTCAACTTTCTACCTTTCGTAGTTCCTGAGATCTCGACGTTCATACGGACAGACAGACGGACAGACGGACGCACATGGCCAGATCGACTCGGCTATTGATCCTGATCAAGAATATATATACTTTACATGGTCGGAAACGCTTCCTTCTGCCTGTTACATACTTTTCAACGAATCTAGTATACCCTTTTACTCTACGAGTAACGGGTATAAATAGATTAATAAATTACGAATTAATATAAATACAAACTAAAAGCGAGACAAAAACAACATTATTACAAATCCATAAGGGCGGAACCCTGATTGTTTTTTTGTCCAGTTTAACCGATGCAGAGGCCGCGGTGTTATTGTTGTTTGTTCTCCCTTTATCTTGCGTCCCTTACGCACACACTGCTTGCCGACGGCATAATAGCCAAGGTTTCAATTCGACCGTTCCGGCTTCGCAATTATTAAGTTGGAGAATAAGTGAATTTTTGCGATTACTATTTTCTGAATTATTAATTAATTATTTTCGAATTACGGGACAAGATCAACCTTTCGTGGACCTAATTTGGTTTTCTGACCCAACAGAATATAAGAAAGCTCAACGTCCGAGCTACGAAATATTAATATTTGTATTCATATATTCTTGTCTGACGACATCGGGATCTCGGATCTTATTGCCTACACTCCCGTTCTCAATTCCGTTGTCCATTACGCATAGGGCACCATCCGCCCGCGAAACTTTCGCCAGTTTCGGATCCGCTCCAGAGTCGCGGCGCACAATTATTCGTGTGCTACACAGGTCCGGTCATCGTCGTTCGCCGCCGGCGAGTATTTTTTTTTGCCCGTTGGTTTGTTGGAGTCAAGTTAACCGGCTTCAGCGGCAGCATGCCATTTGGCTGTTCACGTAATTCGTCTCTTCTTTCGGCGACGACAAAGTTGTCGCGCCAAGAGCATTAGTGTGACCGTCTGGCCGCTTCTTTCAAGGCACCCGTTCCCCAAGTCAAGTGACAAGCCCTGATCAGCAGAAGACGATTCTGAGAATGCCCACGGGGGGCGACAAGAAGCCGCAAACGATCGCTTCGATCCGCATCTCTGCCACCACTATTCATAGGGCAAAAGGCGACAACTTCGTCAATACCTCCCCTGGTCCTCATCAAGGTTTACTCGATCGGTCGCAGAAATGACGCAAAGGGCGGCAGATGTCGCCCTAAAAAGGTTCATTGCCACGACGGACTGAGTTAGCTTATTCGAAGCTAACCTACACACTTCGGGCGTCTCGGAACCTGAGGGATTTTCCCGGCAAATGTGCCGAGTCCATCTGGACGAAATCCGGGCTAATGGGAAAATGTGAAGAAGTGCTATGATAGCTGCTCCGATCTCCTTTCCGTGTCCGCCGAGGATCCCGCCACCCTAACAGTGCTGGAATCCAAATACAGCTAATGTTATTCCGTCTATTCGAGGTGTGTTGCCAATCTTCAGGAGATAATAGAAAATGCGGCAGTCCAGACCACTCAGGCTTCCGTCAATGTTCACACACCTTCGACGACAGGGTGTCGTCTACCGCCAGTCGACACCGAAGTTTTCTCTGGTGATTATCTTCGGTGGCCCACATTCCAAGACCTTTTCACCGCGATATATATCGAAAATCCTCGACTCACACCGGTGGATAGGTTGTTTCACCTGCTTGCCAAGACGGCATCACACCCTACTGCACCGCGGAAATCCATTTGCGACCGCTCCAAGTTCGTCTGCGACAGCCAGGACACGGCCCGCACCTATTCTAGAAGGCACGGGCGCCTCAGAGGATCCCTCTGATAGGCAAGTATGCTTCGCTTCCGGTTCAAGAGCCGTTCTACTGGGCACTGCCCTCATTCACGTGTGCCATCTGGGGGGCAACTTCCAAGCGCGAGCTCTGATTGACCCTGGGTCCGAAGCAATCTTCATTACAGAATGGCTGTTCAACTTAATCAGACTCCCTTTCAAGACTATCCAGGCCCAAGTGTCCGGCCTAAACTAAACCGTGACCGGCCACGTCACTGAGGTGTGTAATTTTTCGATTCGCCTTCCAGACCTGGGATACAGTTAGAGACCGCAGCCTATGTTCTTCCGCACCTGGCCGGAAATCTGCCCTCGTATCCAATCCCACAAGATCTTCTTAAGGATCTTCCGGACATTCCCCTTGCGGACCCCAAGTTCTTTGAGAGCTCACAGATTGATGTCTTGATAGGAACAGACATTCTTCCGTCTATTCTCCTCGGCAACTGCAAAATAAACATTTGTGGATCCCATTCCGGACAGGAAACCATTTTTGGATGGGTGTTGACGGGCCCAGTTCATTCGGCAGACCCTCGGAGGGTGTCCGCCTTCTCCACGCGAGTTACCTGCGCCCTCGAGGACTCGCTGGACCAGCACCAGAATGACGCTGTGATCCAAGAACACCTTGACTTAGGTCACAAAGCCTGTCCACTCCAATGTGCTGTTGTGTAGTTAGTCCAATTCGTAGTTTTACCAGTACTGATCAGTCATATATGCACGTCTGCGCAGCGCCACCGCATTGGAAAGCAGATGTGCTCGAGGTACCAACTCCTTGCCGAGTCTGCAGTGGGATCCACCCGTTACGGAAATGCCGCCGATTTCTGCGCTTGAGTGTCGAGAAGCGGCTACGGGCTGTCCTCGCCAATCGGTACTGCCCCCGCTGTCTGGCCCACGAGCACTCCGACGGAACGTGTCGGCGAGGGGACTGCTGAAAAACGTGCGGTCAAGATCATCACACACTGCTGCACCTTTTCGAGCGCCAGCCGCGTCAGGAGGCGCGCCGGCCGCAGAGCCACAGTCCACGGTGGCCCCCAGCCGCTCCTCGGCCCTCGTCCGCCACTCCACAGTGGCCGCCAGCCGTTCCTCGGCTCTTGTCTGCCGCTCCACGACGTTCTTCAGCCGCTCCTTGGTCCACGTCCGCCTCACCATGGCGTTCCTCGGCCTCTCATGAGGGTGCCTCCGTTGCGCCTAGGCAGTTTTCCACCGCCGAGCGCAGCCTCCGCTCCGTCGCTGTCGTCCCTGTTACAGCGACACAGAGTCAACCTGCTACCGACTGCTCTGGTGCGGATTAATACCGGGACTCAGGTCTTCGACACGGCGGCATCCATAAAAACGCTGGGAAGAGTTTCCTCGTCTAGTCCCATATCCTCGCTGTCGCAGTTCCTGGATCAGTTTGGACTTCTTAGAGTAGGCGGTCGCCTCCGGAATCCATCATTGGACTTTGATGGCCGCCACCCGAAAATCCTTCCAAGGTCCCATCCGGTGACTCTGGCAATTATTTCGCATTACCATGAAAGCAATCTTCATGCCGGACCTCGAGCTCTTCTGGGTGCAATTCGATCCCAATATTGGCCTATTGGGGGGAGGAAGACGGTTACCAAGGCCGTGAACAGATGCGTTAGATGTTTTCGGATGAAGCCGCGGCTGATAGAGAACATAATGGCGGACCTTCCCAAGGAGCGCTTGGAAGGATCTCACGCTTTTGAGGTTGCTGGCATAGACTTCTGTGGATCCTTCTTTCACAAGTCGGATACTCGCAACAGGCCCGCGGTTAAATGCTACGTCTGCGTATTTATATGCTTTGCAACCAAGGCAGTGCACCTGGAGCTGATCAAGGATCTCTCGACAGTTGCGTTTCTGTGCGGACTCAAGAGGTTCATATGCACCCGGCGGAAGCCGAAGCAAATTTGGTCAGACAACGCCACCAACTTTGTCGGCGCCAAGAATGAACTTCTGGAACTTCGAAGGTTATTTCTCAGCAGCGAGCATCAAGGCTCCGTTCAGAATTTTTGCCTTTCGGAGACGATTGACTGGCGGTTCATCCCTCCACGGTCGCCCCCTTTCGGTGGACTTTGGGGAGCGGCGGTGAAAACGGCCAAACATCATTTCTACCGCGCTGTGGTACGGCGGTTCTGACCTTCGACGAGCTGAGGACGCTGGTGTGCCACATCTCGGCAGTTATTAACTCCAGACCTTTAGTTCCCATTTCAGAGATACCTTCCGATCTGGACGTCCTCACTCCGGCGCATTTTCTCAATGGTGGTCTGCCTTCGTCGTTTGACGAGCCAGATATAACGGGCCTAAACTATAATCGGCTTGACTCTTGGCAGCGCATCTCCTTTCTTCAGCAAATCTTTTGATCGCGATGGAAGGAAGAGTACTTGACGTTGCTCCAGCAGCGCTCCAAGTGGCGCACCCCAAAGCCTGGCGTAGCCGTGGACAACGTCGTTCTTGTTAAGGACGAGAATCTACCCCCAATGAGATGGCCTTTGGCGAGAGTCATGCAGTTGATTCCTGGCAGAGACGGCGTCGCTCGAGTTGCAGAATTGAGGACCGCGTCTGGAGTAATAAGGCGGGCAGTGAACAAGCTGTGTCTGCTTGCCCTTAAGGACTCTGTTGGAAGCCAAGCTTCCAACGGGGGGAGGATGTTGGGTCATGCAGCCGCCAAAACTGTGCAGTAGACTAATCTCATACTCTTAATATTGTAAGCCGAAATAGTCAGTGGTAGCAGTTGCGATGCCCATAGTGCAAACCGCTGTTCTCGCACGCATTTATCTGTACGGCGCTCATTCCTTGTTCTCTTTGTTATCTACCTACGTTAAGCTTGGGCGCTGCATTTCGGCTGTCTGTCCCGCCAATTGTCACTTCTTCGTTTTTCGGCAAAGACTCAACTTGTGTATTCGATATAGCTCTTTGTCGGCCCTAGCTGCCGTAAACAATTCGCAAAATAAACAGTATCGGAAAATAAACAAACTTTCTTCGGCTATTTATTATTCGCAACAGCTATTGAAAAAGCTCAATAGCTAAACAGGTGTGCACTCTGTTCGGGAATTTCCTTGTTCGCCGGACAGTCCGCCGCGTTTGCGATATTATTTTCTTATTGGTGTGTGCCATTTTTTATATTATTTATGTATATTATCTGCCATTTTTCAAGGAACTAACCTCCGCTAATAAATTATTAAACTAAGAATTAATATATTTAATAAATTAAAAAAAAAATAATGATAATTTATTAAATTACGAATTAATATACTTAATAAATTTAAAAAAAAAACAAGAGAGAACGCTATAGTCGAGTTCCCCGACTATCTGATACCCGTTACTCAGCTAGTGGAAGTGCGAAGGAGAGTCTTCAGCACTGACAGTTTTTGGCGGGTTGTGGGCGTTAGAGTGGGCGTGGCAAAAAGTTTTTTGGAAAATCGATAGAAATTTACAAGACTTATACAAAAATGAAAAGATATCAAAACATTTTTCAAAAGTGAGGGCGTGGCAGTTTTGGGCGGTTTGTGGTCGTTAGAGTGGGCGTGGCAACATGAATCGACAAACTTGCGCTGCGTCTATGTCTCTGGAGTCTGTATGCTAAGTCTCAACTTTCTACCTTTTGTAGTTCCTGAGATCTCGACGTTCATACGGACAGACAGACGGACAGACGGACGGACAGACGGACGCACATGGCCAGATCGACTCGGCTATTGATCCTGATCAAGAATATATATACTTTACATGGTCGGAAACGCTTCCTTCTGCCTGTTACATACTTTTCAACGAATCTAGTATACCCTTTTACTCTACGAGTAACGGGTATAAATAGATTAATAAATTACGAATTATATAAATACAAACTAAAAGCGAGACAAAAACAACATTATTACAAATCCATAAGGGCGGAACCCTGATTGTTTTTTTGTCCAGTTTAACCGATGCAGAGGCCGCGGTGTTATTGTTGTTTGTTCTCCCTTTATCTTGCGTCCCTTACGCACACACTGCTTGCCGACGGCATAATAGCCAAGGTTTCAACTCGACCGTTCCGGCTTCGCAATTATTAAGTTGGAGAATAAGTGAATTTTTGAGATTACTATTTTCTGAATTATTAATTATTATTATTATTAATTATTTTCGAAGTACGGGACAAGATCAACCTTTCGTGGACCTAATTTGGTTTTCTGACCCAACAGAATATAAGAAAGCTCAACGTCCGAGCTACGAAATATTAATATTTGTATTCATATATTCTTGTCTGACGACATCGGGATCTCGGATCTTATTGCCTACACTCCCGTTCTCAATTCTGTTGTCCATTACGCATAGGGCACCATCCGCCCGCGAAACTTTCGCCAGTTTCGGATCCGCTCCAGAGTCGCGGCGCACAATTATTCGTGTGCTACACAGGTCCGGTCATCGTCGTTCGCCGCCGGCGAGTATTTTTTTTTGCCCGTTGGTTTGTTGGAGTCAAGTTAACCGGCTTCAGCGGCAGCATGCCATTTGGCTGTTCACGTAATTCGTCTCTTCTTTCGGCGACGACAAAGTTGTCGCGCCAAGAGCATTAGTGTGACCGTCTGGCCGCTTCTTTCAAGGCACCAGTTCCCCAAGTCAAGTGACAAGCCCTGATCAGCAGAAGTCGATTCTGAGAATGCCCACGGGGGGCGACAAGAAGCCGCAAACGATCCCTTCGATCCGCATCTCTGCCACCACTATTCATAGGGCAAAAGGCGACAACTTCGTCAATACCTCCCCTGGTCCTCATCAAGGTTTACTCGATCGGTCGCAGAAATGACGCAAAGGGCGGCAGATGTCGCCCTAAAAAGGTTCATTGCCACGACGGACTGAGTTAGCTTATTCGAAGCTAACCTACACACTTCGGGCGTCTCGGAACCTGAGGGATTTTCCCGGCAAATGTGCCGAGTCCATCTGGACGAAATCCGGGCCTATGGGAAAATGTGAAGAAGGGCTATGATAGCTGCTCCGATCTCCTTTCCGTGTCCGCCGAGGATCCCGCCACCCTAACCGTGCTGGAATCCAAATACAGCTAATGTTATTCCGTCTATTCGAGGTGTGTTGCCAATCTTCAGGAGATAATAGAAAATGCGGCAGTCCAGACCACTCAGGCTTCCGTCAATGTTCACACACCTTCGACGACAGGGTGTCGTCTACCGCCAGTCGACACCGAAGTTTTCGCTGGTGATTATCTTCGGTGGCCCACATTCCAAGACCTTTTCACCGCGATATATATCGAAAATCCTCGACTCACACCGGTGGATAGGTTGTTTCACCTGCTTGCCAAGACGGCATCACACCCTACTGCACCGCGGAAATCCATTTGCGACCGCTCCAAGTTCGTCTGCGAAAGCCAGGACACGGCCCGCACCTATTCTAGAAGGCACGGGCGCCTCAGAGGATCCCTCTGATAGGCAAGTATGCTTCGCTTCCGGTTCAAGAGCCGTTCTACTGGGCACTGCCCTCATTCACGTGTGCCATCTGGGGGGCAACTTCCAAGCGCGAGCTCTGATTGACCCTGGGTCCGAAGCAATCTTCATTACAGAATGGCTGTTCAACTTAATCAGACTCCCTTTCAAGACTATCCAGGCCCAAGTGTCCGGCCTAAACTAAACCGTGACCGGCCACGTCACTGAGGTGTGTAATTTTTCGATTCGCCTTCCAGACCTGGGATACAGTTAGAAACCGCAGCCTATATTCTTCCGCACCTGGCCGGAAATCTGCCCTCGTATCCAATCCCACAAGATCTTCTTAAGGATCTTCCGGACATTCCCCTTGCGGACCCCAAGTTCTTTGAGAGCTCACAGATTGATGTCTTGATAGGAGCAGACATTCTTCCGTCTATTCTCCTCGGCAACTGCAAAATAAACATTTGTGGATCCCATTCCGGACAGGAAACCATTTTTGGATGGGTGTTGACGGGCCCAGTTCATTCGGCAGACCCTCGGAGGGTGTCCGCCTTCTCCACGCGAGTTACCTGCGCCCTCGAGGACTCGCTGGACCAGCACCAGAATGACGCTGTGATCCAAGAACACCTTGACTTAGGTCACAAAGCCTGTCCACTCCAATGTGCTGTTGTGTAGTTAGTCCAATTCGTAGTTTTACCAGTACTGATCAGTCATATATGCACGTCTGCGCAGCGCCACCGCATTGGAAAGCAGATGTGCTCGAGGTACCAACTCCTTGCCGAGTCTGCAGTGGGATCCACCCGTTACGGAAATGCCGCCGATTTCTGCGCTTGAGTGTCGAGAAGCGGCTACGGGTTGTCCTCGCCAATCGGTACTGCCCCCGCTGTCTGGCCCACGAGCATTCCGACGGAACGGCGAGGGGACTGCTGAAAAACGTGCGGTCAAGATCATCACACACCTTTTCGAGCGCCAGCCGCGTCAGGAAGCGCGCCGGCCGCAGAGCCACAGTCCACGGTGGCCCCCAGCCGCTCCTCGGCCCTCGCCCGCCACTCCACGGTGGCCCCGAGCCGTTCCTCGGCTCTTGTCTGCCGCTCCACGACGTTCTTCAGCCGCTCCTTGGTCCACGTCCGCCTCACCATGGCGTTCCTCGGCCTCTCATGAGGGTGCCTCCGTTGCGCCGCTCCGTCCGTCGCTGTCGTCCCTGTTACAGCGACACAGAGTCAACCTGCTACCGACTGCTCTGTGCGGATTAATACCGGGACTCAGGTCTTCGACACGGCGGCATCCCTAAAAACGCTGGAAGAGTTTCCTCGTCTAGTCCCATATCCTCGCTGTCGCCGTTCCTGATCAGTTTGGACTTCTTAGAGTAGGCGTCGCCCGGAATCCATCATTGGACTTTGATGGCCGCCACCCGAAAATCTTCCAAGGTCCCATCCGGTGACTCTGGCAATTATTTCGCATTACCATGAAAGCAATCTTCATGCCGGACCTCGATCTCTTCTGGGTGCAATTCGATCCAATATTGGCCTATTGGGGGGAGAAGACGGTTACCAAGGCCGTGAACAGATGCGTTAGATGTTTTCGGATGAAGCCGCGGCTGATAGAGCACATAATGGCGGACCTTCCCAAGGAGCGCTTGGAAGGATCTCACGCTTTTGAGGGTGCTGGCATAGACTTCTGGGGGTTCCTTCTTTCACAAGTCGGATACTCGCAACAGCCCGCGGTTAAATGCTACGTCTACGTATTTATATGCTTTGCAACCAAGGCAGTGCACCTGGAGCTGATCAAGGATCTCTCGACAGTTGCGTTTCTGTGCGGACTCAAGAGGTTCATATGCACCCGGCGGAAGCCGAAGCAAATTTGGTCAGACAACGCCACCAACTCCAGACCTTTAGTTCCCATTTCAGAGAACCCTTCCGATCTGGACGTCCTCACTCCGGCGCATTTTCTCAATGGTGGTCCGCCAAAACTGTGCAGTAGACTAATCTCATACTCTTAATATTGTAAGCCGAAATAGTCAGTGGTAGCAGTTGCGATGCCCATAGTGCAAACCGCTGTTCTCGCACGCATTTATCTGTACGGCGCTCATTCCTTGTTCTCTTTGTTATCTACCTACGTTAAGCTTGGGCGCTGCATTTCGGCTGTCTGTCCCGCCAATTGTCACTCCTTCGTTTTTCGGCAAAGACTCAACTTGTGTATTCGATATAGCTCTTTGTCGGCCCTAGCTGCCGTAAACAATTCGCAAAATAAACAGTATCGGAAAATAAACAAACTTTCTTCGGCTATTTATTATTCGCAACAGCTATTGAAAAAGCTCAATAGCTAAACAGGTGTGCACTCTGTTCGGGAATTTCCTTGTTCGCCGGACAGTCCGCCGCGTTTGCGATATTTTTTTCTTATTGGTGTGTGCCATTTTGTATATTATTTATGTATATTATCTGCCATTTTTCAAGGAACTAACCTCCGCTAATAAATTATTAAACTAAGAATTAATATATTTAATAAATTAAAAAAAAATAATAATAATTTATTAAATTACGAATTAATATACTTAATAAATTTTAAAAAAAACAAGAGAGAACGCTATAGTCGAGTTCCCCGACTATCTGATACCCGTTACTCAGCTAGTGGAAGTGCGAAGGAGAGTCTTCAGCACTGACAGTTTTGGGCGGTTTGTGGTCGTTAGAGTGGGCGTGGCAACATGAATCGACAAACTTGCGCTGCGTCTATGTCTCTGGAGTCTGTATGCTAAGTCTCAACTTTCTACCTTTTGTAGTTCCTGAGATCTCGACGTTCATACGGACAGACAGACGGACAGACGGACGGACAGACGGTCGGACAGACGGACGGACATGGCCAGATCGACTCGGCTATTGATCCTGATCAAGAATATATATACTTTACATGGTCGGAAACACTTCCTTCTGCCTGTTACATACTTTTCAACGAATCTAGTATACCCTTTTACTCTACGAGTAACGGGTATAAATAGATTAATAAATTACGAATTAATATAAATACAAACTAAAAGCGAGACAAAAACAACATTATTACAAATCCATAAGGGCGGAACCCTGATTGTTTTTTTGTCCAGTTTAACCGATGCAGAGGCCGCGGTGTTATTGTTGTTTGTTCTCCCTTTATCTTGCGTCCCTTACGCACACACTGCTTGCCGACGGCATAATAGCCAAGGTTTCAACTCGACCGTTCCGGCTTCGCAATTATTAAGTTGGAGAATAAGTGAATTTTTGAGATTACTATTTTCTGAATTATTAATTATTATTATTAATTATTTTCGAATTACGGGACAAGATCAACCTTTCGTGGACCTAATTTGGTTTTCTGACCCAACAGAATATAAGAAAGCTCAACGTCCGAGCTACGAAATATTAATATTTGTATTCATATATTCTTGTCTGACGACATCGGGATCTCGGATCTTATTGCCTACACTCCCGTTCTCAATTCTGTTGTCCATTACGCATAGGGCACCATCCGCCCGCGAAACTTTCGCCAGTTTCGGATCCGCTCCAGAGTCGCGGCGCACAATTATTCGTGTGCTACACAGGTCCGGTCATCGTCGTTCGCCGCCGGCGAGTATTTTTTTTTGCCCGTTGGTTTGTTGGAGTCAAGTTAACCGGCTTCAGCGGCAGCATGCCATTTGGCTGTTCACGTAATTCGTCTCTTCTTTCGGCGACGACAAAGTTGTCGCGCCAAGAGCATTAGTGTGACCGTCTGGCCGCTTCTTTCAAGGCACCAGTTCCCCAAGTCAAGTGACAAGCCCTGATCAGCAGAAGTCGATTCTGAGAATGCCCACGGGGGGCGACAAGAAGCCGCAAACGATCCCTTCGATCCGCATCTCTGCCACCACTATTCATAGGGCAAAAGGCGACAACTTCGTCAATACCTCCCCTGGTCCTCATCAAGGTTTACTCGATCGGTCGCAGAAATGACGCAAAGGGCGGCAGATGTCGCCCTAAAAAGGTTCATTGCCACGACGGACTGAGTTAGCTTATTCGAAGCTAACCTACACACTTCGGGCGTCTCGGAACCTGAGGGATTTTCCCGGGATAATGTGAAGAAGGGCTATGATAGCTGCTCCGATCTCCTTTCCGTGTCCGCCGAGGATCCCGCCACCCTAACAGTGCTGGAATCCAAATACAGCTAATGTTATTCCGTCTATTCGAGGTGTGTTGCCAATCTTCAGGAGATAATAGAAAATGCGGCAGTCCAGACCACTCAGGCTTCCGTCAATGTTCACACACCTTCGACGACAGGGTGTCGTCTACCGCCAGTCGACACCGAAGTTTTCGCTGGTGATTATCTTCGGTGGCCCACATTCCAAGACCTTTTCACCGCGATATATATCGAAAATCCTCGACTCACAACGGTGGATAGGTTGTTTCACCTGCTTGCCAAGACGGCATCACACCCTACTGCACCGCGGAAATCCATTTGCGACCGCTCCAAGTTCGTCTGCGACAGCCAGGACACGGCCCGCACCTATTCTAGAAGGCACGGGCGCCTCAGAGGATCCCTCTGATGGGCAAGTATGCTTCGCTTCCGGTTCAAGAGCCGTTCTACTGGGCACTGCCCTCATTCACGTGTGCCATCTGGGGGGCAACTTCCAAGCGCGAGCTCTGATTGACCCTGGGTCCGAAGCAATCTTCATTACAGAATGGCTGTTCAACTTAATCAGACTCCCTTTCAAGACTATCCAGGCCCAAGTGTCCGGCCTAAACTAAACCGTGACCGGCCACGTCACTGAGGTGTGTAATTTTTCGATTCGCCTTCCAGACCTGGGATACAGTTAGAGACCGCAGCCTATGTTCTTCCGCACCTGGCCGGAAATCTGCCCTCGTATCCAATCCCACAAGATCTTCTTAAGGATCTTCCGGACATTCCCCTTGCGGACCCCAAGTTCTTTGAGAGCTCACAGATTGATGTCTTGATAGGAGCAGACATTCTTCCGTCTATTCTCCTCGGCAACTGCAAAATAAACATTTGTGGATCCCATTCCGGACAGGAAACCATTTTTGGATGGGTGTTGACGGGCCCAGTTCATTCGGCAGACCCTCGGAGGGTGTCCGCCTTCTCCACGCGAGTTACCTGCGCCCTCGAGGACTCGCTGGACCAGCACCAGAATGACGCTGTGATCCAAGAACACCTTGACTTAGGTCACAAAGCCTGTCCACTCCAATGTGCTGTTGTGTAGTTAGTCCAATTCGTAGTTTTACCAGTACTGATCAGTCATATATGCACGTCTGCGCAGCGCCACCGCATTGGAAAGCAGATGTGCTCGAGGTACCAACTCCTTGCCGAGTCTGCAGTGGGATCCACCCGTTACGGAAATGCCGCCGATTTCTGCGCTTGAGTGTCGAGAAGCGGCTACGGGTTGTCCTCGCCAATCGGTACTGCCCCCGCTGTCTGGCCCACGAGCACTCCGACGGAACGGCGAGGGACTGCTGAAAAACGTGCGGTCAAGATCATCACACACTGCTGCACCTTTTCGAGCGCCAGCCGCGTCAGGAGGCGCGCCGGCCGCAGAGCCACAGTCCACGGTGGCCCCCAGCCGCTCCTCGGCCCTCGTCCGCCACTCCACGGTGGCCCCCAGCCGTTCCTCGGCTCTTGTCTGCCGCTCCACGACGTTCTTCAGCCGCTCCTTGGTCCACGTCCGCCTCACCATGGCGTTCCTCGGCCTCTCATGAGGGTGCCTCCGTTGCGCCTAGGCAGTTTTCCACCGCCGAGCGCAGCCTCCGCTCCGTCGCTGTCGTCCCTGTTACAGCGACACAGAGTCAACCTGCTACCGACTGCTCTGGTGCGGATTAATACCGGGACTCAGGTCTTCGACACGGCGGCATCCCTAAAAACGCTGGGAAGAGTTTCCTCGTCTAGTCCCATATCCTCGCTGTCGCAGTTCCTGGATCAGTTTGGACTTCTTAGAGTAGGCGGTCGCCTCCGGAATCCATCATTGGACTTTGATGGCCGCCACCCGAAAATCCTTCCAAGGTCCCATCCGGTGACTCTGGCAATTATTTCGCATTACCATGAAAGCAATCTTCATGCCGGACCTCGAGCTCTTCTGGGTGCAATTCGATCCCAATATTGGCCTATTGGGGGAAGGAAGACGGTTACCAAGGCCGTGAACAGATGCGTTAGATGTTTTCGGATGAAGCCGCGGCTGATAGAGCACATAATGGCGGACCTTCCCAAGGAGCGCTTGGAAGGATCTCACGCTTTTGAGGTTGCTGGCATAGACTTCTGTGGATCCTTCTTTCACAAGTCGGATACTCGCAACAAGCCCGCGGTTAAATGCTACGTCTACGTATTTATATGCTTTGCAACCAAGGCAGTGCACCTGGAGCTGATCAAGGATCTCTCGACAGTTGCGTTTCTGTGCGGACTCAAGAGGTTCATATGCACCCGGCGGAAGCCGAAGCAAATTTGGTCAGACAACGCCACCAACTCCAGACCTTTAGTTCCCATTTCAGAGAACCCTTCCGATCTGGACGTCCTCACTCCGGCGCATTTTCTCAATGGTGGTCCGCCAAAACTGTGCAGTAGACTAATCTCATACTCTTAATATTGTAAGCCGAAATAGTCAGTGGTAGCAGTTGCGATGCCCATAGTGCAAACCGCTGTTCTCGCACGCATTTATCTGTACGGCGCTCATTCCTTGTTCTCTTTGTTATCTACCTACGTTAAGCTTGGGCGCTGCATTTCGGCTGTCTGTCCCGCCAATTGTCACTTCTTCGTTTTTCGGCAAAGACTCAACTTGTGTATTCGATATAGCTCTTTGTCGGCCCTAGCTGCCGTAAACAATTCGCAAAATAAACAGTATCGGAAAATAAACAAACTTTCTTCGGCTATTTATTATTCGCAACAGCTATTGAAAAAGCTCAATAGCTAAACAGGTGTGCACTCTGTTCGGGAATTTCCTTGTTCGCCGGACAGTCCGTCGCGTTTGCGATATTTTTTTCTTATTGGTGTGTGCCATTTTGTATATTATTTATGTATATTATCTGCCATTTTTCAAGGAACTAACCTCCGCTAATAAATTATTAAACTAAGAATTAATATATTTAATAAATTTAAAAAAAAATAATAATAATTTATTAAATTACGAATTAATATACTTAATAAATTTAAAAAAAAACAAGAGAGAACGCTATAGTCGAGTTCCCCGACTATCTGATACCCGTTACTCAGCTAGTGGAAGTGCGAAGGAGAGTCTTCAGCACTGACAGTTTTGGGCGGTTTGTGGTCGTTAGAGTGGGCGTGGCAACATGAATCGACAAACTTGCGCTGCGTCTATGTCTCTGGAGTCTGTATGCTAAGTCTCAACTTTCTACCTTTTGTAGTTCCTGAGATCTCGACGTTCATACGGACAGACAGACGGACAGACGGACGGACAGACGGTCGGACAGACGGACGGACATGGCCAGATCGACTCGGCTATTGATCCTGATCAAGAATATATATACTTTACATGGTCGGAAACACTTCCTTCTGCCTGTTACATACTTTTCAACGAATCTAGTATACCCTTTTACTCTACGAGTAACGGGTATAAATAGATTAATAAATTACGAATTAATATAAATACAAACTAAAAGCGAGACAAAAACAACATTATTACAAATCCATAAGGGCGGAACCCTGATTGTTTTTTTGTCCAGTTTAACCGATGCAGAGGCCGCGGTGTTATTGTTGTTTGTTCTCCCTTTATCTTGCGTCCCTTACGCACACACTGCTTGCCGACGGCATAATAGCCAAGGTTTCAACTCGACCGTTCCGGCTTCGCAATTATTAAGTTGGAGAATAAGTGAATTTTTGAGATTACTATTTTCTGAATTATTAATTATTATTATTATAATTATTTTCGAAGTACGGGACAAGATCAACCTTTCGTGGACCTAATTTGGTTTTCTGACCCAACAGAATATAAGAAAGCTCAACGTCCGAGCTACGAAATATTAATATTTGTATTCATATATTCTTGTCTGACGACATCGGGATCTCGGATCTTATTGCCTACACTCCCGTTCTCAATTCTGTTGTCCATTACGCATAGGGCACCATCCGCCCGCGAAACTTTCGCCAGTTTCGGATCCGCTCCAGAGTCGCGGCGCACAATTATTCGTGTGCTACACAGGTCCGGTCATCGTCGTTCGCCGCCGGCGAGTATTTTTTTTTGCCCGTTGGTTTGTTGGAGTCAAGTTAACCGGCTTCAGCGGCAGCATGCCATTTGGCTGTTCACGTAATTCGTCTCTTCTTTCGGCGACGACAAAGTTGTCGCGCCAAGAGCATTAGTGTGACCGTCTGGCCGCTTCTTTCAAGGCACCAGTTCCCCAAGTCAAGTGACAAGCCCTGATCAGCAGAAGTCAATTCTGAGAATGCCCACGGGGGGCGACAAGAAGCCGCAAACGATCCCTTCGATCCGCATCTCTGCCACCACTATTCATAGGGCAAAAGGCGACAACTTCGTCAATACCTCCCCTGGTCCTCATCAAGGTTTACTCGATCGGTCGCAGAAATGACGCAAAGGGCAGATGTCGCCCTAAAAAGGTTCATTGCCACGACGGACTGAGTTAGCTTATTCGAAGCTAACCTACACACTTCGGGCGTCTCGGAACCTGAGGGATTTTCCCGGCAAATGTGCCGAGTCCATCTGGACGAAATCCGGGCCTATGGGAAAATGTGAAGAAGGGCTATGATAGCTGCTCCGATCTCCTTTCCGTGTCCGCCGAGGATCCCGCCACCCTAACCGTGCTGGAATCCAAATACAGCTAATGTTATTCCGTCTATTCGAGGTGTGTTGCCAATCTTCAGGAGATAATAGAAAATGCGGCAGTCCAGACCACTCAGGCTTCCGTCAATGTTCACACACCTTCGACGACAGGGTGTCGTCTACCGCCAGTCGACACCGAAGTTTTCGCTGGTGATTATCTTCGGTGGCCCACATTCCAAGACCTTTTCACCGCGATATATATCGAAAATCCTCGACTCACACCGGTGGATAGGTTGTTTCACCTGCTTGCCAAGACGGCATCACACCCTACTGCACCGCGGAAATCCATTTGCGACCGCTCCAAGTTCGTCTGCGACAGCCAGGACACGGCCCGCACCTATTCTAGAAGGCACGGGCGCCTCAGAGGATCCCTCTGATGGGCAAGTATGCTTCGCTTCCGGTTCAAGAGCCGTTCTACTGGGCACTGCCCTCATTCACGTGTGCCATCTGGGGGGCAACTTCCAAGCGCGAGCTCTGATTGACCCTGGGTCCGAAGCAATCTTCATTACAGAATGGCTGTTCAACTTAATCAGACTCCCTTACAAGACTATCCAGGCCCAAGTGTCCGGCCTAAACTAAACCGTGACCGGCCACGTCACTGAGGTGTGTAATTTTTCGATTCGCCTTCCAGACCTGGGATACAGTTAGAGACCGCAGCCTATGTTCTTCCGCACCTGGCCGGAAATCTGCCCTCGTATCCAATCCCACAAGATCTTCTTAAGGATCTTCCGGACTTTCCCCTTGCGGACCCCAAGTTCTTTGAGAGCTCACAGATTGATGTCTTGATAGGAACAGACATTCTTCCGTCTATTCTCCTCGGCAACTGCAAAATAAACATTTGTGGATCCCATTCCGGACAGGAAACCATTTTTGGATGGGTGTTGACGGGCCCAGTTCATTCGGCAGACCCTCGGAGGGTGTCCGCCTTCTCCACGCGAGTTACCTGCGCCCTCGAGGACTCGCTGGACCAGCACCAGAATGACGCTGTGATCCAAGAACACCTTGACTTAGGTCACAAAGCCTGTCCACTCCAGTGTGCTGTTGTGTAGTTAGTCCAATTCGTAGTTTTACCAGTACTGATCAGTCATATATGCACGTCCGCGCAGCGCCACCGCATTGGAAAGCAGATGTGCTCGAGGTACCAACTCCTACCGTTCTCTGGTACCGAGTCCTACCGAGTCTGCAGTGGGATCCACCCGTTACGGAAATGCCGCCGATTTCTGCGCTTGAGTGTCGAGAAGCGGCTACGGGCTGTCCTCGCCAATCGGTACTGCCCCCGCTGTCTGGCCCACGAGCACTCCGACGGAACGTGTCGGCGAGGGGACTGCTGAAAAACGTGCGGTCAAGATCATCACACACTGCTGCACCTTTTCGAGCGCCAGCCGCGTCAGGAGGCGCGCCGGCCGCAGAGCCACAGTCCACGCTGGCCCCCAGCCGCTCCTCGGCCCTCGTCCGCCACTCCACGGTGGCCCCCAGCCGTTCCTCGGCTCTTGTCTGCCGCTCCACGACGTTCTTCAGCCGCTCCTTGGTCCACGTCCGCCTCACCATGGCGTTCCTCGGCCTCTCATGAGGGTGCCTCCGTTGCGCCTAGGCAGTTTTCCACCGCCGAGCGCAGCCTCCGCTCCGTCGCTGTCGTCCCTGTTACAGCGACACAGAGTCAACCTGCTACCGACTGCTCTGGTGCGGATTAATACCGGGACTCAGGTCTTCGACACGGCGGCACTTATCGACCCGTGCACGCCTACGAGCTGCATCCACGCGTCGCTGGCGACAGCGTTCAGACTGCCAACTACCAGAGTGGGGGATGAGCAGATTTGCTCGGCCACCGTAAGCTCCAAACGGGACAGCAGCGTCCGGCTCGATCTGGTTTTCAAGGTCGAGCCCCACGTGCGCATTCGCACTCCATCCGGGAGCTGAAAGAGATAGTGCGGGCCCACTTCCAGGACATTACATTGGGCCGACGAGCGTTTTTACTTATCCGCTACGATCTCCGTGGTCCTGGGAGCGGACCTGTATCCGCGAGTGATGCAGCCAGGCTTCCTGAAGATCAAGGACGGACTGCCGGTGGTCCAGAGCACCGTTTTCGGATGGGTCGTGTCCGGAGCCTGCCACCAGCCATAGCAAGGACCAAGTTGCAACCCTGGTGTTTGCAAGGGGGGGCGGAATGTTAATGTGAGGGCCACTGTATCGCCTCTGCGCACAGAGGCTCCCGTCCGCACTCGCCTCTCTTTTTCGCACTTACGCTCTCGCTCTCTTCCGAGTTCGCGCTCTCCAAACTCCGCGGTCGGCCGCTGTCGATCACCCGAGCTCGCTTTAGCGAAGTAATCCGGGTAAGAGCGCCGCTCTAGTTTAAGCTCGAATTTAGTCTCATGAATGCAACTGAATAAAGCAGAACTTATGCCCACGACGCCCCCGCTTCTTTTTCGACCCCTGGGTGTTGTTTTTTCAACTTTCGCTCTGCGCCATGGAGCAGAGTCCATGGCTCGTGTCCGGAGCCTGCCACCAGCCATAGCAAGGACCAAGTTGTAACCCGGGTGTTTGCAAGGCGTGGCGGAATGTTAATGTGAGGGGCCACTGTATCGCCTCTGCGCACAGAGGCTCCCGTCCGCACTCGCCTCTCTTTTCCGCACTTTCGCTCTCGCTTTCATCCGAGTTCGCGCTCTCCAAACTCCGCGGTCGGCCGCTGTCGATCACCCGAGCTCGCTTTAGCGAAGTAAAGCGGGTAAGAGCGCCGCTCTAGTTTAAGCTCGAATTTAGTCTCATGAATGCAACTGAATAAAGCAGAACTTATGCCCACGACGCCCCCGCTTCTTTTTCGACTCCTGGGTGGTGTTTTTTCAACTTTCGCTCTGCGCCATGGGAATTTCCCAATTCGACAAAGGTTGCAATTATCTCTGAAGGACGACTCTCTCTTGGAAAACGCTCTCAGTGTTGCACAACGTTTTCGGACATGTAAACCGATGACTAGACTGAGGTTATCGACCCCTGCCTAAAAGCATACCCACTTAACCCAACCATAGAATTAAGTTCTCGGTTGTACCTGGCCAACATTACATTTACAATTTTTTCTATCTGCAAATTCTTCTCGCTAACCATGCGGACCATTACAAGCATTTCGAGGTTCGCTTTCATGTTTGTGAAGTGATAATGAAAGTTATGTTATAAATTATGCATATGGGCATCGGTGCATAATCTGGTTCGAAAAAACATGTAAGCCTTAATAATTCTAAATTGCTACACACAAACTCGTCTTTCATTTCTCATAAAAATAGCTAATAAAAGATATTATTAGCTCAAAAGTGGGTACTTTTCATGTGGATAGGGTAAACAAAAAGTTCATATGTTAAACATCGCCCTATTATCTCACCTGAGCTCAACACAAATTGTTCGCTTAAAAAGATCTCAGGCAGAAAATAATCTTCAATAGAAATATTAAGCAAGAACATTGTCTCACAGACTTCTACATGAATGTTATGTATTTAGGAATAATGCAAACATTAGTAATGCGTTTAGTTTCGAGGAAAATCGAACGCATTTTAGATGAGTTGCTGTACAAAAGAAAATATTACAGTTTCAGGTATTTACTTTTATAAATTCTAATTGTGAAATTTATTGAATTAATTTATCATATTTGGTGAATTTTTGATGGATTAAACCTTTTTTGTGTATTATGTTTAAGTAAACTTTTAGATATATTGCCCCCCGATCCCCCCTTAATGAGTGCTATCACTGCATCGTAAGTCTAGCTGCAAATATTTGCAAACATACGTGTAAACAATAATAAAGTCAAGCTGTCTTGCAGTCTTCAAGGTTAAGTTTTCGCCGCATTTGTTCCTATGTTTTTCTGATGTTTCTTTTGTAATCATCATTTGTGTTTGCCAATTATGTTTGTGTCAACAATTTTGCTTATTATATTTTTCACAAGATCTGAGGCAAAAAAGGACGCCAGGAGACGAAGCCTAGACAACTGGCAAACCGGGTGGGCCAACTCTTCCAAAGGACGATGGATCTGATTGGCGGATCCCAAAAGTGGAGCATACCTCACCCAAGTGTTGAGTGGGCACGCCTGCTTTCGGAGTGTCCGGAGTGCGACGAAGGGATAGTAGAGGATGCCTATCACGTAACTTTTGAATGTCATCGTTTTCACCAGGAGCGGCTAGCGCTGGAGGCAGTTGCGGGAGCCAGGATCACTGCCGAATCCTTGGTTTCCCTAGTGCTGGAAACCCTGAGGACATGGAAGGCAGCTTTTAAATACGCAACGTCCGTCATGGAAACCTTGCAGGTTTTAAAAATTAAATGGGTTAAACAAAGGAATATAAAAAAACACAGAGACTGCCTGACCTATGCATAGCTATGGTGACGTTTGTTTTCAACTGCCATCAGCTGGCACAAGCGAACAAAATGTAAAGGAGCCAAAAGTGTGAAATTTTTTAACGCAAGCCATCTAGCCATTGAAAACTGAATTGCTAACTGAATTTACCCAGCAGATGACTCGAATTATTTAGGATAATATAGAGAGCTTGTTAAGGATAGCAAGCAAACCTAACGTCAAGTGCCAATTGGACGGTCCCAGGTCGGCCAAAACGGAGTAAATTCTGATAAATTTCCGGGTGATGCCAAATTGAATCCAGCCAGTGCACTGGTGCAGTGTAGGGTTAGATTTAATCAATAGGCCATATAAAATCGGGTACAAACTCAACAGCTGAAAACTACGGCTTACCAGAAATCCCAAAAGCATAAGCGTAGATAACTTTATATAGTCTTTGACTATTCAGACGCTAGCGGGAAATTTTGAAGTTCTCACCAGTAACGCTAGCCTGTTAATTTGACGGTAGGGCTCGCGAATTTTATTGGCGGTCTCACAAACCTTCTCGAGTCCTGCGATGGTAGGACAACTGTTCCGATGTGGACATCCGGAAGACAATTCGAGACAGAAAGCAAAAGGAAATTTCCATACCCGGAAAGCTTCTTTATTAATTTAAAGTAATTCAATTGATGACTCGTCTTATTGATAAATTTATCCCAGCAGAATTGCGTAATGAAGTGTTTGTTTATCTGTACGATTTGCTGATCATTTCTGATAGCTTTTGAATGAGGTCTGTCAAATACCTATGTATGTCACTTCATCCTCAAAGCTAGCTTTTGAGTATTCAAAGCAAATGTTATGCTCAGCGCCTGTTGGGCCAACGCCAACGGATGTGGGCCAGTTTTAGTTCAAAATACAGAAGAGGGTGACGAATATCCAATTGCGTTTGCTTCAAAAAAGCATTTTTGCAGACATAATAGTGGTAGATGGGCCGGCGTATAAGAAAATGGATAATATCTCGTGAGATGCAATCCATGATCCGCGATCGAGTGTCTTTATTATGCTTAATCATTACAAGAAGTTTGTGTTCCTCAAAGCAGTAAAAAGTAGTGGTCATAAAGTATTTGCAGCAGGACTTTTTTTATACCTTCGGGATTCCGAAGACTATTATATTAGATAATGGCTCTCAGTTTAAGAGACTCTTTTCAGAAGTTCTTTAGGAATTACCGCAGTGTATTTGCCGCAGGCAAATTAATCTAAGCGTGTTAATCGTTCCGTGATGCCTTCTATACGAACCTATGTTAGGCCGAATCAGAAAAACTGGGATGAAGAGTTAAGCAGCATTTGCTGTGCCCTAAGAACAGCGGTACAATCCAACCTAGGAACACATGAGTTTTGGTCAGTAGTTCTTTGGATCAGGAGAAACATATAAATCGAACTGCCATATATTCCAAAGAAGATTCGCTAGAGTTGGTTCGGAATAAGGCCCTCGAAATAGAGAAAAGATAGAATGAGAAGAAGCAGCCAGCATATAATCTTAGATCGACGGTTGTTTTAAACAGAGCTCGCAAATAACAGTTGACCGTTTTTCGCAGTCACCAAATAACAGTTTTTTGCGCACCACTGGCGCAAAAAGTCAGACAAGAGCCGTTCACCAGTGTCTTTTAAACAAATGGTCTCTGCTCAACCAAAAACCAATTTCTTGTTTCCCTCTGCCCAGCTCATTCGCTGAGCGGTTTGCAACGAGCGAAGAAAATAAAAGTCTTTTGCATTTGTATGAGTGTATATGCGAACACTTGTATGTATATCACTTGCTTTTGTGGATTCGGTGCGTTCGGAGTGTTATAATTTTTGTGCCAAAAATGGGTCGCGATCACAACAAAAAAGTTCAGTTTTCTTTTTAATGAAATGCAGAAGACAATAAGTCCTGCTGAAGACAAAAGACCGTTTACGATGAGTCTTTCGTTTTTTCGCTCTTCTGCTGACGCTCAATGAGCGAGCGGTCTGTTATATTGCTCTCTCTAAGTTGTTGTTGAGTGAGCATAAAAAGAACCACGAAACTGAGAGAGTCAACCGAAAACCAAAACGAAGAGAAACGAAAAGTTCTGTTCAGAGCGAGAGCGTCTTTTACGGTTGTGTTAGTGAGCAGACCGAAAAACGAAAAACCGTCAACTGTTATTTGCGAGCTCTGATTTTAAATGTAGTCAGCCAATAAGTGTTTTGTAGGAATTTCAAGCAAAGTAATTTCCAGGCTGCATATATTGCCATTTAGGTACAGCCTCTTAAAAGGCGCGGAACTTCGCTTCGGACCCGAATCCGGATGGAGAGATCAATCCGAGATTCCCGCCTGTCGCGTGTTTTTTCCATTTTGGCAGCCATCCGAAGCAGTTGTGTGTTGAAGAACCAAACTTTCGAAAAAGGAAAGGACCCAAGGACCTTGTCCCACGGTGCGCCATTGCTGGGATTGAAATGTCGGCACAAGGGAAGATTACCGATTACCGTATGACCATTAGATTCGATAGAACCATGGAAATAGAACCGAAATGTTGGCAGATAGATTGATGTATTTGTGACTTCTGGCTTTATTGTTATTTATTGAATTGGTTCACAACCTCATAATTTGTTAACTATAATGGGCAAAAACTTAAGCATCCTTAAAGTTTTAGAATTTTATAAAAAAAAAAAATTTTGTTTGTTTTGCTAAATGAATGTTCCATCACTTCAAAAATACAGTACATTTTAAAACATGGCCACGCCACTTTTTTAGCCAACATAGCGCTACTTTTAAAAATGTTCACATTGAATGAATGGCATATTTTGATAAATATGCTTTAGCCTAGATTGACTCAGGTTAGCGAAGACGGCGAATTCGAAGGAGATATTGTAAATTAATTTGTCACTTTGAATATTTTAATACAGCTTCAACATTCGCTGCTACCAAGCGCAATTCCAAGTTTAAAATTTGCAATAAAAAGTTTTTAAGTTATTACCATATATTTTTTCTTTTTAAAAAGGTAGTACATAATAAATAAAGCATAGAACATTTTTGCTTTATAAATAAACGATTTATTTCATTGCGATTTTAGTAAGCAATTTACGAGAAAGAAATATACTTCTTAAAATATAATTATTATATGTTCTTATTAAAGAATATTTGTTTGCATAATCCTGTCATCGACATCATTTTAAAATGTGACACTTCACTCCACAAGCTTATATGTCTAAAATTAAAATGCATGTTACGATTAAATGTGAATTAAGATGAGTGCATTTTTGAATGTCAAGAACATTAGGATGAAGATACAGTAATAGTAACTTCCTTAATGGCTTTCTTGCCAGGGTCTTCATTCTGACTGTTCGGTGATGGGGATCTGCCTATAATTTTTGCAGGTTCCAGTTCCGTTTTTAATCGTTTAGAGTGGTATTTTTCAAGTATTGCGTCTTCAGAAGACGCATTTGGTGATGCGCAGCGTTTGGGCGCACTGTTATCATTTATACTATCTGAAACATTTTCAGATGTCTTAAGTAACTTATCTTCAGTTTGATTTGGATGAATGGTAGACTGTAGCTCTTGCAGCTTTTTCTTAAACTGGACGATTACAGCAGTCATGTTGTCGCATCCAGTTCCGTCACCCATTGTATTCGGAGCTAAACAGTTATCAAAAAGCTAAAATGTTCATTGGTTATTAATATATATATTAGATAACAATAAACATCTTTACCTCTTCACAAATCGTTGACAATTTCTTGTTATCTTTTAATCTGCAACGTACAAATTCTACGACTTCCTCACTGGACATGTAATTCCATATACCATCACAGGCCAGTACCATGAACTCGTCCTCTGGCGTGATAATTAGCTTCTTGATGTCAGGTAGGGCAGATATCATTTGTTCCTCAGCTGGTAGGCTTCCGTTCGTTTTATAGGCGTGGTCTCCGAGGGCACGAGACAAATTGAGGCCACCATTTACGCGTCCATCAAGTGTGACACGACCCCCTGCCTTTATTATGCGAGAGGCTTCTTCGTCATCTTCGGGCTTGTGGTCGATACTCATTTCAATAGCTAGTCCACTGCGTGATATAACACATCGCGAGTCCCCTGCGTTTGCCACGTATAGGTCACGGCCTTGCAACAAACATACAACTGCAGTACATCCACTATCTTTGCCAGGTTCCTCAATCATATTTGCGCAAAAATTGTCATTAGCCATCTGGTCTTCATCAGTCTCTTCTTCGTCACTATCCTCATTACCCTGCAGAAAAGTAAGTTAATTATATTTTAAGTTATGTTACATTTACTGATGATTTAATAACTTGCATCTTCGTCACCGTCATCATCATTTTCTGTGCAGTCAGAGCTTTCGGATGAAGTATCAGGACTCTTGACAATGTCATTTTCTTCATAGTCCGCATCATCGTCTGTGAACTCATCCTCTTGGGAACTGTTTATATTAATTTCAGCTTCTTTACTAGTAGATGGTTTGGTGACCTCGTTTTTTGAGAATTGTCCGGTTTGATTTAATTCGGTTATATCGTTAGGACCAGTCCCGAATAATTTACTGTTACTAGAAGTTACCAACGCTCGCTTAAAACCTGTTCCATTTGATTCTTCATTTTGGTCATTAATATAATCATCTTTTAATGCAGCATTCTTTCCGGACAAATTGTTGATACTGCTAGTCTTATTGGCAACAGTCTCAGCCCTTGCATTTACTACATTGCTCGGATAACGAGAATTAACTACACCATCGGCGGATAGCGCAGTTGCAGCCGCTGCTGCGGAAGTTGAAGAACCATCTGGCTTTGCCGAGGGGTCCATTACAGCTTTATTAGTAGCTTCAGCAGCTAATGCTGCAGCTCGGCGCCCGCGAAAATATGGAGAGTGCATTTTAAAATTTTCTCTGTGGTTCGAATTCTTAAGATCCAAATCTCTTTGCGGAAGCCCTTTGTATTTTTCCAGAACTTCATTTAGAGGCAAGTTGCTTTCCTCTTGCAATTCAGCTAAATCTTCTTCTTCGTAATCTTCCGCTTCAGCATCGACGAAGTTATGTTCTCCCGCCAATATTTTAAGAATATTGACTATCGATGGATCAAGCAGTGTTTTGTCAAATCCCAAAAATGCTTCCTTTAGTGCCACTTCAAATTGTCCATCTTTATAGGTTTCAAGATTCTTAAGAAAATCTGGTAACTTGTCAGCACAATATTGCGCTACCTCAGCTCCACCGTGTCCATCATACACAGCAAAAAACGATGTATTGTTGTCAAAATTTAAAATAAAGTTATGTGCATCCTTAAAAACATGACAAAATCGTAATAGTATTCTTATTAAGAGAAGCACATCTTAATTTACCTCTTGGCTGTTTCGCCATCCCTGCATAGAGCTAGCTCCAACGGCTAACAAATCATTAAACTGATCTGTAGATGTTTTGTCCGTCTTCGGATGGGACAAATAAGCTCCCATATTGTAAAACTTATTATAACCTTTTTAAATTATTATAAGAGTTTAACAACTCAATTGTCACGCCCCGTCCTTTATCACAGATTTACCGATGCCTTAATCAAGCCAAGCGTTATATTCACAAAATTCTCCGCCTTTGCGGTACTTGCATACATTTACGGAAATTTTTTGTCGTTACAAAAATAAGTTTATTATAGTTTCGTTATAAAGTATATTGAGTCAACGTTGATTACTTTAAATGAAACTTAAGGTATTAAGAAGTATGGACTTTAGTGGGAGTTTTGGGAAAACTAAGTAGATATTTAACGTAAATAACAATCGAATCGATCTAAATTTATTTGCGAAATCTTCACCCTTATACGCTTTGTATATAATCAGATCGGAAATTTTCTGATATCTATATATATATGTATCGAATACGAGGAAAGTTTACGTAAAATTTTATCGTTTTCCCCTTATTTCAGTTAATATAGCGACGGTAAATTAGGAACTAAAACGGAACGGCTGAAACAGGAACGGAGAGCAAAATCGTTTTTCCCATTAACTAGATTAAAATTGGTAAAGCCTATATGCATACGATACTTTGTATATATTTAATTCTTACATTGACATATACTATTCTTGGTTATTAATATCCATCTACATCTAAAAAACAGGTTGAATTAGAATTCTCATTATAAAAATATGTTAGCAAATCTCCATCACACCTCTCGATTACTGAAAGTTCCAATATAATTACCTATCATCAATTTTGTAGTAAAATATTTTGAGTTATTAAGTCAAAGCGTGGAGACTTTTTATACCCGTTACTCTTAGAGTAAAAGGGTATACTAGATTCGTTGAACAGTAGGTAACAGGCAGAAGGAAGCGTTTCCGACCATATAAAGTATATATATTCTTGATCAGGATCAATAACAGAGTCGATCTGGCCATGTCAGTCTGTCCGTCCGTCCGTCTGTCCCTCCGTCCGTCTGTCAGTCCGTCCGTGTGAACGTCGAGATCTCAGGAACTATAAAAGCTAGAAAGTTGAGACGCCCACAAACCGCCACAAACTGCTTCGCCCACACTTTAAAAAATTTGTTGATATTTTTTCATTAGTCTTATTTCTATCGATTTGCCAAAATTTTTCCCACGCCCACCCTAACGCCCACAATCCGCTGAAAACTGCCACGCCCACACTTTTGATTTGATATATGATATTTTTATTTAGATTTGTAAATTTCTCCCGTTGTGCCAAAAAACTTTTTGCCACGCTCACAAGCCGCCAAAGACGGTAAGTGTTAAAATTTCTCCTTCGCCCTTCCGCTAGCTGAGTAACGGGTATCAGTTAGTAGGGGAACTTCTCTCTTGTTTGGTTTGGCTTGAATTTTGCCTGCTTAGTTTCAGTTAAACATTTTCGGCAACAGTAGGCCGAATGTATTACTTGAAGGGCTTGTCTGGAATAAAGTTTGAAAGTGTAAGACAAATGTAGAGGCTCCGTCTTTCACGCTTCAGGACTTAGAGAGATTGTCTTTTTCGTGGCTTAGAGCCAGCAAAAAGCCTCCTTAAAAAATTGACTTGAGTATAGCGATCTGTTAGTTTGCCAAGCACGTCTTAAGCTTTTTTTTTACCAAACTTATAAAAAATTAAATAATTAAATGGAGAGTGGTCTAATGACACATCCAAACGCGATCTTGCAGTTATTAAGTTGTGAGATATTGTTTTTGTTTGTAGACCAGTATGTAGGACTGGCTGGCAGGTAGTAACGTAATATTGAACATTTGTTGCATTTTTCGATGAAAATTGTGTTTAATGCGATCACATGTCCGTCTGTCCGTCCGTCTGTCCGTCTGTCCGTATGAACGTCGAGATCTCAGGAACTACAAAAGCTAGAAAGTTGAGATTAAGCATACAGACTCCAGGGACATAGACGCAGCGCAAGTTTGTTGATTCATGTTGCCACGCCCACTCTAACCCCCACAAACCGCCTAAAACTGCCACGTCCACACTTTTGAAAAATTTTTCGATATTTTTTTATTTTTGTATTAGTCTTATAAATTTCTAACGATTTGCCAAAAAACTTTTTGCACGCCCACTCTAACGTCCAAAAAACCGCCAAAAACTGTATGTGCTGAAGACTCTCCTTCGCACTTCGAATAGCTGAGTAACGGGTATCAGATAGTCGGGGAACTCGACTATAGCGTTCTCTCTTGTTTTATTTTGTTTTCTCGCACTGCTTTGGCTAGTGTTCTGCTTTCGCTCTAATATTAGATCGCTCATAAGCATTCGCTTTCGTTACCTATGCATTCTGGAAACGTTACCGCTGCCGCAAACAGAGTGTAACGCTTAGCGGAATCCTTGTCAAGCTCTGCACGTGAGGATGGAGCTGATCGATGAGCAACAACAAACATTCAGAAAAATTCTCAACGAGTTCGAGGAACTTATTTGATATTTGATAATGTTCTCGTAACGCTTAAATCCTCAGTTCGGAAGAGATTTCAAAGCACTCCCACTCAACCTTTGCTAGCCATCAGCAGCGTCCACTCCCGCATAGGGCACCGTCGCACCGATAATAGATAGCCATCCTGACCTCACAAACATAGAAGAGCTACAGCATCTTCGATCATGTCTGAGGGACAATGCGCTCGAAACCATTCGCTCACTGGAAATATCGAAGCAACTATCATTATCGTTTGGTTTTTTAGGCACTCATTACTGAGATTTTGGGGCTAAGGGCAGTGCAGTAAACTGTCGGATTAATTTAACGCTTATATTTGAGCTCTGGAATGGGCTGGAATATGGATTTCACCCTGGCAAGCTATGCGCCAGGCAATAAGGTGCAAAGTAACAGAACGTCTGATTTGCGTAGATCCATCCTCTTGTCACAAGTCTCAGCCCGTCAACCTGGGCCTTCTGCTATGATTCTGGGCACAATATATTATTGCCCGAGCTTTAAAAACCTGACCCCAGTTTATCGATTCAAAGAAGCAAAAAGGCTCGCACTTTGCATAAATTGCCTCAAGGCCGGTCATTAACTGAGGCAGTGCAATTCCAGCAATGGCCGTGTATGTGGATCTAAGTATCACACTCTCATTCACCTGGGAATCTTGGCCTCGCCTTCACAACAATAAAGATCACAGCTTGGAGGAACACTTGCCGCTGATTCACTTCATGCCGTAGAACCCTTTGCATTGCATGCATTGTCTGTTGTTGTGCTCCTAGCTTCTGTTCCCTGCCGTGCTCTTCTCAACGTTGGAGCTTTAACTTAAAAAGACAACTTGCGTTACCGGTATAAGCGAGTCCATTTTTGATCTCGAACGTCTAACTACTCGACCGACATCACTGCTGTTATTGCCTCCAATATAATCGTGCTTAAACATTGACATTTGCAGCTGGAACGTACCCCAAAATCCTAAGCTCGCGGACCCAGATTTTCATTATTCTCAAAGTATAGATTTACTGATTGGCGCCAGTCTCACCTATGAAATGCTGTTCGTCGGTCAGGTCAAGCTTCTGCCGGGATTGCCGGTAATGCAAAAGACTCGGTTAGGATGGGTTGATTCTGGAGGTTGCAGTCGCGCAGATGGTACGGTTTCCATAGCTGCTTGGCCACCTACGACATTAACAGAGAAGCCAGTACTAAAATTTCGCCGAAGAGTCTTGCTTGCAAAATCGACAAAGTAAGCTTCCTCTACTTCCCCTTAAGGATACTGTTGAAAGAAACGCTTCCAACATGGGGAGTAGTACGGGTCTCTCAGCCACCAGCAGTTCCTAAGTACTTTTGTTTATTTTCTGAAAACTTTGGAGACACAATTAAGCTCTACAATTAAGTCGCTCATAAGCATTCGCTTTCGTAACTTATTTATGCGCGCATCGATGCAAAATCTCATTCGAAAAAATAAAAATAAAATCATTAATAAATCGTTTGTTCATTTCTCGAAAGATAGCCAATAAAAAAAGCTTATTATTCCTCTTAAATGTCTGTAGCGCTAAACAATACGTAAGTATGTTCCGTGATTAGAACACACTATGATATGTTATCAATAGGCCTTATAATTATCTGGCTTTTTTGAGAAGTTTAATAACCGCCACAAACTAAATAAGATTTCTTTGAGTTTTGGGATGTGCCCATGTCGCGACTTTTCAGCTTCTTGTAGACTGGTAGTCCTTTTTAGTAATGCAAGGTTCAAGGTTGACGGAGTCTCCGCCAGCTACGCAGACTTTTATAAATTTTAGCTAAGGAGTATTTATAAAAGTGGTAATTTTTGTGCTTCGTCTTGGCTACAGAAAGGTATATTTCGTAAAGGCGAATACTATTGTGTGTAGAATATTGAGTAGAAAGGTATTGGAATTATTTTTTGCAAGTCTAATTCCCCATCTAGCCTTTTACCTTGATGGCATAAAACTCAGAGCGTGATAATAAAGACATTAGAATAACAAGATGGGTAACGCCATACGGTTTTTTTGCACACGATTTGTTTGTGCTAGCTCTACAGCTCGCTCCAGGCTCTCTCGAAATTTTGTTCAAAAGCCAGAGAGCGGCTCTCAAGCTAGCAGTTCTCTTGTACGCATACAGCGACCGCTGCCCACTGTATTGGTGCACACGTATGCTCATGAATTGTAATTGTCAATGACAAACTATGCCCTCATTTCAGAAGTTCTTAGACTATATATCTATATTATTTTTGATAAATTTGTGACAATGTTAAAACTCTAGTTTTTCATTGCCTTAACATAACATTTAACACAGAAATAATAAATAAATAAATAATAATCTATGTACATAATAATAAAAAATAATTTTCTTTGGCCGTTTGTGAGCGTTAGAGTGGGCGTGCCAAAAAGATTTTTGGCTAACAAAAATGTGAAAAAATATTAACATAATTTTCTAAAGTGTGGTCGTGGCTGTTTTGGGCGGTTTGTGGGCGTTGGAGTGGTCGTGGCAGCATGGGTTTACAAACTTGCGCTGCGTCTATGTCTCTGGAGTCTACATGCTGAATCTCAACATTCTAGCTTTTATAGTTCCTGAGATCTCGTTTATACGGACGGACAGACAGACGGACATGGCCAGATCGACTCGGCTATTGATACTGATCAAGAATATATAAAGAATATATAAAGAATATATAGAATAACCCTTATATGGTCGAAAACGCTTCCTTCTGCCTGTTACATACATCTAGTTACCCTTTTACTCTACGAGTAACGGGAATTTTCTGAAGAATCCTGTAATTCCCAGGAATCTGCGTTCTTCTTTTTCATTACTTGGTCTTAGATATTCGTTGATGCTCTCAGTCTTCTTGTTGCCTGGCTGAATCCCGTACTTCAGTAAGTCTCCAATTATCGTGTTCATCATCTCCCTTTGGGCAAACGGCTCTTGATATCGCCGCCCGAGATGGCATTCGTAGTGGATACCTCTATATTCATCGTCAACGTTCATCCTGATTCTTCGGCAACCAGCCTTTCCTGATCGTGGCAGATGATATCTCTGCCCCCAGGATATCATATGGTAGAACTTCGTTTGGTGTAACCTGAATTTGTGTAAACAGTATTTGCCACAGACAAACTCTGATAATATGTACTCCTTCGATTCGACCACAGATACTCCAAAGCCTTGCAGACGTTTGACCCTTGGGTGCCGTATTGCTCCATCTGGCACTGCTGCTTCTTTAATGAGTGTGTTATCGCTGCCCGTGTCGATGAACGCTTTAAACTTTTGACCTCCAATCAGAACGGTTTTTATTATTGGCGGATACTTCTCATGTTTTGACTCATGCTCTTGAGCAACCGTTGACGATGTTTTCACCTTGCAATCCTATTCATTATGACCAATCCTAGAACATTTGGAACACCGTTCTTTTCGTTGTGGCTCTGGGCATTTTGACGCGAAATGCCCAAATTATTGCAGTACTAACATTTAATTGCTTTCATCTTGCCATCAGCATCGTTGTTTTGCTTTTCATTAATCGTTGCGGCGTTGTATCGTAGTGGCTGCATACCTTGTGTAGATCTCAGATTTTCCAAGGACTTTATCAGCCCTGAACAAGTGCGTATGTTCATTGCTAATATTGCTTTTGTGAGTTCTTGTGAAAAATATTAAATTGATAATATATGAATTTATCCATGGCTCATCAATACTTGCACGCCGATAGATAACATCGCATATAATTATTTTATTAGTGACTCGCTATTGCGTCTTTGTGCACATCGGCGGTATTCAACACACTTGGAAAATCGAGTGCGAATGCCGATTTGAATTGATCCCATGATCGATATACCTGCTGTGCATTCAACCTGCAATGCATTCCACGCATCGTATGTTGCACTGCAAACAGCACAGCGTCACTGTTCCACGTATATACGGTTTGTTGCTCTACCTTTGCAAAGAATTGATCCGATGTAATAGATTCCTCGATTGGATCAAACCCCGGCAGACTTCCTATCATTTCTTTGATGCTTTCAAAACCCTGAGTTTCTAGCTGTGGCGATGAGCGCAAACTTTCCTTTTGCGTCTCGTTCGGTGTGTGTGTGTGGTCGATCCATCCGGGGTCTCGTCTGTTGCCCGTACGGGTACCGTTGGCGAGACCCTTGACCTTGTTGCTGCGTGCACGCCGTTTGGACCATCGTTGCCAAGTTTGCCACCATCTCCTTTAAATCGGTGATATGAGCTTGCATACGTGTGCTTGCGTTTTGTTCCAATATTTCGAAGTCGTCAGTACTATTTCAATTCCTAGTTTCGTCATCAATTCGTTGATCTTTACCGTTTTGTTTCCTTTGGATTGGAGATCATAAGCCCGCAGAATCACGTCCACATACTTATCTTTAAGTCGTTTAACTTTACACGCATTTTTTTTTTAAACTTTTGCTTGTGCACGTCTGCACTCGTCGCCGTTTTTTTCTCCACTGCCTCGGTCTAAGTTTCCTCTGTCTCGTTGTTCTCTTTTTCTTTGCGGTCAACCGTTACAATTCCTCGCTGTTTACAATTCCTCGCTGCTTGTCAATCTGCTTCAGTTTATCTTCTTTTTATTTTCCTCTCCGACGTTTTGCTATTAAGTTGTTAATTTTTATTAGAGCCTATTTATTCATATATTTATTTTTATAATATCCATGAGTTACTGTAATGTGAATAAATTTAATAATGTTTTAATTCATAAAAATAAGTCTGGATTCACCGCGATATAAACCTTTGAGGCTTCTAAGCCCTTGAGGGGCCGTCAAAAAAAAAAGTGATAGAACATAATACCCGTTACTCGTAGAGTAGAGTCTGTCCGTCCGTATGAACGTCGAGATCTCAGGAACTATAAAAGCTGGAAAGTTGAGATTAAGCAAACAGACTCCAGAGACATAGACGCAGCGCAAGTTTGTCGATTCATGTTGCCACGCCCATGTTTTGATATTTTTTCGTTTTCTTCTTAGTGTTGTAAATTTCGATCGATCTGCAGAAAAACTTTTTGCCACGCTCTCTCTAACGCCCACAAACCGACTAAAACTGCCACGCCCACACCGGCCGGAGGATTGGGCTATATTTTTTCGAAAACGATAAGGTGGGGCCGTCAATGGTGAGCGGAATCGGTCGATGATAACCAACTTCTTTTAGTCTGAAATCGAGAATATGGATCTGGACAACATGTGGCTTAAACAGGACAGCGCAACGTGCCACACAGCACACGATACGATGGATGTTCTGCACGAGCAATTTCCGGACATGGTCATCTCCCGCGGAGGCGACGTGAACTGGCCAACGAGATCGTGCGATTTGACCCCGCTGGACTTTTGTGGGGGTTTCTTGAGTCGCAGGTCGCCGATGCCCTCAAAGTCAAAATACGCCTCGCCATCGATCAAGTACAGCCCAGAGTGCGCCAGAGTCATTTGACCTTTCGTGTGCGCGCCACTAAATTCGTTGTAAAGTATATAGCAGGCAGAAGGAAGCGTTTCCGACCATATAAGGAATATATATTCTTGATCCGGATCAATAGCCCTGTCGATTTGGCCATATCCGTCCGTCTGTCAATCTGTCTGTTCGTATGAACGTCTAGATCTCAGGAACTATAAAAGCTAGTATGATCATGTGGAAGTATAAGTGATGTCGAAATAAATAAACCGGTGCGCCTACGGTGTTGTTGTTTGGCGATTTGGAGATTAGCGAAGCGCCAAGTGACGCGCCACCCTGTATGTGTCGGTTATGTTATTTGCGCCGTCCTTTTAGTCCTTTTACACCCAATATTAAGATTGATACTGCGTGCCTTAAATTTCAAGCTCAAAAAGTTTTCGTCGTTCTCATCAGAACAAAATTAAAAATACTGTCCAACAATAAATAAATAATTAATTAAATAAAAAGGAACCTATTTTTTTTGGTTTAATATTCATATTTATTGATTATAGTTATTAATTATTCGCGATAATGGTAGAGTACAAACTTACTAAACCCAGATTCGCAATTTTGTCGATTCATGTTGCCACGTCCACTCTAACACCCGCAAACCGCCTAAAACTGCCACGCCCACACTTGAAAAGTTTTGTGATATTTTTTCATTTTATTATTATTATTGTAAATTTCTCTCGATTTGCCGAAAATCGTTTTGCTACGCCCACTCTAACGCCCACAAGCCGCATAATTAGTTAAAACCCTCACTGGCCAGATTAAAAAACTCTTACGATAACAAATGTCTAATCTTTATGAATAATATTTAAACATGGATTAGTCTTCCGAAAATATCGCAAAGGTCCTCCTTGAGAAACCTTATCCATACTGTTTCGTCGATTTATGGTTCTTTGTTATCAATAGAAGACGATACAAAAATTTCGAATGCAACATTGATTTATTTGGTATTGAATAGAGTCGACCCAGTGACCAAACAAAAATAGCAGGTACAGGTCGATTATGAGAATTTGCCGCTTTGATACGATTTCGATAAAAATGTTAAATCGCCGATATCAGCATTTGTCATTTATCAGCAAACTTGTAGCTATTGCAATGCAGCAGATCATTTAGCCCGTTTTGTCTTCTCTCTGTAATGCAAAGGTTCGAGTTTGTTAAGTATGCCTCCCTATGTATTAATTGTCTGCAAAAAATACAAAGGCAAAAATTGTCAAGCTTGAGACCGCTCACATTACATTCTTCTACAAAGCTACACAGGGCAAGAAAACGGTTTGGCGTTGTCACCCCTCTAAGAAAACATTTCCTCTTTTTATCCAAGATCAGCCATCCACGTCAAATGTTATGCATAACACGTCATTGGACAGGGTGATGTGAGCTACGTCACTCGTAAGCGTCCGCACGAAAAACGGTGAATACGTTCTAACCCGAGCTCTTTTGGACTCTGAATCTCAAACTAATTTTATAACACAAGAATTGACGAACCGCTTAAAGTCGAGAATCTACTTACTTGGTATTGGCGTGTCCAATGCTCAAGTCACGATAAAAAAGGACACAGTGGTGAAGTCGAGAATAATTAGAAAAGAGTTTTCGTTCGATTTTTGGATCTTGAAATCTATCTCCGGTTTCCATCCTGATCAATTGGTGAACATCAGTGATTGGAAGATCAAAGAACAGTATCAATTTTCGAATTGTTAGCTGGTGGTCAGATTAGGCAAGGTTCTTGGTGGCGTTGTCTCAAGCCGATATAAATCGGCGGTTCTGAAACAAGATATAAATAGTTTCAGTTGTAGTGAAGAACCGTTAGAATCGATTGACAGCACACTACAGAAATTTCCGCTTTGGAAGCAGAAATTTGGATGTATTGTCAAGTGATGGTTCATGAAGCGGATAGGAAGTTTCATCTCATAGTGTGGAGGAGAGACGCCTTATTCAAGCTTAACATCGTCAAATATTATTTCTGGCTATTCAGTGTTTCATAAGGTTAAGTTATTCTGCAAGATTTTCATTCCCTAGAGCTGCCGACGTAATTGGATCCGATTTTTACGTTGATGACATGCTGCATGCGTGAATGAGTTTAAGACAATTAAATCTGAAGTGTCTCAGGTTTGTTTGACCCCGTCGGCTCCTCCGACCCCCACCCAATGTGATTAAAGGAAAGAGCCTATTGCAGGAACTTTGGTTTAATACATTAGCTTGGGATGAGTCGATTCCAATACATTTGGAAACAGCTTGGAATATGCTAAAAAACGCACTCTGTCTCAAATGGATGAGATATCTATTCCTCGGTTCGTGCATACCGACCCGATGTCACCGGTACAGAAACATGCATTTGCCGACACATTTATGGAGATTGCGCTTATATTCGTAGCAAAACTACCGAAGGTTATACATTATCATTGTTGCTTCAAAGTCGAAAATAGCGGCGCTCAAGACCAAAACGCTCCCAAGGCTTGAGTTATGTGCCGTTCACCTTCTCGCAGATCTCTGCCATACAATCAAACCCTTATGAAAAGTCCCTATCGAATGAATTGTATACTGGTCGGATTCCAAAGTTATTATACCCGTTACTCGTAGAGTAAAAGGGTATACTAGATTCGTTGAAAAGTATGTAACAGGCAGAAGGAAGCGTTTCCGACTATGTAAAGTATATATATTCTTGATCAGGATCAGTAGCCGAGTCGATCTGGCCATGTCCGTCTGTCCGTCCGTCTGTCCGTCTGTCCGTCCGTCTGTCCGTCTGTCCGTATGAACGTCGAGATCTCAGGAACTACGAAAGCTAGAAAGTTGAGATTAAACATACGGACTACAGGGACATAGACGCAGCGCAAGTTTGTCGATTCATGTTGCCACGCCCACTCTAACGCCCACAAACCGCCCAAAACTGCCACGTCCACACCTTTGAAAATTGTTTTGATATTTTTTCATTTTTGTATTAGTGTTGTAAATTTCTAACGGATTGCCAAAAAAACTTTTTGCCACGCCCACTCTAACGCCCACAAACCGCCAAAAGCTGCCACGCCCACACTTTTAAAAAATGTTTCGATATTTTTTCATTTTTGTATTAGTCTTGTAAATTTCTAACGATTTGCCAAAAAACTTTTTGCCACGCCCACTGTAACGCCCACAAACCGCCCAAAGCTGCCACGCCCACACTTTTGAAAAATGTTTCGATATTTTTTCATTTTTGTATTAGTCTTGTAAATTTCTAACGATTTGCCAAAAAACTTTTTGCCACGCCCTCTGTAACGCCCACAAACCGCTCAAAGCTGCCACGCCCACACTTTTGAAAAATGTTTTGATATTTTTTCATTTTTGTATTAGTTTTGTAATATTCTATCGATTTGCCAAAAAACTTTTTGCCACGCCCACTCTAACGCCCTCAAACCGACAAAAACTGTCAGTGTTGAAGATTCTCCTTCGCACTTCCACTAGCTGAGTAACGGGTATCAGATAGTCGGGGAATTCGACTATAGCGTTCTCTCTTGTTCTTCACTAGATTCGGTCTCATCCATCTTCGTTTGCCGACATTCGTTTCGAACAGGGTAGCGGAGATTCAAGAATGGTCAGGAGAATCTACTTGGCGGCATGTTCCCCAAAGCAGAACCTAGCAGATAATCTGTCAGTCAATCTGATTCACTGGACCACTGTATCTGAGGAACAAAGAGGAAAACTGGCCCAAGAATGCACACTTCGAGCTGGACGATGAATTCTTGCGTCAGGAAGAAAAACCTGGGAAAAATCCCAGGATACCAGGACTTGGACTGGAAGGATCAAGTGCCGGAAAACGGAATACTCATGAATACACCTGAAGAACTACAATCCTACCGACTGCACCAAAGATATAAAAGAAGTCTCAAGATGGGCGGCAAGAAGTCCAAGGCATCCGACAACCCAGCCAATGTAATCAGCACCGTGGAAGTTATTGATCACAAAGACAGGATCCTAGCCATACAACATACACTTGATTTCATCGCTGTGTTTTTAGTGTTGCTAATTAAATTAGTACGGATCTTTAAGCGATAAGTGCATCGGCGTCGGGACCATCACCATACCCTGGAAAGGATTGTATCCAGCATCCCACTGCCCCAATAGTGTGTAGCGCGAGAAATGGAGTCCGCTCAGAAGATATGAGCAGTGTAGCGGCAATAACAATCCGCTATTAAAACTTGCATGCCTACAGCCGAACATAAGAAAATAATACCAGCAAAGACAAAGTAACATCAGTTACTTTTCAAAGCGTGCCGCAGAAAAACATACATACCAACATACTCACTACCTTTAGTGCATTATTTTCCACCATTACCATTTCACTCGAACATTTCATTATTTCGGCAATTTCAGCAGGTGTATTGCCAGATTCAGTTAGGTTGAATATCATCCTCCTTTCTTCAATGCTTTCCTCGACCCATTTTTTCAACTTTTGTATTAAATTACATTAATTTGTTGACGAAATTTTTTAAATCACGAAAAAAAACTTAGAAAAACCACTTTTTACACGGAATTTGCTGTAAGTTCTTTAAAGTGTGCTATTTCTGTGACCACGCTAAATAATCGCTCGCGAACGAAAATTAAGCATAAAGCAGAAGAAAAAAATGATAATGGTAAATTTTTGGGTTGTACGTCATCTAGAAGAGAGCAATAATCAATTCACATCAAAATTTTTGGAATCGAAAGCCAAATACTTCTGAAATAATCGATCTAAAGTTACTGTTCTGATGTGTGCTATTTATACGTCCACGGCTGTACATACATATGTATCTCTAGACAGACTATCCTTACTTCGTGTATTCATTTTTTGTTTGTGTTTATTACGTTATTGTTCAGTCTACAAATTATTGCTGCACGAATATATATACAGCATATATATACATCAGCATGTAACAGCAACACCCAGGATCCAACGCGTCGAGATCTCATCACTCTTAATCCTGAGTGGGGTAAGTGTGAAGAAACACCGTTCCCGTATTTTCTTTTTATATTTTTATATATGCATATATTCTCGTGCCAATTTTGTTTTGATACGATTAGTAAATATATGTATATTTTTGTAGTAATGGTAACCGAAAGGTATCAGGTATAAAAAATATTTTATTGTTAGCCTCTTCCAGGCAATATATTTCATTGATAGAAATCAAATGTTTAATATTGTTTAAATAAAAATAGTATCCGCCTTTGATATGCAAAGACAGGAGCCCTCAGAGCGACGTTTGTAGCCGTGAATAGCCAACAATTTTTGTTGACGTCTGCACTGTTTTTCGGTGGTAAATTCGATACGCCTCGCTAAAACAAATATAGTCAACTTCTTATAATCTTTGTATACATCAATTTTTGTATTACACATGACACTGGCCCACAATATAATAATCAATATAGCTATGCTATAAATTTAACTACTAAAAAATGAGTAGGTAAACATTTTCAAAAGGGGTGCTGATGCGGGAAGTGGAGAGGGTCAGAAATGATGACATAACGATTGACGGACAGACTTGACAAAGGGGACTTTCCATCAGGCATGCGGACGCATGATGGGGAGGGAATGTGGCCGAAACATTTCCCGATCGTTTTACGATCAAGCTACAGCTAAGCTTGTGGGGCAGTGAGGACTGCTGACTGACGAACGGTACAAATGTAATTATTTTAACAGGCACTTCTAATATTTTTGTTCGTTATGTTGAAGAAGTGAGGGGCTTACAAAGATCCCATGACCCAAAATCGTCAAGCTTATGCTGGCAACCTGGTGCCTGAACATCTGATGGCCCTCCCTCGGCCATAGTCCTTTTCAGGACACGAGCACTAATACGTTTTTTTGTTTAAAGAATAAAAATATGGAGGATTTTTCTACAGAGTTTCAGGTTTGGTCAAGGATAGCGCATTCTTCGAGGACCCCAGCTAATTAAATTATAATGAAAGAAACTTTATTTATTTATAATTAAGAAGAAAAGGAAAAAATGCGATTATATTTAGAAATATCCTAATATTTATTAAAGCCTGAATAAATATTTATATATTTCTTTTTATAATAGGCTAATATTCATGAGTTCCTGTAGTTCCCTTGAGACTCCTAAACCCTGGAGAGGCCGTCAAATAAAGGAAGTGCTAGATCATTTTATTTGCAACGCCGCAGGGCCAATGATAGGGAGGGCGAAACTTGTAGTATAGGTACCCAAGTCGGGATAAGTCCGTATTTTTTTCGAAAACGATAATGGTGTGGTCGTCACCGTCAATGGTTAGCGGAACCGGTCGATGATAACTAACTTCTTTTGTCCTGAAATCGAGAATATGGATCTGGACAATATGCGGCTTAAACAGGACAGCACACGCTACGATGGATGTTCTGCACGAGCAATTTCCGGACATGGTCAACTCGCGCGGAGGCGACGTGAACCGAGATCGTGCGATTTTACCCCGCTGAACTTTTCCTGTGGAATTGTTTAAGTCGCAGGTCACCGATGCCCTCAATGTCAAAATACGCCTCGTCATGAATAATGTCATATTCCATACATAAAGGGGTCCTGGACCTTTCAAATAAATACAAAATTTTGCAAATATCTCTCCTACATGTATTGAGGAGAGTGGAATAAAAGGGTATACTAAATTCATTGTTAAGTATATAGTAGGCAGAAGGAAGCGTTTCCGACCATATTCTTAATATATATAAATCTCCTGTCACAATGTTTGTCCTCAATGGACTCCTAAACCACTCAACCGATTACAATAAAATTCGCACACCATGTGCAGTTCGATCCAACTTGAGAGATAGGATAGTTTAAATTCTGAAAAAAGTCAAAAGAAAAGCGGGAAAACCGTTTTTTACATGCAGCGCCATTTCTAAAACATAGGATGTCATTCTTCTCTGCTTATTTTGTTTTATTTAATTCATGAGACACACTTTATTTGGTTCATAAATAAATTGTAACAGCAGGCATTTGTTTTTGAGGTGGTAAGTTGAACTGTGTTAATTATGTGTATCGTGCATTTGAGGTTAAACTCACCACTTCCACCTTCTTCGACTTCCTCATCCTCCTTCTTCTTCATCAATTAGAAGATACACGAGCCGAACGCAATAAAGCAAGAACACTAAAGCATCAACAATCACGCAGGTTTTTAGAAGAAGGGGGAGGAAGAAGACGAAGAAGGAAGAAGAAATAGGAAGAAGAAGGAGGAGGATTAAGAAGATGGAGGAGGAAGGAGGAGAAGGATTAAGAATATGGAGGAGGAAGAAGGAGGATGAAGAAGAAGAAGGAATAAGGAGCATGAAGAAGTCAGAAGAAGAAGGAGGAGGAAGAAGAAGAAGAATGACCCATAAAAAATCTCTGGAAGCATTAAACAGAACAATGCAAGATCTACGTCGCAATCAACAAATTTTGGGTGGTGCAATAATATTTTTGTCAGGAGATTTCCGACAAACATTGCCCGTCATTCCACGTACAACGTTAGCGGATCATGCTTGCTTGAAGTATTATTTTCTGTGGCGATATGTCCAAAAATTGACATTGAAAATAAACATGCGTGTTCAATATCACTATGATCAATCTGCAGAACGGTTTTCGAAGCAATTATTAGAAATCGGAAGTGGCAAAGTTCCAAATACAAATGGCTTGATCACCTTGCCAAACAATTTTTGTACAATTCTACAATCCAAAGGGGAATTAATAGAAAGCGTTTTTTCAAATATAATTCAAAATCACAGAAATCACGATTGGTTGACAGAACGGGCAATATTGTCACCAAAAAATTTACATGTCAATGAAATCAATTGTCACATTCAATTGCCAGGCGCACTGACATCATATAAGTCTTTTGAAATCAGGTATCTGGAAAATCTGGTATGCCACCGCATTTTTTTAACTTAAAAATCGGCTCGTCAATTATTTTACTACGGAATTTAAATGCACCAAAATTGTGCAATGGCACAAGACTGGTTGTAAAAAAATTGATGCCGAATTTAATTGAAGCCACGATATTGACTGGAAAAGCGAAAGGAGAAATGGTGCTCATACCGCGTATTCCGTTGATACCAACAGACATGCCGTTTGAATTTAAGCGACTGCAATTCCCAGTGCGTCTATCATTTGTCATGTCCATCAATAAGGCACAAGGACAAACGCTTCAAGTATGCGGGTTGAATTTGGAAGAGCCGTGTTTTTCTCATGGGCAGCTATTCAAGAGTTGGCACTCCAAACTCTTTATTTGTATTCGCTCCAAATGGACAAACGAAAAATATAGTTTATCCAAATGTTTTGGATTGAAAATAACAATTTTCAAATAAAATAAATGACTTTCATATAACAAAATCTAGGAATTTTTCACTGAATTTTAAGACTGCATGCGGCGAAGCGCACAGGGCCAACTAGTAAGGTATATATATTCTTGATCCGGATCAATAGCCCAGTCGATTTGGCCATGTCCGTCCGTCAGTCCGATCTCGTCTAGATCTCAGAAATATAAGTTATGTCGAAATTTTAAACCGTCAAGCGCACACGTATTCTCTTTTTCGCGCCGAAAAAATTAATTATTTTTTGTCTAGTTTATCGGCTTTTTAATAAACTAATTAAAAATATCATGACGCCCCCGGGTGGACAGTTTAATTCCAAAACGGCAACAAAAATAAAAAGTGACAGTGACACAGATTCCTGATTATTGCTGCCATCACCGAGAGACATTCACAGAAAGTGGCTGATAAAATTACTCAGTGGAAACCAGAGGTATTTGTGAAAAAAATTGAAAGCTGAAGTTGGAAACAAATTTAATGTTTATTGTCTTGTGCTAAAATATTGCTCCTCGCTTTCAATTCTTGGCAAATATGTATTAATATCATACATACCAGCAGCCGCAGCGGTGAACTTTTCGCTTTCGCACCGGTGCGCCTACGTTGTTGTTGTTTGGCGATTAGGAGATTAGCGAAGCGCCAAGTGACGCGCCACCCTGTATTTGTCGGGTATGTTATTTGCGGCGTCCTTTTACACCCAATATTAATATTGATACTGCGTGACTTAAATTTCATGCTCAAAAAACGGGAGATAATTGGGAGAGATCGTCCGGGTCTACCAGTTAACAGTTTGAGGCCGGTTAGGTCTGCTAATGGTGAGAACAGTTTAGTGGCCGATTAGGTCTGCTATTGATGAGAAGAGTTTAGAGGCCGATTAGGTCTGCTATTGGTGAGAAGAGTTTTAGAGGGCGATTAGGTCTGTTAATGGTGAGAAGAGTTTAGAAGCCGATGAGGTCTGCTAAGTACGAAAAGAGTTTAAAGGCTGATGAGGTCTGCTAAGTATGAGAAGAGTTTTAGAGGCCGATTTGGTCTGCTACTAATAAGAAGAGTTTAGAGGCCGATTAGGTCTGCTAATGGTGAGAAGAGTTTAGAGGCCGATCAGGTCTGCTAAGTGGGAGAACCGTTTAGAGGCCGATTAGGTCTGCTAGTGATGAGAAGAGTTTAGAGGACATTAGCTATGCTAAGTGTGGGAAGAGTTTGGAGGCCGATTAGATCTGATAAGGATGAGAAGAGTATAGAGGCCAGTGAGAACAGTTTAGTGGCCGATTAGGTCTGCTAAGTGTGAGAACAGTTTAGAGGCCGATTAGGTCTGCTAATGATACACGCGGGCCGGTGAACCGAGCCGGAGAATGAGACGTTATACGCAAAGAATACCATGGTTAGTTAGATACCACGTCGTTGCCCGCCTCCTATGGCTATGACGACTCCCTACCGCTGATCTTGCTCCGTTCCTGGTAGCTCCTCCTGGATGTCTTTTTCGCCGATCGCCGGCCGAACTGAATGCTTTCCAGAAGGCTGGGATGCGCCTTATATAGCGGTTTGAGCGGAGGGTAGTGTACCCGCATATCCCAACTGATTTTAGGCTACATAAGTGTGGCCGATCTATTCCGGGCCAGTGTGACCCTTTGCGCATGATCTTGGCGCGCGCGCGCGTTGTGTTTGAATTTAAATGCGGGTTGTGTGTTTTACTTCACTTTATTTCATTAACTTCATGTTTTTCTCTGCTTAAATACTATGTGCGCGTTTCGGCGCGTCACACCCCCCCTCCTTTAGGAAAAGGTGTGCTCCGTAATTCGTACTACGTTGGCACGTGAGATGGTCACCCTCCAGGTTTTCCCTTCGTCCCTTATGAGGCACGACATCTGCTTCCCGTACCTGTCTTGGTTGGCCCATTTTGACCGGTGCTGTCCACTTCCGAGCCCCGCCTGGCATCACCGATGCCTCTATCAGTTGCGTTCTGCCCGTTGCGTCCTCCATCCTCCGGTGCGTCTCCCGAAATGTCCTCACGCTTTCCTGAAACCTTTGCTAAGTGTGGGAAGAGTTTAGAGGCCGATTAGGTCTGCTAAGGATGAGAAGGGTATATAGGTCGCATAGGTATGCTAATAATGAGAAAAGTTTAGAGGCCGATTATGTCTGCTAAGTGTAAGAAGAGTTTAGAGGCCGATTAGGTCTGCTAAGTGTGAGAACAGTTTAGAGGCCGATTAGGTCTGCTGTGTGGGAAGAGTTCAGAGGCCGATTAGGTCTGCTAAGTGTGAGAACAGTTTAGAGTCCGATTAGGTCTACATAGGGCCGGTGAACCGAGCCGAATGAGACGTAATACGCAAAGACTACTATGGTTAGTTACCACGTCGTTATGGCCTACTATGGCTATGTCGACTCCTTACCGCTGATCTTGCTCCGTTCCTGGTAGCTCCTCCTGGAGGTCTTGTCGACGATCGCCGCCCGAGCTGATTGCGGTCCAGAGGGCTGGGATGCGCCTTATAAAGCGGTTTGAGCGGAGGGTAGTGTCCCAACTGATTTTAGGCTACATAAGTGTGGCTGATCTATTCCGTGCCAGTGTGAACCTTTGCGCATGATCTTGGGGCGCGCGCGCATTGTGTTTGAATTTAAATGCGGGTTGTGTGTTTTACTTCACTTTATTTCATTATGATTTTCTCTGCATAAATACTATGTGCGCGTTTTGGCGCGTCACAATATTTATTGATTCTAATGTTATTAATTATTCGCGATAATCGTAGAGTATTTTATTGATTCTAATTATTCGCGATAATCGTAGAGTACATACTTTTCAACGAATCTACTAAACCAAGATTCGTTGAAAACTATGTAACAGGCAGAAGAAAGCGTTTCCGACCATATAAAGTATATATATTCTTGGTCAGGATCAATAGCCGAGTCGATCTGTCGATGTCTGTCTGCCCGTCCGGCTGTCCGATTGTCTGTCCGTTCGTATGAGCGCCGAGATCTGAGACTCTATAAAGGCAAGAAAGTTGAGATTCAGCATGCAGACTCCAGAGACATGGACGCAGCGCAACTTTGTCGATTCATGTTGCCACGTCCTCTCTAACACCCGCAAACCGCCTAAAACTGCTACGCCCACACTTGAAAAGTTTTGTGATATTTTATCATTTTATTATTATTATATTAAGTTTCTCTCGATTTGCCGAAAATCGTTTTGCTACGCCCCCTCTAACGCCAACAAACCGCCAAATAATGTCAGTGTTGACATTTCTCCTTCGCATTTCCAATAGCTGAATAACGGGTATAAGGTAGTCGGAAAACTCGACAAAAGTATTCTCTATTTTTTTTTTTTTTATCGCTATGATTTCAGAAAATATAGTTCGGCCATTTTAATTTATTTTTAAATATAAAATTTAAATAAAACCGGCACTGGCCAGATTAAAAAACTCGTACGATAACAAATGTTTAATCTTTATTAATAATATTTAAACATTGTTTAGTCTTCCGAAAATATCGCAAAGGTCCTCCTTGAGAAACCTTATCGATACTGTTTTTGCGATTTATTGTTCTTTGTTATCAATATAAGACGATACAAAAATTTCGAATGCAACATTGATTTATTTGGTATTGAATAGAGTCGACCCAGTGACCAAACAAAAATAGCAGGAACAGGTCGATTATGGAAATTTGCCGCTTTGGTTCGATTTCGAGAAAATGTTAAATCGCCGATATCAGCATTTATCATTTATCAGCCAACTTGTAGCTATTGCAATGCAGCAGATCATTTAGCCCGTTTGGACTTCTCTCTGTAATGCAAAGGTTCGAGTTTGTTAAGTATGCCTCCCTATGTATTAATTGTCTGCAAAAAATACAAAGGCAAAAGTGTCAAGCTTGTGACTGCTCACACTACATTCTTCTACACAGTGCCAGAAAACAGTTTGGCGGGGCCACCCCTCCAAGAAAACATTTTCTCTTTTTATCCAAGATCACCAATCCACGTCAAATGTTATGCATAACACGTCATTGGACAGGGTGATGTGGGCTACGTCACTCGTAAGCGTCCGCACGAAAAACGGTGAATACGTTCTAACCCGAGCTCTTTTGGACTCTGAATCTCAAACTAATTTTATAACACAAGAATTGACGAACCGCTTAAAGTCGAGAATCTACTTACTTGGTATTGGCGTGTCCAATGCTCAAGTCACGATAAAAAAGGACACAGTGGTGAAGTCGAGAAAAAATAGAAAAGAGTTTTCGTTCGATTTTTGGATCTTGAAATCTATCTCCGGTTTCCATCCTGATCAATTGGTGAACATCAGTGATTGGAAGATCAAAGAACCTACCATTAGCTACCTATTTCAAAAAGTCACAAAAAATTAATATGTGGATAGGAGCAGTATCAATTTTCGAATTGTTAGCTGGTGGTCAGATTAGGCAAGGTTCTTGGTGGCGTTGTCTCAAGCCGATATAAATCGGCGGTTCTGAAACAAGATATAAATAGTTTCAGTTGTAGTGAAGAACCGTTAGAATCGATTGACAGCACACTACAGAAATTTCCGCTTTGGAAGCAGAAATTTGGATGTATTGTCAAGTGATGGTTCATGAAGCGGATAGGAAGTTTCATCTCATAGTGTGGAGGAGAGACGCCTTATTCAAGCTTAACATCGTCAAATATTATTTCTGGCTATTCAGTGTTTCATAAGGTTAAGTTATTCTGCAAGATTTTCATTCCCTAGAGCTGCCGACGTAATTGGATCCGATTTTTACGTTGATGACATGCTGCATGCGTGAATGAGTTTAAGACAATTAAATCTGAAGTGTCACAGGTTTGTTTGACCCCCTCGGCTCCTCCGACCCCCTCCCAATGTGGTTAAAGGAAATAGCCTTATGCAGGAACTTTGGTTTAATAAATTAACTTGGGATGAGTCGATTCCAATACATTTGGAAACAGCTAGAAACACAATCTGTCTAAAAGATATCTGAGATATCTATTCCTCGGTTCGTGCATACCGAACCGATGTCACCGGTACAGAAACATGCCTTTGCCGACGCATTTATGAGGCTTGCGCTTATATTCGTAGCAAAACTGCTACGTTATAAATGGTTATAAATTATCATTGTTGAGTTCAAAGTCGAAAATAGCGGCGCTCAAGACCAAAACGCTCCCAAGGCTTGAGTTATGTGCCGCTCACCTTCTCGCAGATCTCTGCCATACAATCAAACCCTTTATGAAAAGTCCCCATCGAATGAATTGTATACTAGTCGGATTCCAAAGTTATTCTTCACTGGTTTCGGTCTCATCCATCTTCGTTTGCCGACATTCGTTTCGAACAGGGTAGCGGAGATTCAAGAATGGTCAAGATAATCTACTTGGCGGCATGTTCCTCAAAGCAGAACCTAGCAGATAATCTGTCAGTCAATCTGATTCACTGCACCACTATTTCTGAGGAACAAAGAGAAAAACTGGCCAAGGAATGCATATTTCGAGCTGGACGATGAATTCGTGCGTCAGGAAGCAAGAGAAAGAAGTTTTCGCTCCTATGCTTCCCTTTATAATGCAAAGAAAAGAGTATTGTTTTCAAAGAAAGTTTGTTACCGACTGAATATAATGAAGCTTTTTATAAGATTATCGAAGTAGTTCAAAAGCACGAGTATAACGAGAAATTGAAAAGGCTTGTAATGGATTCAAGGTTGGATCAAGTCTTTAGCTATTGATTCCATTTATTCGTAAGGATACGGCCAATTGATAAAGTATTCAATTCTCGGGAGGTCTATTCTCGGGAAGTCTATTCTCGGGCGGTATCATACTCGTGTGAAGACTGTCTTAAGAGTCAAGGATTTGGGTCCAAAGTAAAGTGTCGAGAGAAGCGAAGATCCAATTTTGCACAAAGTCCCAGGATACCAGGACTTGGACTGGAAGGATCAAGGGCCGGCAAACTCCTGATACTCCGGATACTCCTGAATACACCTGAAGAACTACAATCCTACCGACTGCACCAAAGATTTAAAGAAGTCTCAAGTCTCGGCACTCAGGCGCAGAAATCGGCGGCATTTCCGTAACGCGTGGATCCCACTGTAGACTCGGCAACGGTAGGAGTTAGTACCTCGAGTACATCTGCTTTCCAATGCGGTGGCGCTGCGCGGACGTGGAGACATCGTGGTTAATATGACTGGAGGAATAGGACGGAGAGATAATCGGAAATCAGTACTGGTAAAACTACGAATTGGACTAACTACACAACAGCACAGTGACGAGGAACATTGGAGTGGACAGGCTATGTGACCTAAGTCAAGGTGTTCTTGGATCACAGCGACATTCTGGTGCTGGTCCAGCGAGTCCTCGAAGGCGCAGGTAACTCGCGTGGAGAAGGCGGACACCCTCCGGGAGTCTGCCGAATGAACTGGGCCCGTCAGCATTTTGCAATTGCCGAGGATAATAGACGGAAGAATGTCTGCTCCTATCAAGACATCAATCTGGGAGCTCTCAAAGAACTTGGGGTCCGCAAGGGGGATGTCCGGAAGATCCTTAAGAAGATCTTGTGGGATTGGATACGAGGGCAGATTTCCGGCTAGGTGCGGAAGAACATAGGCTGCGGTCTCTAACTGTATCCCAGGTCTGGAAGGCGATCGAATCGAAAAACAAGAGAGAACGTTATAGTCGAGTTCCCCGACTATCTGATACCCGTTACTCAGCTAGTGGAAGTGCGAAGGAGAAATTTCAACATTGACAGTTGTTGGCGGTTTGTGGGCGTTAGAGTGGGTGTGGCAAAATTTTTTTTGGCAAATCAATAGAAATTTTCAAGACTATTTAAAAAATGAAAAAATTTTAAACCATTTTTCAAAAATGTGGGCGTGGCAGCTTTGGTCGGTTTGTGGGCGTTAAAGTGGGCTTGGCAAAATTTTTTTTCGGAAATCGATAGAAATTTACCAGAACGAGTGGATCTCCGCACGTAAAGATCAGCGAAGGACGAGCGAACAACAAGACCTAGCGTGGTCAGAAAGGGACTGTGGAGTCAGTGGTCGCAACGGTGGTTCGGAGAGGAGCGCTAGCTTATCTCACGGACGATACACCCTGCCCCATAATATACTAAGCCCCGGTCGAGCCTGCAGGTTATCCATCGGCAAGGGCGACAAGTGCCTGGCATACGCAGGATGGGACGGTGGAGTCAGTGGTCGGCAAAGGTGGTTCGGGGAGGAGCACTAGCTTGTCTCTCGGACGATACACCCTGTCGCCATAACATCCTAAGCCCCAGGCGAGCCGGTACGGATCCCCATCGGAAGTGACGCAGGCATACGAAGGAAGGACGACGAAGGAGCAACGACGCGCATCCGACGGCGAGGGTCACCGAACTCTGTTCAGCAAGTAACGCTAAATAAAGGAGGTTTAAATCTGAGACTCTGTCTTCTTCTTGGTCGGGCAATCACACAAATCATAAATTTGGTGGGACGAACAAACAAACTCTCTGAGCTAGCCGTTGCAACTCGTAGTGAGCAGAAACAAGAAATTCAGTTCGTTACATAGTCTTCAAAATTGAAAAAATATCAAAACATTTTAAAAAAATGTGGGCGTGACAACATGAATCGACAAACTTGCGCTGCTGCTATGTCTCTGGAGTCTGTATGCTTAATCTGAACTTTCTAGCTTTTGTAGTTCCTGAGATCTCGATGTTCATACGGACGGACAGACGGACATGGCCAGATCGACTCGACTATTGATCCTGATCAAGAATATATATACTTTATATGGTCGTATACGCTTCCTTCAGCCTGTTACATACATTTCAATGAATCTAGTATACCCTTTTACTCTACTTGAACGGGTATAATTACACACCTTATTGACCTGACCGGTCACGGTCTGGTTTAGGCCGGACACATGGGCCTGGATAGTCTTGAAAGGGAGTCTGAATAAGTCGAACAGCCGTTCTGTAATGAAGGTTGCTTCTGAACCAGGGTCAATCAGAGCTCGCGCTTGGAAGTTGCACCCCAGATGGCACACGTGAATGAGGGCAGTGCCCAGTAGAACGGCTTTTGAACCGGATGTGAAGCATACTTGCACAACTTAGGGATCCTCTGAGGCGCCCGTGCCTTCTGGAATAGATGCGGGTCCCGGCTGTCGCAGACGAACTTGGCGCGGTCGCAAATGGATTGCCGCGGTGCAGGAGGGTGTGATGCCGGCTGTGGCATGTGAAGCAGATGTGGGCACTAGTGCAATCCCGTTGCTGGTGCCCTCGTGCGAAACAGATCAGGCAGAGCTGCCTTCTCTTGATGTAGTCGGAGCGACCATTTACATCCAATTCGAGGAACCGTGGACATAAGCGTATGAATTGAGCCTGCGCGGAAATTGCCCCGAAACGCTAGGCCGGACATCGTCGACAACCTCCAGAGTACGGTCAGGAACGCATCCATCTCATTCCAAGTTAGAGTTTCGGCCTTGTTGTGAATGGATTGCTCCCACAAGAATAGTGTGGTTGTAAGAAGCTTTGCGGACACCATAAACACCAAAAGGCAATCCCAAGCCTCGACTGGAATGGAGAACGTCTTCAAGGTTGTCAAACAGCTTTGAATTGTACTCTGTAAGTCTCTTAAGGTGGTCCCGGACTCTTGGTGGACAGTTGGGAGGCTGTGTAAAATCTTTAAGTGGCTGTTAACCAACAAGCGTCTATTTTCATAGCGATCCGATCAACCATGATGAGGGACCGAGGGAGGTATGGACGAATTCGTCGCTTTTTGCCCTTTGAATGGTAGCCTTTGGCTTTAACTGACACGGCCGCGTCTCAGGGCTTGTCACTTGACTTGGGGAACGGGTGCCTTTGAAGAAGCGGCCAGACGGTCACACTAATGCTCTTGGCGCGACAAGCTTGTCGTCGCCGAAAGAAGAGACGAATTACGTGAACAGCCAAATGGCATGCGGCCGCTGAAGCCGGTTGAAACAACTGGGTTATTTTGGAACGGCGGAAAAAGCCAAAAAAAAGGGTTTAGAAAACGCTTGCCCGCAAATAACTTGACCAAACGGGCAAAAAAATATACTCGCCGGTGGCGAACGACGATGACACGACCTGTGTGGCTCCGGAGCGGATCCAAAACTGGCGAAAGTTGTGCGGGCCCTATGCGGAATGGACAGCAGAATTTTAAACGGGAGTGTCGGCAAGAAGATCCGAGATCTCGATGTCGTCGGACATGAATATGTGAATACAAATATTAATATTTCGTTGCTCGGACGTTGAGCTTTCTTATATTCTGTTGGGTCAGAAAACCAAATTAGGTCCACGAAGGGTTGATCTTGTCCCGTAATTCGAAAATAATTAATTAATAATTCAGAAAATAGTAATCGCAAAAATTCACTTATTCTCAACATAAAGAACTGCGAAGCCGGAACGGTTTAATTGAAACATTGGCTATTATGCCGTCGGCAAGCAGTGTGTGCGTAGGGGAAGGAAGATAGAGGGAACAAACAAAAACAACACCGCGGTCTCTGCAGCGGTTAACTCGAAACTAGACAAAAAACAATCGCGGTCCCGCCCTTTTGGATTTGTAATAATGTTGTTGTTTTCGTCTCGCTTTTAGTTTGTATTTATATTAATTCGTTATTTAATCATTTATTTTTTTTAATTTATTAAATATATTATTCGTAAATCAATAATTATTATTATTTTTTTAATTTATTAAATATATTTATTCGAAATTTAATAATTTATTAGCGGAGATTAGATCCTGAAAAAATGGCAGATAACATGCGTATACGGAATATGGGCATGCATGCATATGTATAAGCACAGTAGAGCAGATAGAAGTGGACTGTATTTAATTTCTGTAAAAGGACAGAAAAATTATGTGGCAAAAAACCAAGATGAGAAAGAAAATATCGCAAACGCGGCGTACTGTCCGGCGAACAAGGAAATTCCCGAAGACAGTGCATACAAGTTGGCCGATATTAATTATGTCTTTTTTTTCTCACCACACAGTTTTACTTTTTACTTTGGAAATTCGGGGAGTTAGAATTGCGTCGACATATAATTGTGTACATATGTATTGGGATGTATGGGATGAATATATATGTAACTATGTATGATGTATGATCATATGAACATATGTGGATATGTGTGATGTATGAACACATGATATGTTACATACATACATACATATATGACCGTTTGCTCTTTGATGTACGGAAAAAGAATGGAACAAAGCGAAGACGGATTGAAAAGGAAAATGTCGATGGATGAGGAAAACAGAGTATCTCACCGTCGTTGGGTCCGAAAATTCACGGATGTAGAATTGACACGGAAAATAGTCTTACAGCAGTGCGACCGAAATTAAATGTTCGGAGCTCTGCTGAAGACCGCAGTGAGAAAATTTAAGAAGGATCGTACTTATCGAAAAGTCGTAAAAGAACCACCGAAGAAGAAGCACAAGAAGCGAGGGCGTCGTGGGCATAATGATTCGGGTGCATACATAAGACTGATTGTAGCTTAAACCTAGAGCGGCGCTCTTACCCGCTTTACATCGCTAAAGCGGGCTCGGGTGATCGGGTGAGCTTGGAGAGCGCGAGTTCGGGTGAGAGCGAGAGCGTAAGTGCGGACAAGAGGGGCGATGTAGGGAGGGCGAAATAATCTCAAATCCATCCGAGAAATTTGTAGTTTAGGTACCCAAAGTAAGGACAAAGTGCGTTAAACCCCCCATTTGTGTTCCATTTAACTTTTGACAAGCTTCGGCTAAGACATGTAGTTGTAAAGGGTTATCCAATGGGGATGCTCGAACTTTAAAAAATCATTGCGGCCATGTTGTTTGAGTGACAGATGTCAAATGCAGTGTGTTATATGCATTTCGTTTGTTTTATAAAATGGGGTCTTCAGTTCGAGCAACGTTCCGCGCACTTCGCCCGTTAAATCATCTTCAGCGACGATGGCTATATTAACAAGCAAAATTGCCGTTTTTAGGACGAGACCAATCCACATGAGGTTCACCAAGTGGCAATACATCCGCAGAAAGTGACTGTTTGGTGCGGAGTTTGGGAGGATGCGTGATTGGTCCGTATTTTTTCGAAAACGATAATGGTGTGGCCATCACCGTCAATGGTGAGCGATCGATAATAACCAATTTCTTTTGGCCTGAAATCGAGAATATGGATCTGGACAACATGTAACTTAAACAGGGCAGCGCAACGTGCCACACAGCCCACGATACGATGGATGTTCTGCACGAGCAATTTCCGGACATGGTCATCTCCCGCGGAGGCGACGTGAACTGGCCAACGAGATCGTGCGATTTGACCCCGCTGTACTTTTTCTTGTAGGGTTTTCTTAAGTCGCAGGTCACCGATGCCCTCAAAGTCAAAATCCGCCTCGCCATCGATCAAATACAGCCCAGAGTGCGCCAGAGTCATTTGACCTTTCGTGTGCGCGCCACCAATCGTGGCGGTCATTTGAATAATGTCATATTCCATACATAATGGCGACCTTTCAATACAGACCTTTAAAAAAAAAAATTTCGCAAATATCTCTCCTACATGTATTTATAGCCGTTACTCGTAAAGCAGAAGGAAGCGTTTCCGACCATATAAAGTATATATATTTTTGATTAGGATCAATAGCCCAGTCGATCTGGCCATGTCCGTACGTCTGTCAGTCTGTCTGTCCGAATGAACGTCTAGATCTCAGGAACTATAAAACTTAGTATGATCATGTGGAAATATAAGTTATGTCGAAATATTATACCGTCAAGCGCACACTTATTCTCTTTGTCGCCGCCGAAAAAATTAATTTTTTTTGCAACCAAGTTTATCGGCTTTTTAATAAACTAATTAAAAATTTCATGGCGCCCACGGGTGGAAGGTTTAATTCAAAAACGGCAAAAAAAATAAAAAGTGACAGTGACACAGATTCGTGATTATTGCTGCCATCACCGAGAGACATTCACAGTAAAGGAAAGTGGCTGATTTGTGCAAAAAATTTAAAGATGAAGTTCGAGACAATTTTAATGTTTATTGTCTTTTGCTGCACTATTGCACCTCGCTTTCAATTCTAGGCAAATACGTATTAACATAGTATATACCAGCAGCCGCAGCGGTGAACTTTTCGCTTTCGCACCGGTGCGTTGTTGTTGTTTGGCGCACTGAGATAAGCGAAACGCCAAGTGACTTGCCAACCTGTATTAGTCGGGTATGTTATTTACGGCGTCCTTTTAGACCCAATATTAAGATTGATACCTTAAATTTCAAGCTCAAAAAGTTTTCGTCGTTCTCATCAGAAAAATATTAAAAATACTTTCCAACAATAAATAAATAATTAATTAAATAAAATAGGAACCTATTTTTTTGGTTTAATATTCATATTAGTTGATTATAAGGTTATTATTCTGGGTTTAGTAGATTCGTTAAAAAGTATGTAACAGTCAGAAGGAAGCGTTTCCGAGAATATAAAGTATATATATTCTTGGTGAGGATCAAAAGATGAGCCGACCTGGCCATGTCTGACCGTGGCTGAGCGTTTATCTATCTGTTCGTACTAAAAAAGGTACAATTAGGAACTACAAAAGCAAGCAGCATGCGAAGCGGTTCGAACGGTCACTAACAAATTCCACAGAAGGATGACGGAGCTGCTGAAAGGCAGTCCTTGAAAGTGGGTCATAGAAAATACAAGGTTCTGGGACATGTGGTCGGACCTCATACAAAACGGAAACTGCAATGTCTTCGGATGCCAATGGAGAAATCACTAATAAATAATAACTGACCGCAACAGGATGCTGCATGCAGGCACGCACACCTCAGCCAGAAGTTTCCTCACACCAACTAGGGGCACAATGCATGGCGGATTGATGTATGTCAGGCAGGTGATTAAAACCGGACTAGTTCTCCTTGGCCGCCATTGGCTATGTTCTGGGCTCGTTAAGGATAATGGACAGATGCACCATGATGAGAGAGATTCAAAAGCTGGATCTGTGGGGTGAGAATGGGAAGCGCAATATTCATTGGATTAGTGGCAATATCAAAATACTACGTCTCGTATCAACGGTATCTACGGAAGAGGCTATGGCTGACTTAGCCATAGTTTACGGTACATGTATGTCAGCTCGAGTCTTACTCTGCAGATACAAAGTCTGTGTAGACAAGATATTAAGTCGGTATTTTTTTGGTTTAATATTCATATTAGTTGATTATAAGGTTATTATTCTGGGTTTAGTAGATTCGTTAAAAAGTATGTAACAGTCAGAAGGAAGCGTTTCCGAGAATATAAAGTATATATATTCTTGGTGAGGATCAAAAGATGAGCCGACCTGGCCATGTCTGACCGTGGCTGAGCGTTTATCTATCTGTTCGTACTAAAAAAGGTACAATTAGGAACTACAAAAGCAAGCAGCATGCGAAGCGGTTCGAACGGTCACTAACAAATTCCACAGAAGGATGACGGAGCTGCTGAAAGGCAGTCCTTGAAAGTGGGTCATAGAAAATACAAGGTTCTGGGACATGTGGTCGGACCTCATACAAAACGGAAACTGCAATGTCTTCGGATGCCAATGGAGAAATCACTAATAAATAATAACTGACCGCAACAGGATGCTGCATGCAGGCACGCACACCTCAGCCAGAAGTTTCCTCACACCAACTAGGGGCACAATGCATGGCGGATTGATGTATGTCAGGCAGGTGATTAAAACCGGACTAGTTCTCCTTGGCCGCCATTGGCTATGTTCTGGGCTCGTTAAGGATAATGGACAGATGCACCATGATGAGAGAGATTCAAAAGCTGGATCTGTGGGGTGAGAATGGGAAGCGCAATATTCATTGGATTAGTGGCAATATCAAAATACTACGTCTCGTATCAACGGTATCTACGGAAGAGGCTATGGCTGACTTAGCCATAGTTTACGGTACATGTATGTCAGCTCGAGTCTTACTCTGCAGATACAAAGTCTGTGTAGACAAGATATTAAGTCGGTAAAGGCGAATGAACGCCTGCCGATAAAGCTGTACAGTTACGTCTGGATCGGAGGTGTGTGAATCCAATATTAATTGGATTAGTGATAAATCATCCAGGTAGCGCTGCAGAATGGAATGCCTATAAGTCTGTAAGCGTTTTCGAGTTACCATCGACTACTGGTTAATATCGAATAGGATATGTTTTCGTTCTTATCAAATTTATGTTGTTGTGTGGTTGCCCGATCAATAAAAAGACTGGACCGCCGATACAAATCGGAAGGAAGTTTCATCTCATAGTGTGGAGGAGAGACGCCTTATTCAAGCTCAACACCGTCATATGTGATACTGGACCAGCCCCATTTCTGGCTATTCAGTGTTTTAAAAGGTTGAGTGATTCTGCAAGATTTTCATTCCCTAGAGCTGCCGACGTGATTGGATCCGATTTTTACGTTGAGGACATGCTGCATGCGTGAATGAGTTTAAGACAATTAAATCTGAAGTGTCACAGGTTTGTTTGACCCCCTCGGCTCCTCCGACCCCCTCCCAATGTGGTTAAAGGAAATAGCCTTATGCAGGAACTTTGGTTTAATAAATTAACTTGGGATGAGTCGATTCCAATACATTTGGAAACAGCTTGGAATATGCTAAAAAACGCACTCTGTCTCAAATGGATGAGATATCTATTCCTCGGTTCGTGCATACCGACCCGATGTCACCGGTACAGAAACATGCATTTGCCGACACATTTATGGAGATTGCGCTTATATTCGTAGCAAAACTACCGAAGGTTATAAATTATCATTGTTGCTTCAAAGTCGAAAATAGCGGCGCTCAAGACCAAAACGCTCCCAAGGCTTGAGTTATGTGCCGCTCACCTTCTTGCAGATCTCTGCCATACAATCAAACCCTTATGAAAAGTCCCTATCGAATGAATTGTATACTGGTCAGATTCCAATGTTATTCTTCACTGGATTCGGTCTCATCCATCTTCGTTTGCCGACATTCGTTTCGAACAGGGTAGCGGAGATTCAAGAATGGTCAGGAGAGTCTACTTGGCGGCATGTTCCCCAAAGCAGAACCTAGCAGATAATCTGTCAGTCAATCTGATTCACTGGACCACTGTATCTGAGGAACAAAGAGGAAAACTGGCCCAAGAATGCACACTTCGAGCTGGACGATGAATTCTTGCGTCAGGAAGAAAAACCTGGGAAAAATCCCAGGATACCAGGACTTGGACTGGAAGGATCAAGGGCCGGCAAACTCCTGATACTCCGGATACTCCTGAATACACCTGAAGAACTACAATCCTACCGACTGCACCAAAATGGACGAAACAACTGGGTAATCTGGACGCAGAAAAAAGATGAGAGCGCATAGCCCTTAACTGGCACCACTTCGAAGTAATGGCGAAAGCTTTTCCGGGGTGGAAAAACGGCCAAAGGCGAGGGGGGGGTTTAGTGGGTGCAAGCCCCACATACCTTTTTTGCGACGGCAAACGGGAGATGCGTGAGGCATTCCCCCTCCTCAACCCAGCGGCAGCAAGAATCGGAATACTCACTGCAAATGTAGGAGCAACAGCCACATTCAATCGACTAGGGAACGAGGGTACAATCCCTGACATAACACTAGTGTCAGAAAACGGCGCACACAAAATCACAGACTGGAAAGTTCTTGACACCTACAACGGAAGTGACCATAACTATATAACGTTTAACATAGCAGAAAACGCGGTAACTACAGTAGCACCGAAGAGAAAAGGGTGGAATGTTAAGCGGTTGGACAAAGCACGGCTGATACTAGAGATCGACGCAAGACAAAACCGACAGAGTGGCGGAGACATAGTCAACCAGAACATGGCAACAATCAAACAAGCGTGCAACGCTGCAATGCCAAAAATGGGCAACCCTCGAAGACAAGGCCAAGAAGTGTACTGGTGGACAGATGAGATAAAAACTCTCAGAGAAACGTGCATCAAAAACAGACGCCGCCTTACTAGAGCTAGACGGAGAGGACAGTTTACAGAACAGGAAAGTCAGTTTAAGAAATCCAAGAAGGACTTGACCACTGCCATTCGGAAAAGTAAAACGGAGAAATGGAAAAGCCTCTGCAACGACGTCAATGCTGACCCATGGGGTATGGGGTATAAAATTGTGATGAAGAAGCTTAGAGCAAGAAGAACAACACCGGACCTGGAGGAAGGACAAATGGACCACATAGTTAAAGCACTATTCCCCGACCACACATATAGTTTTTCTAGAAGTACCACACCAATAGCAGATGAACAAGTCGAGCTCTTCACAGTAGATGAACTACAGAGAGCGGCAAAAACGCTAAAAAGGAGGAAGGCCCCAGGACCCGACAATATCCCAGCAGAGGTCCTAACAGTGATTGCCGAGAACAGGCCCCAAATCCTGCTGGATATGTATAACGAGTGCATTACCAGCGGGAAATTTTCAGATACCTGGAAGCTGCAACGTTTAGTCCTGATAAGAAAAGGAAAGGGGGATCCCTTAACCCCGTCAGCTTATCGACCACTTTGCATGCTAAACACAACCGGGAAACTACTGGAGAAAATGATTAAGCCGCGACTATCAGCAGCAATCGAAAGAGGGGGTGTCCTTTCCCCGAGGCAGCATGGCTTTAGACCTGGCAGGTCGACCATTGGAGCAATACAAGAAGTCGTCAGCCAAGCCCTCAGCAGCCAACAAGGCAACCACTTCTCCAGACCGGTAGTACTTTTAGCAACTCTCGACGTGAAAAACGCATTCAATAGTGTTCAATGGGGAAACATAATTGATGCTTTGAAAAGACGATTCCAAATCTCAGGATACCTAATGCGGATAATACAAAACTATCTTGACAACAGACGGCTACTGTACCAAACAAATGCAGGAGAGAAATGTATAGACATAACTTCAGGAGCAGCTCAAGGATCAATACTTGGACCGGAGCTATGGAACATCACACCAACTAGGGGCACAATGCATGGCGGATTGATGTATGTCAGGCAGGTGATTAAAACCGGACTAGTTCTCCTTGGCCGCCATTGGCTATGTTCTGGGCTCGTTAAGGATAATGGACAGATGCACCATGATGAGAGAGATTCAAAAGCTGGATCTGTGGGGTGAGAATGGGAAGCGCAATATTCATTGGATTAGTGGCAATATCAAAATACTACGTCTCGTATCAACGGTATCTACGGAAGAGGCTATGGCTGACTTAGCCATAGTTTACGGTACATGTATGTCAGCTCGAGTCTTACTCTGCAGATACAAAGTCTGTGTAGACAAGATATTAAGTCGGTAAAGGCGAATGAACGCCTGCCGATAAAGCTGTACAGTTACGTCTGGATCGGAGGTGTGTGAATCCAATATTAATTGGATTAGTGATAAATCATCCAGGTAGCGCTGCAGAATGGAATGCCTATAAGTCTGTAAGCGTTTTCGAGTTACCATCGACTACTGGTTAATATCGAATAGGATATGTTTTCGTTCTTATCAAATTTATGTTGTTGTGTGGTTGCCCGATCAATAAAAAGACTGGACCGCCGATACAAATCGGAAGGAAGTTTCATCTCATAGTGTGGAGGAGAGACGCCTTATTCAAGCTCAACACCGTCATATGTGATACTGGACCAGCCCCATTTCTGGCTATTCAGTGTTTTAAAAGGTTGAGTGATTCTGCAAGATTTTCATTCCCTAGAGCTGCCGACGTGATTGGATCCGATTTTTACGTTGATGACATGCTGCATGCGTGAATGAGTTTAAGACAATTAAATCTGAAGTGTCACAGGTTTGTTTGACCCCCTCGGCTCCTCCGACCCCCTCCCAATGTGGTTAAAGGAAATAGCCTTATGCAGGAACTTTGGTTTAATAAATTAACTTGGGATGAGTCGATTCCAATACATTTGGAAACAGCTTGGAATATGCTAAAAAACGCACTCTGTCTCAAATGGATGAGATATTTATTCCTCGGTTCGTGCATACCGACCCGATGTCACCGGTACAGAAACATGCATTTGCCGACACATTTATGGAGATTGCGCTTATATTCGTAGCAAAACTACCGAAGGTTATAAATTATCATTGTTGCTTCAAAGTCGAAAATAGCGGCGCTCAAGACCAAAACGCTCCCAAGGCTTGAGTTATGTGCCGCTCACCTTCTTGCAGATCTCTGCCATACAATCAAACCCTTATGAAAAGTCCCTATCGAATGAATTGTATACTGGTCAGATTCCAATGTTATTCTTCACTGGATTCGGTCTCATCCATCTTCGTTTGCCGACATTCGTTTCGAACAGGGTAGCGGAGATTCAAGAATGGTCAGGAGAGTCTACTTGGCGGCATGTTCCCCAAAGCAGAACCTAGCAGATAATCTGTCAGTCAATCTGATTCACTGGACCACTGTATCTGAGGAACAAAGAGGAAAACTGGCCCAAGAATGCACACTTCGAGCTGGACGATGAATTCTTGCGTCAGGAAGAAAAACCTGGGAAAAATCCCAGGATACCAGGACTTGGACTGGAAGGATCAAGGGCCGGCAAACTCCTGATACTCCGGATACTCCTGAATACACCTGAAGAACTACAATCCTACCGACTGCACCAAAATGGACGAAACAACTGGGTAATCTGGACGCAGAAAAAAGATGAGAGCGCATAGCCCTTAACTGGCACCACTTCGAAGTAATGGCGAAAGCTTTTCCGGGGTGGAAAAACGGCCAAAGGCGAGGGGGGGTTTAGTGGGTGCAAGCCCCACATACCTTTTTTGCGACGGCAAACGGGAGATGCGTGAGGCATTCCCCTCCTCAACCCAGCGGCAGCAAGAATCGGAATACTCACTGCAAATGTAGGAGCAACAGCCACATTCAATCGACTAGGGAACGAGGGTACAATCCCTGACATAACACTAGTGTCAGAAAACGGCGCACACAAAATCACAGACTGGAAAGTTCTTGACACCTACAACGGAAGTGACCATAACTATATAACGTTTAACATAGCAGAAAACGCGGTAACTACAGTAGCACCGAAGAGAAAAGGGTGGAATGTTAAGCGGTTGGACAAAGCACGGCTGATACTAGAGATCGACGCAAGACAAAACCGACAGAGTGGCGGAGACATAGTCAACCAGAACATGGCAACAATCAAACAAGCGTGCAACGCTGCAATGCCAAAAATGGGCAACCCTCGAAGACAAGGCCAAGAAGTGTACTGGTGGACAGATGAGATAAAAACTCTCAGAGAAACGTGCATCAAAAACAGACGCCGCCTTACTAGAGCTAGACGGAGAGGACAGTTTACAGAACAGGAAAGTCAGTTTAAGAAATCCAAGAAGGACTTGACCACTGCCATTCGGAAAAGTAAAACGGAGAAATGGAAAAGCCTCTGCAACGACGTCAATGCTGACCCATGGGGTATGGGGTATAAAATTGTGATGAAGAAGCTTAGAGCAAGAAGAACAACACCGGACCTGGAGGAAGGACAAATGGACCACATAGTTAAAGCACTATTCCCCGACCACACATATAGTTTTTCTAGAAGTACCACACCAATAGCAGATGAACAAGTCGAGCTCTTCACAGTAGATGAACTACAGAGAGCGGCAAAAACGCTAAAAAGGAGGAAGGCCCCAGGACCCGACAATATCCCAGCAGAGGTCCTAACAGTGATTGCCGAGAACAGGCCCCAAATCCTGCTGGATATGTATAACGAGTGCATTACCAGCGGGAAATTTTCAGATACCTGGAAGCTGCAACGTTTAGTCCTGATAAGAAAAGGAAAGGGGGATCCCTTAACCCCGTCAGCTTATCGACCACTTTGCATGCTAAACACAACCGGGAAACTACTGGAGAAAATGATTAAGCCGCGACTATCAGCAGCAATCGAAAGAGGGGGTGTCCTTTCCCCGAAGCAGCATGGCTTTAGACCTGGCAGGTCGACCATTGGAGCAATACAAGAAGTCGTCAGCCAAGCCCTCAGCAGCCAACAAGGCAACCACTTCTCCAGACCGGTAGTACTTTTAGCAACTCTCGACGTGAAAAACGCATTCAATAGTGTTCAATGGGGAAACATAATTGATGCTTTGAAAAGACGATTCCAGATCTCAGGATACCTAATGCGGATAATACAAAACTATCTTGACAACAGACGGCTACTGTACCAAACAAATGCAGGAGAGAAATGTATAGACATAACTTCAGGAGCAGCTCAAGGATCAATACTTGGACCGGAGCTATGGAACATTAGCTACGACGAAATCTTTCATCTAGAAATGCCGGACGACACGTTTTTAGTGGGCTACGCAGACGACATAGTCGCTGTCATTACAGCTCGAAATACGGAGTACGCACAGCGCAAGTTGACACAAGTAATGACGAGAGTAAAAAGGTGGTTGAACTCACACGATCTGAAACTGGCTGACGAAAAAACCGAGCTCCTGCTAGTTACCAGAAAACGGATCCCATTAGAAATAGATATGAGAGTTGGGGAAAACGTAATAAGGACGCGGAAGGATATAAAGTACCTAGGAGTTAGACTGGACTCAAAACTGACATTTAGCTCACACATACAAGAGACGAGGAAACGTGCAACCGCGACGACTAAGTCGCTTAGCAGACTTATGGCAAACGTAGGCGGCCCTCTACAATCAAGGCGGAAACTCTTGATGGAGGTGAGTAACGCAATCATGCTGTACGGATGTGAGGTCTGGGCTGGCACCCTGGAGACCGCCTGCAGGTCAAAACCTTTACTGGAGGTGCAAAGAACCATGGCCCTACGAATCGCGAGCGCGTATCGAACGGTATCCGGCCCTGCTGCATCAGTAATCGGAGGCGCGATACCAATCGATCTAGTAGCCAAAGAGAGAAAACGGATCTATGAGATAAGACAGGCGGGAGAGACGACGAGAGCGTTAATCGCACGAAGCAGAGATGAAACACTTCAACAATGGCAAGAAATATGGGCAGCTGAAGAAAAAGGAAGATGGACAGCTAGACTGATACCAAACCTGGTAGCATGGACTGCAAGGGCGCACGGAGAAGTAAACTACTACATTACCCAGATGTTAACAGGACACGGTTACTTTGGTGCGTTCCTACATTCTATAGGAAAAAGAACTGACGCCAGATGCGTATATGGAGATGCGGAGATGGACAATGTTGAGCACACCATTTTCCAGTGCGAAAAGTTCGGATCGGCACGTAGATGCCTGGAGGAACTTGTTGGAGCAATAACCCCAGAAAATATTGTTACAAAAATGATAGACAGCGAATCAGCCTGGAAACATATCGCAGGATTTGTAGAGACCATTCTCAGAGCTAAAAGCCTGATTTGGACGAAACAACTGGGTAATCTGGACGCAGAAAAAAGATGAGAGCGCATAGCCCATAACTGGCACCACTTCGAAGTAATGGCGAAAGCTTTTCCGGGGTGGAAAAACGGCCAAAGGCGAGGGGGGGGTTTAGTGGGTGCAAGCCCCACATACCTTTTTTGCGACGGCAAACGGGAGATGCGTGAGGCATTCCCCCTCCTCAACCCAAAA